>NC_139348.1:139366491-139818991 GCF_055883805.1 Amblyomma maculatum
GACACAAGTGTTTGTAATCAGACCAATTACGTAATTTTGCTTTAATCAGCATAGCAGACGGCCTGAATGCAATTAGCATTCTCGATAAAATAGGCCCTAGCGGAAACGCTTCCGACGGATCTCGCTTAGGGGATTCACCCTCAACAAAAGCCTTTAACCTATTTGCCCGGCCTCTGAAAACGCTCTTTCAGCCGATCAATCAAGTTATATAACGGTCATGCAAAGGAAGCCCATTGTATATCTGACTACTGCAGTCACGCCTTTCTCTCCTTGAACAAGTACTCGCAGTGAAAGCTTGACAGATGTCTTCGTATCCCGAAATGGTGTGCAGGTCGCACCTGTAGAAGCAGACGTCTTTGCGTAATCGCCTCCAACCCACTTCTCCCCTCTCTCCACTTACATTATTACACCGCGGATGTTCGTTGATAAAGCATTTAAAAACGAAAAAATACCAGCAGTACTACGAAGTGCTACGTCTGAATATACTTCTCTATGTCTATTCGCGCTACGAACTGTTTGTGCAGTTCTGTAAACTGTGCGCTTAAGCATGCATGCTTTCGGTTTATGTGTATGTTCTGTCTGCTTCTGATCGCACGATCGCCTCGTATGCGCTGCGCACCATCTAATCAACCTCTCTATGATCTTACGATCATAGTAACATATTTTGCAAACGAATATCATTTACTAATAAAGACAAAGAAGATAAAGCTACTCGATTATTTTATGTTTTCATTTATACTCCAATCCCACAAGGAATTTTCGCGGGGTGGGTACATGAATACATAAATAGAAATTTGCAAGTACAGGTGTCAAAAATTAAGACAGAACGCCAGACATGTAAGGAACAATATTAAACAACCACTCATCAGGAATAAGCAAAGAAAATAATGCGTATTGTGGTTATTACAACCAGTCACTATCAAAAATATTTAAAACAGATGGGGAATTAGAACGTAATAAAGCAACAAAGAACATATTAGGGCAAATATGAACTTCTAGAAAAAGATTCCGGTGATTTATTCCGGGCCACTGGCGCAGTATCGCCAAAGAGCTCGCGTTTAAGCGAACCTGCGTGAAGCGCGCGAAGGTGTAACGAACAAAAATGAATCTGCAGTCGGTACTTGAACGAAAAGTATGGCCGATGACAGCGTCATCAACGATGAATGGTGTCTGATAACGCTCAGGAAAGCAAAAGGGTCTAGTGCTCAATTGCCTTATACACATCACGCCACTCTTCAATGGAAAAAAAAAAAATATCGTTACAGCTAGAGGAGACACACAAATTCGGTATCACATTTTCCGCACCACTAGCACAACGGGTCCGGGTAATAAATTGCACAGCTCCGCACGCTAATCTCGAGATAACCGTGCCATGCGGGAGATACGTGACTCGCACGGCAGTGACCGGCAACTGAAAAAAAAAAATGCAAGAATATATATTTACTTTAAAAAATAAATAAGGTGACAAACGAGCCGAGAGAAGCGAAGAGTCAAATCTCCGGCACATTTTTCAACGGCCAATTGAAGCAACACAACCGAATCCTGTTATTTTTTTTTTCTTATTCATTCCACAAGCTTCGCGAAATATCTAGAAGCTGATGGCGCGATACAAAAAGTGCGAAATAAAAAAAAAAAGAAAGTGAAACGGGGAAATGAACATAGAACGCTCCTAGCCGTCCAGCCAAGCGAAATATCTCGGCATGCTATTAAGTTTCGAGGAGCACACGGCGCTTTCGTGAGCCTTTAAGAGAAATTGACACCAGTAAAAAAACCCGCAAGAAAAGAATAGAAACAAAAATAAATCAGTTCGAGGTCGGTCAGTACCACCACAAGCGCAAAAAGTCGGAGGGGGTTGGGATGGTGGGGAGAAGCCTGTACAAAGCGACCGCGAAACGGGGAGGTCGTTTCAATAATTAAAAAAAAATGCTTAAAGAAGGGTTTTAAAGAAATGCGTATGTGCAACATCGGTGTGCTACGCAGGTCGCAGAAGCGAGGGAGAAGCAGAACGCACGCTTATTGAAACGAAATCAAGACGGAAAGGGTTAATTTATGGTCCTCGTTGCCCGGGGGCTGCCTTTCAAACGGAAATGAAGGTTGTACCTCGACGAGCCCCCTTACATTAACCAGTTTAAATCGACGTCTGGCTAATGTCTCGGCAAGATTTCTTTTGTGCTTTGTTGCCTTTGGAAACAAGTTGCGCGACAAAAAAAAAAACGCGAAAGCAGAAAATGCTTCGGAATAATTTTGAGTTTGCGATCACCCCTTCCGGGATCGGGCAGGAAAAGATGTATTATGGTGGAAAAAAAGGAAAGGAAAGCAGCCTTAATGAGTTTACTTTCAAAACAGACTACTTGGGAATTGTTTTCAAGCTTAACCTAGTCTGTTCCAGGGGAAAAAATATCGCATTAGTTAGGAGAGCATGGTGAATTATTGCGTTGTTTTTTTCTAGCGAGTAAGAAACAACGGGCGAAATCCCCCAGTTCATAAAGGGTGCTCTTGTTTCATTATTTGGTGAGGATTTCCGGAAAACTTTGAGTAAGTCGTTACCGCCACGGTCACTTTGGAACCACCAAATGATCATTAGCAAAGAAAAAAGTCTAAACTGAAAAACGGCGATGTTACTTTGTTCAGCATCCCTTCAATTATTAAACTCACCTTTTTCTGTTTTCGAAGCATTGTTCTTTTTTGATCCTCACTAACTTGTTCAAGTTGCTACGTTTTAAAACCATCACATGATAAAGGCCCAGAGATTATAGTTTCTTCCGCGTTTGTGCATTAAAGAATTGATACAACTACTCCAGCAAATCTCTTCCCGGAAGCTAGCGATCATGTCCGACTTCTATTTCCATCCGGTCGCCGTGTTTCCATCAGAAAATGAATAAAACAGGTCCAGCTGCAGGCAAGAACGAGGCCTGTGCTCGCAAGGGGCACCAACCACGGAAGAACAAGCAATAATAACCTAGCGACGAATCTGAATCCACTAAAGGCCTGCCGAAGTATGGCCTCCAGGAAGCCATAGTCTGCCAGCGGAAAAAACCTCTCACGCTGTACGCACGCACGCACTCACGAACAAGGCAGGAGATGGGGACGAAGGAGATCGTAATGGCATCCCGATACGAGCTTTATCACACCGCTAAAAGATGGCCGCAGGGTTAAGGGCTACAAACAAAGACCTGCCAAGCGGACCAGCATATTACGAAAGAGGTCAGCACGGCTCCCGTCCCGCTTCCCCTCCAGATTGCTGCAGACGTGTACCTATGTAACGTCCCCTCCTTGTAGCCTCAAGAATAAGGAGTCCCGGGATAGGGAAAAGGGGGTAGAAGCAGAGATGAAGAAGGAAGAGAGAAGTCTGTGTTTTGACGCAGTGCACAGAGCAGCTAAATTGAGGCAAAAACGAAATTCAAACAAAAGCAATGTCTATCCGTAGCCGCTAAGACACAGCACGGCTTAAAGCGGGGGCGACGCCAGCGCCTTCCTAACAGGTGCGGGATGTGGCGGAAGGGAAAGTGGCAGACGACAAAAGAGGAAACAAGGAAAGGTAGTGGCAGAAGACGGAACAAGAACAAAGGAAGCGGACGACAGGACGAGCGGACGCAGATAATGTGTGTGCCATCTCCCGTCAGCCACCGCCACCGGATGCGTTAGTGTAGACGTCGACGCATTCTCGGGAGGTCTTAGAGGTAAGGGCTTGGGGAGAGAGGCGAGCTGCTGGCGACATTTTGGCGGGAAAAAAGCATGGTTTGTGGGGAGCGGAGAAGCAGCGGCAGCAACAAAACACGCGCCACACAATGCAACTGCGACGGCGGTAAAGAAACGCCCACACGCATAGGTTCGGAAGCCGGTGTCAGCTAGGCCGACGACGCCGGGTCGGACTGCACTCGGCGGCCCAAGTCGTTTCTCGATTCGTCTTTCGCAGTCACCATGGCAACTGAAAGATCATCTCCACACCCCTTTCTCTCAAGCCTCGTTGATTCTCCACCATGTCCTTTCTTGTTGTGTTGCATAATGCAAGAGCTACAAGCTAACCTGCAATTTTTGCAGCTAAGGTTAATTAATTACGCGCAGAAGGCAACTATTCGCTTGCATGAACGTGCTTTTCTTTACTCCTCCTTCCTGGGTTGTCGTGCTTGTATGCGAACTAGCGTTACCTGTATGTTGTCGCCAAGTTCAGTTTGCAGTGGATCCTCCTTGAAAGTACAGCAAGGTTTAACGTATTTAGCTCACTTTCTGTCTAAACTATTTCCGGACACAGAATATATTGTTTCCTCCTCAATAATATTGAACTCACGTACGTGTTCGTCCACTTAAAAATGTAAAGCTTTGCAAAAGAGAATTCCATCATGAATGCTCGAGACTGCCCGAGTGGAAGCTTGAGTGAAATATAATTTTCCCCATTACAAACGCGCTATATTTTGCTAGAGTTTATGTCACCCATGCACTTTTTAACTAAAAAAAGTCAGGCTGCATTCATTAAAGTCCCACTTGGAGAGCCCAATTAAGTTATCTCTCAGAATTGGATGATTGATCGCGCCTTGTGCTGCCGGAACGGACGTTATACCATTGAAAGCCAAGGCTGCATTGCGCCATAATTCGACATCATTACCGAGAGCGAAGAATTCATAACGATGAACGATAACCCTTTGTAACCTTCTCAATTTTTTCAATATGAAGTTCGGAACAAGAAATGAATGGGTTCAATACTGAGATTCGTAGAAAAGGGTCTCTTGCATTTGCCATTTTGTGACTGGCTGTATAAAGGATGACACTTCGATTCATAACACAGTGCGATTGTGAGTAAAGACGAGACGTTATAACTAAAAACTCACATGCTCTATCGGCTATTGAACTGTAGAGGAGAAAGCGTATATTCCAATAAATGTGAAAGTGCGCTTCGTTAACGCAATCCGGTCACTGACGCCTCTTGAATGAAAACGATGTGAGTGGGACGGGATCTGCCAGGAATTTCGTAGAAGCGTCTTGGTTCCCTAGGCGACTATTACGCGTTTCAAAAAACGAATATCGAAGCTATATAGGCAATGTGCGCAATTCTATTTCTGTATAAAACTATAATCGGCTTTGAGTTTATCTCAAGCATTATGTAGCTGCATCTCAAGCTGCATCAGCCTCTCCAAATCATAATGGCAGTGTATTATTCTTTTAACACATTCAAACCCAACAAAGTGAGCGTTGGGGTAATTCGCGCACAGCGTTAAGGATCACCTGACATTGTATGAAGATATATATGCAGGCAGGTGACATGAGACTGTTAAGTGTTACCTGAATATTCTTTGCAGACGCATAATTTTTTAATGGACGAATGATGTGCAAAAGCATTAAGCGCTCCGATTTAACATAGCGGTAATATATGGGAATGTGGAGACACTGGCCAAGACTGGGGGCAAATTTGAAAACACTGTTTGCCTCGGGGAAGATGCCTTTAAAGAGGCTCGTCTTCCTTCGTTCAAATTTTATATGCACCTCACTAAGAAGCGCTTGGTACACCCTCCTTCAGAGAGTCATTTTGCTTATGTAGGTGCAACGCTACCTTCGTGTTTCATCACTTCGCTCCTTGACTTAAAGCGTGCTTCACTACACAACTCTCTCCGCGCTTGCGCAGTAGGGCGTCTTCTGCCGATGACGTGACACCAAGTTGACTGTGACAGAACGGGCGAAGCGAACATTCATTGCTGCCTCTGCAAAGTCACTGCAGTGTAAACAATAACACGTTGCCAGACGAATGATGTTTTCCTGCCAAGATATGTAGAAAACTGAAATGGTATATGTAAAATGTAAAATGCAGGAAGAGCGCACGTAGGAGCATATACTTAAAAAATAAAAGCTCAGAAATCTGTACTTGCTTTGTTTTTTCTAATTTAGACCAAGCATGTTCGAATTTGAGGAAAATATTATCGACAGCAGACGCCTAAATGAGTAGCTCCTCGTCGTTCTGACTGCCCACTTATCGAGGGAGCGTCTAAGGACAGTTCTAAAATAAAATTTCTCTCTTCAATGCTTCATTGAGTTCAAAACCATGAAGGGCTCCTCGTGTAAGGCATGGAGACCTCTTAAGCTGACGAGCCTTCTGAAATTTGGCCCTGAATCTGCTAGGCGACCGTAACAAATTTCTCGTAAGATGTATGAAATACCAGATTGTGCCCCAAATAAAGCGGTATTTCACATACATATGCTAATAAAGGAGTTAAATATCCAAATTATTTCCGTAATACACCGAAACACTCTTCCTGTCGTTTATGATACCCACAACCATCCTTAACTAAACCAACTGTGACAACTGTATCAACATCCACCCTTCAGATGTTATTCACCTTAAGTACAATAACAAAAGCGCAATAAATAAAACGCTAAACCCGGCTGTTTACATACTATCGTTCCGACCTCCAGGGCCGCAGATACTAAAGATTTTTTCAGGCTGAGTTCATCCAGATAGACTGCGCGGGAAAGTTACTATGCCTAAGCAGAGTAAAAAAAGCGCAATTGTATTTGTTTAGGCATTCCATCAGCCTGAGGATTGTTGTTCTTGGATCCCTTAATTGCGTGCCCTCGCCTGGTGTTAAAGTGCTCTGCCATCCCTGTAGAAGATATCAAAACACCGCCAAGAGTGACAGTTTTCTTCAAAGACAATCTGTTTTTTTTTTATCTCGTTTTTTTTTTCGCTTCATTATCAAACATAACAGGTGTTATGATGCCGGAAAAAAAATAAATAAAATAAAAAATAAATAATAAATTGCGGAAGGAGATTTCCACTATCGTCGCACAGAAAGTTATCCAAGAAGCTCTAATTAGCTCGGCTGGAAAAGGCTTGATATCAATCCGCTTCCCGGCGCCCCGACTTTGTTTGCCCTATTATGATATGCTTAATTTTTTTTTATTGTTCTACCTCCATTATCCGCAGCTGGGTTACGATCGCACATCCAATGAGCGATATGCTCTCGCTCGGCAAGCCGTTAATTAAGGGGGGGGGGGGAGAACCTTACTTAAGATGGCCCTCATTAAGCAACCTTGTGTGCGTTGACTGTGCGTGTGTACCCAGTTATGGGATTGGCTGCTGGAATGGTCCTCATCGCCAGCCGCCATCGAGCTGAGGTGTCGTTGATGACCCGTACAAGGACGTCGTCGGAGCAAGTGGGTGGTTTCGAAAGCGATCGGGCAGTGTTTCTTGTAGTGGAGTAGCAAGCGACGTAGCGGGAGCCGTAGCAGACGACACATTCCCGAAGTGCAGCAGACGACGTGATGACACCGTCTGCTGCTTTAGATGCGCTGTCGGGACGGTTGCGAAACTCTCCTTAACACCCTTGTATCAAACGTCGGGAGCCTGACTGGCACAGTGTTTTGAGATAAGCAGATTGTCGTCTCACGCAACGCCGTCCAATGAATACTGGACAGTAAGCAGATGTGTGCAGCGTCTTCAAAAGTACATATGTGGTGGACGCAGAAAAGACGAGAAAAAGCGTTAATTAAAATGCAGAATACATTCCTGCATTAAAAAGAAGTGTTCAAGCGCAACCGACAGACCACTGCGTGGCGTACAAATGACTTCACCATCTGTTCAATTAAAAGCACTGGTTGCGGTGGATGCCAAGGACTCTCTATTCGTGCCTTAAAATGCGTTGTGAGCAGCGGGCTGAATCTGAACTCCTAGGTCTCCTATTTTTATGCAGATTAAGCTAAGATTGCAGGTACCACCTTTACGTAGAAATGTGATCGGAGAGTTGAAGGCGTAATGATGAAGCATCAGGAGCACTGGCGAAGCAGACGTACTAGTAAAGCAGCAGACGAATGTCTAATCAAGCAAAGTTATCGACTGAGTCGCAGACGTATTCAAAACGCAACAGACGTATTGGCTGAGTAGCAGACGAGAACACTCAGAAAAGCAAGCAGGCGGTTAGCCTGGTGGCGAGAAAGTTGTGGATCGGGGAGTTTGCATAATGAGGGTATATTGCAAAATATGGTAGATCTATTCGCGTCTCCTTTCGCCGGGTGCCGAAAGCCGCTAAATGTGATCGATTAGAGGACATTCCCCTCCACTCAATCCTGGAGGTGTCCCCTCATTGTTGGGGAAACACTCACCCTCTTGCTCTGCGACAGACTTTGGCACCGTCCCTTATCGATTCGACCCCGCGGAGGTCTTTCCATCGCGCTGTCGCACGTATGTGCCACCCTCTTCTATATCCAACTCTCTCTCTCTCTTTCTCTTGCAGGATATTATGAAAGAAAGGGACATATGAGAAGGGGAAACGATTGGATATTAAAGAGATTCTTTTGTCCGAGTCATATAGTGCGACGCACACGCTGGGGGCCACCTGCCTCACAAACCACGTTTAGTTGGTCACGATTGTGCTCAGTAGAGCGGGTCAATAGACGTTCGGTGCGCGCCAGATTAATTAGGCGCTGCGACGAATGAGAGCAGAGGATAAGCGGCATAGCACGGCGGCTTGTCGGGGGCTGATGAAAGTCGGAAATGAGGGATTATTACGTAGTATAATGCAGTGTTGGGTCTGTTTTAGAAGAATAGTTGCACACGTAACTTTCACGAGGAATACGATGTTCACAACTCTGACGTCGTATGTCGCAATGGGAAAACCATGCGTTCCCTTACAGGGAGCCTGCACGGAGTGATGCATGCTGGGTAGTCCACCATGTTGTCTCGTAGCAGACGACTCAGCGCATCCTGGCTGCATTCTGAGTGTTTTGTCGTTTTCGACCGTCCACCAAGCAAACACTCGTGCGCTACCCTTATGTGCGTGCAAGATGTCTGCAGATTCTTAGGAGCGTATGCGTCGACGCTGTGTCCGAAAGATCATGCGCGGAAGCAGTCGGGCGTGTGCCCGTTCGCTCTACGCACTGACGACTGAACTACGATATCGGATTTGTGGCCGCTCATAGACATCGTGGACATTCATGTATTTCTAATTCTGAGGACTAGTTCGGTACATGCCTGAATTGGCATCATTCTCGCGTGTGGCGGTTCGCGCGAGCCATTCGCGTCGGCGTCGTACAGAGACATCGCAATCGGGCAGACATTATTTTGGAATCCTGAAGACCCCGGAGTCAACTTGTCAGATCTCCGGATTCTTTGCTCTACTGCGGGTTCGGATGTCACAAGCGACCACAACACAGTATACCATCGCACCATCACCACCTGCAGGCATTACGCGATTATGCAAATGCGGATGTGTTGCAAGTGCGCTTGCTACGCCATCTAGCTGGCCTAGTTGCGGCCAAGCACGACAACGAGGAGCATTATCCAGAATGTATTGCTTCGTTCAAGCTCCTTGTAGGTAGAAGGAAATGTTATCATGGCCCAACTGGGCTGCAATGGCACTTTGGAACAGGCGCATATAGTATATACTTCATTCGGTGACTCGGAAAATTAAGAGGTATGTCTATGGCTTCGGCCTTTTACCTTTCAGCGCCTGCCGATTTGGCAGCGCCCTTGTCAACTTTGTTTTACCCGTGAGTTGAGGGGACGACATTGTAATACAGCTTCCATGAGCCGTGCATGCATCTTGATTTAGACACAATGCCATAATTCGTATGGCTTTGTAAAAGCGGTGCTATATATCTACATCAGGTGGCTTTTCATGTAATGTAATTGTTTACTAATCATCATCATCATGCGGACTATACCCACTGCAGGGCGAATGCCTCTCCTATATTCCTTCAATTAATATGGTCCTGTAATAACTGTATCCACTTAACACCTGCCAACTTCTTAACCTCGTCCGGCCATCTGACTTTCAGCCGCCCCCTGCTACGCCTTCCTTCCAATGGAATGCAATTTGTTACCCTTTTGCGAACATCGCTCATCCTCTCTTCGCACTACATGTTTACTACTGCGTGCTAACATGAAACATGGGGATAGTAAAGGCACAAATAAAATTATTAGTTTAAAAGTACAGGTAGATGAAGGGTAACCGGCATTAAAAGCCGTAAAATGAGAGCAGTTACCGCTGTCTCGTCATATTCTATAAAGTGGAGCTTAAAAACACTCTCAAATTAGGCGGAGCGAACCATAGCGGGTGAGAATGCAATGATGCAATGACACCGTCATCTATACCCAACAAGATAAACTTCGCACGCTACACTAGGCTTAGCCACAATAAACTTCTGTAATTTTTTTTATTTCTGCGTTGCAAAGTGTGAAAAATACGCCGTGTCAAGCAGCTTAACGTAGACCCGTTTTATTAGCTTAGTTTTGAGGGAACATTTCTCTTTTTTGTTCTATAGATGCTCTGATACATCCCGAAAACACACCTTGTATCATGTGTTTTCACAACTCATCACGCCTCACAGAGCAGAAAAGTTTGGACATCGGCGTTACGCTGGTATACAAAGAAAGTTTATTTTGCAATCAGAAGTGTTCGTCATGTTGAGCGCATCTCGCTTCTTCAATGCTTTTCGTGAGTAGGTTTCTATAAAGGAATTGGCGATCCGCAGGCGAGATATCAAAACACTGGTATTTGATGTTCCACGACCCTGAAAGATTGCCTACCTTTATATATTCTAAAGAAATGAAGCAGCGTCTGGACATACTCAGACAAAAAAGAAAACTGTTTACTTGAGTGAGCTATTAACCATTTGTTAGATTGGTTGGTTTGGCTTGCGGGGTTTAACGTCCCAAAGCAACTCAGGCTATGAGAGACGCCGTAGTGGAGGACTCCGGAAATTTCGACCATCTGGGGTTCTTTAAAGTGCACTGACATTGCACAGCACACGGGCGCCTTGCTTTTTGCCTCCATCGAAAAGCGGCCGCCGAGGCCGTGATTCGATCCAGCGTCCTTGTGAACTGTAGTCGAGCGCCGTAACTACTGCGCCCCCCGGAGGGGTAACCATTTGTTGGACTTGGTTTGGTTTGCTGTGGAGCGGTGCAGAGCGGTATAGTGTGGTATGGTGTGATGCGACGTGGTGTAGTGTAATATGGTTTGCCTTAGTACTGTGCGGCGCTGTGCGGTGTGCTGTGGTGTGGTGTCAGTGTTTTGCCTTGGTGTGTTGCGGTGCGGTGTGAGTTTGGCTTGATTTATACGGTTTAACGTCCCTAATCGAATCAGGCAATGAAGGCCACCATATTGGAGGGCTTCAATACACTTGCCATTTTGCTCGAGCGGGCAGACTTGCGTCGAATTCCCGAAAACACTCTATTCTGCTAACACCGCAATTTCATTTTGCTTGCGCACTCAGTGTATATTTTATATTTCTTACGATTAAAATCTTCATCTTTGTCTGGCGTTACGAAAATGTTGCCAGGAAGGCAGAGCATCGTTTTTTTGCTTTACTTAATTTTTTTCCCTCCATATGTCTTGAAGCACAGCAAAGGGGAGAAAAGGCTTTTTTCTGTGCTACGAAATATGAAAGCCACTTAATGCCACACTGTAATGGCAACCGTATATCGTGATTCCTTGTCATTTAGTGATTAAAAATTTACAAGACAGCCACGCGTGACCTCTGGTAACAAAATGTCAAGAACTGAAACACATGCAACTTAGAGGAAATAAATAACAGGGCGCGAAAAACATTCATAGTGTGGATTCATAAGTAGTAGCAAAAAAAAAAAAGTCATTTCAACGAAAAGCACTAAAAGCTCCTTGAACCTGGTTAGTCTTCGACATATGTCCACAGGTCCCAACTGGGTTGTCCACGTATCCGAGTGAACGATCAATAAATCACTTTTAGAGATAGCAAACCATGCTGCCATCTCCACTCGTTGGACGAGACGCTCGTTTACAGCTAGGAAAGCTTTGAGTCGGCCGCATGGCCATACAAAATGTGTTAGAGGCAATGACTCTTCAAACGAAGACGTCATATAGTCGGTTTCCAACTATTTTCGTGCATTATACACAGAGCCATGTTCATTTCTCTTCGTAAACCACGTTGGCGTAAGGGTATACGGTCCTTCACAGCCAGCACGCAATAGTGCCGGAGCGTAGATGGCTCGGGTGAACGACAGTGTTTTGAAGAAGGAAAGACTAACCGTGCCTGGGGGTATAATAATGTGAGAAATGGCAGGCACTGCGCTGCAGGGGTGAGTGCACCGTAGATGAGGATCGTTAAACGATCCACATGCGTGCCGAATATTTCAGAGGCCATAAACCCACGAAAACGACGCGTTTTTAAACAAGATATCTCATCAGTAAAAAAGTTCAACAAACTGTAAACGCCACACCATGAATGTGTGAACGTCATCTGCCTCCGTAGAAAAGCATCTTTTTAGACATCGCAATGTTGCATGCACTGGAGAATCGGACCAGGTTAAAATTTTAAGTAGGAGCACGAACGCAACTGCTTGTGAACAACTGAACGCACATTGCCGATTTCCACGATCTAAGGGAGCATCCTAGTTACCCCAATATGTCGTCGCCCAGCAGGTCTACTCTGTTGTGTTGCCTCAGTGGTTGGGTTGGTCGACTGCTTATCCCATGCGGATTCGACCTCGGCACCGACGGCCACTTTTCCCTGAAGGCGAAAAGAAAGCGCCTCGGTGCTGCATTATAACACAGGTTAAAGAGCACCATATGGTAACGATTAATACGGAGCTCTCCACTACAGAGTCCATCGTTGTCCGAATCGATTAAGGACGTTAAGGACCAATAAACCAAACCGTACACATACAATACAGTAATTACGTCATGAAAACTGTTCTGCTATTCTTCGAGTGTTTCACTGCATAGGGGAAATGTCCTGTTCTAAATAGTAACGTTCCCGGAGTAATGCATGTCGATTCCATTGGTATGCATGGTTTCCGCATCTATGTTGAAGAAAAAGAATCTTGATTTCTTTTTCCTGCCTTCCACGCAGTAGCAGAAAAGGGGAGAGGGCGAGTCGCAGTCGCTACGAGCGGGACCCAGGAAACTGGACAGTGGAGGCTCTAAGAATGCAGGAGAGGTTCAATCTTTGTTTGACACCCTCGGAGAGTGTAGATGGAGTACGTGTCGCATGCCGCTTTGTACGTCCCTACGACGAGGCGGACACACGCGTGTGGAGATGGGAATCTTCTCGTATCTTTGTAATGTGTTAAGTGTGTGTACGTGTGCAGTGCTGGTCGATATTAGTTGTCTCTTTTTCCGATGTTTCATTGCCCATGTTTTTTTCAATAATTGATCGCTTGTGTTCTCCTTTCCTCAATGACTCATTTGATGACTGCTGGTGAATCTACCTAGTTATTAGCTGTTCCCACGGATTGCGTACCGATTGGGTTTATAACAAGCTCTTTTCGTGGGACCGAGGGGTGGCTTCGTCAGGTCACACTACGAGTCAGTCAAATGTAAATAAGGCTTCTCCTTTTTTGTATCTTTTCACCTGTTTTAATAATTGTTAACAAATAGTTATCTTTTCCTAAGTGTCTCTGAGTAATGTTAACGAGCAGCATCGACTCCGTAAGACGTCGAGCATCCTACAACCATCAGCATATTTTCCTCCATAATAGCAACGCGGAATATCAAGTGCCACGCTCTCTGTATCTTCGGTGCGAGAAAAATCACAATATCACCTTCAGTGGCTTCTCTATCTGGTTAACCTGGCGAAATACATGTAACAACAATATGTTTTCTTTTTTTACACTGCTGCTGTTGCCCGAGCTTTCTTGGACTACTAAACAAAAACCCTGAGAGAAGCGTGTAGATGTGCCAACGAAGAAATTACACTATAGGAGCGAACCACATAGATCCGCCACTCGCTTCTTCTTTGAGTAGTGCACGGTGCCGAATCAGCGTTGTGCCCACTTCGAGAAAAAAGCAGCTAGTACCGTAAACAAGAGCGAGCGCTTACACTACGAACACTTCCGTTTCATCCCTCTCTTTTGAGATTAAATTCCTTGCGACGTCTCATCTATAACGTTCGTTTGACATTATTAATTCGGGCGCGGAAGCTTAACGCATTCAAAAAGAGAGAGAGAGAGAAGGGGGGTTTCGCATGCAAGGCATTGGCTTTTGTTTTTCCTAAAGCTGACCGTTGCTGGCGCTTACAACGAGAAAGAAGAAAATAGCGTCTCACCGGCAGTTGTTCTCTCTGATAATTCCCGTAGCTGAGGATACGTAATGTGGTAAGGTAAGAAAGAAGAAGTATCTTCCTGCTAAGGTGGCTTCATCGCTCCTCTGAAAATTCTTGCCGTTCCTGTAAGCACCTGTCCTGTCTCCAAAGAAGTAGATCTTCTATTTCCGAGGAAGCTCCAGACGTCCTCTCCGCGTCAGGTTGCGAGACCTCCGGCGCATGCTACTCATGCATGATTGCAGCTCAGGTCGGCACGGAGGCTAGGCCTAGTGCTGCCGCTGCCACGCTGGCAGAGGCAGCTTCGCCGGAGTTGCTCGCTGCAACTCCTGCCCTGTCGTCGACACCTCAACCTGACCATCGGCCTCAGGTCCAGCTTGGTGCTCCCGGTTCTTCAGCACCAGCGCCCATTCAGCCTTCCCAAAATGGACAACAGCCCGTAAGTGAACTGTTCTCTGGGCGGAGCACGGCTATGGCCACTCAGCTAACACGACGAGATGCACATCCAACAGTGCGTCCTGAGGAGACAAGCTCTTCAATGGACCTATCGGCTCCACCATCCGTATCAACGAGCACCCGTGCGCCTCACAAGCGTCCTTCGGAAGATAATCAACCGAATTCGTCCTCGGCAAGTGGTGGCTATCAAGGAAAGCGCTCCTGTTTAACTATCGAAAACCAGGTTGCACCTACACCGGGATCGTCATCTTATAAAGTGGCGATTAAATCTCTTGCCAACAAAAGCCTCACCGATATACCAAACAGGATCATCCAGGCCAACTTGGACGCGTGTCTCGGAACCAGAGGTTTTCGGGGCTTCACGGCAAGGAAGAAGTCAAACACTATAGCTGTGTGGCTCCCGACACTTACTGCGGTGGAACGTGTCCAAACGCTTAGTTACATTTCAGTCACAAGTGAGATCTCAGTGCCTGTGCAAGTGTATCTAGTTGAAGGCTCCGACTAGCAGCGTTGCGTTGTTTACAACGTCGACATAAACGAAGATCAAACCACCCTTCAACGTGAGCTGTACTGCCCAACGCACCGAGTCATACAGGCCCGACACATAGGAAAGGGGCGTTCCTGCATGATCACCTTGCAAGGCCCTCCGACACTCCCAGCTTGTCTGTACTACTACGGCTGCATATTAAGGCCACGGCCGTATAAACCGAGTGTGGTTTACTGTTATAACTGTTTTCGGGCAGGGCACATGCGCAAATCTTGCCCCTTTGCTACTGCCGATGAAGGTGCGTCTGAAGGAAAAGTTACGTACCGATGCGGCCTCTGCAAATCGGACGACCACGAGATAACATCTCCAAGTTGTCCGACAAAGCAAAAGGCAACGCAGAAGGCTCGTCTTCGGAACACTAAGCGTTGGCCAATAGAGGACATGACGCCGGTGCAGACATCCAATCGCTTTGCAGCTCTTCAGTGGAATGATGACGAGTGGCCAGAGCTTCCTGAGCCCGCTTCGAATGCACCTCCAGCTAAGACAAAGTCTAATGATACGGTGCTCAAGAAACGCCGTCGACAACAGCCAATACAGCAGTGTACTGATCTACCAGACGACGATATGGCTGTAGTGGATGAGCAAATCAATCGTCTCTTAGCAGAGGTCTCTAAGCTCCGACAACACCGCGAAATGCTTGCTCGACGTCGGCGAGTTGCAGAAGTAACCGCCAAATCTAGTAATTGCCCAACACAACCGCCTTCATTCCGCGCAACAGGGCCATTTGCTGCCTCTTCCCAGTGTAGCACAACGCCCAATGATAACTCTGCAACATCGCTGCTCCGCTATATGGTCAACCAGTTATCCAACCTGACATCTGTGATACTACAGCGCTTGGACTAGCACACAAAAATGGCGAAATCCGGTCGTCCTGGTGTACTACAGTGGAACTGTAGAGGCATTTCCACGAAGGTTGCCGAGCTCAGGACCCGACTGCGATTTAACAAGCTTCGGGTGTGGGCTATGTTACTTCAGGAAACGAACGCCTTGCCATCTATTCCTGGCTTCAGCGGCTACGTGTCCCCTTCAATGACCGACCGTCGCGTGCAGACTGCTTCTCCCCCGGGAAAGGCGGCGATATATGTCGAAACGAGTATTCCTCATGTACGCCTTTCTCTCGAAAACTGGTGCACATCATACCAAGAGGTAGTAGCAGTTGCTGCGAAATTTCTGAAAGGAACAGTTGTTCTTGTTTCTTACTACGTTCGACCAGCTGGAGGCGCCTCTTCCCGTATTAATCTTGCCTGGTTATTAAGTGTTCGTCAGCAATACCCCGGGTGTCCAATTTTAGTCGGAGGCGACTTTAACGCCCCTCACCCAGATTGGGGGTATCCGACTGCAAGCCCTCGTGGTAGGCGTGTGCGGGACGCCTTCACTGATGCCCTGTTTGTTCTGCTTAATCACCCTGGGACAGCAACACGGCCTGTGCGTCACATACATAGTGCTGCTTATGCTCCAGACTTGACGTGGTGGTTGGGCGCAGGAACTCCCTCATGGCACATGGAGCCGGACTGCTGGGGAAGTGATCACCACCCTATCCTCATCGGTCTCCATCCCTCCCGCCTCCGCCCTTTACGCCGCAAATGTTCTGTGATAAACTGGGACAGCTTTCGCTCATGTCTCGACAGTATGTCTTCAGATTCGCCGTCACTCCTTGTTGACCGTATACAAAGAGCACTAAACAGCGCTACGACTACTACCTGGATTGATGTAGGTCGACCGGCACCAGATCTCGGCCTGCTTAACCTGTGGGCAGCCCGCCGTCAAGCTGAGCTGGCTGCTACACGAGACCCTACTTCGGGGCAGGCACGTACACGACTGAATTATCTCACCGCGAAGGCTCGGAGATATGAACGCGATCTATCGCGACGCCAGTGGCATGCATGGTGTGAACAATTTTCTGATAAATCATCGAATGCCTCACTATGGCGAACGTTTCGTGCAATGGAACATGGTCGTCGTTCTACTGACGCAGCAGCAACAGCATGCTTTGCGGCTAATCTGTCGCCGGGTGATTTCGCCAAAGAAGCTGCTCGAAAATTTTTCCCAAAATACGATATACTGCCTCCTTCAGCTGTAAACCTTAATTTGGCAGGTATCCCTGCAGACGCATGGAAATTACCATCTGCTGCCGACGCAGATGGAATTGCGAGCCCCTTTTCGATGTGCGAGCTGCTGGCTGCAATTGACGATGCGAAACGGAAAACAGCGCCCGGCCTGGACAAAATTCAGTATGAGGTTTACAAGAACCTCAGTACTGCTGCACTTCCTCAACTACTAGACACCATAAACAAAGTGTGGCTTGATGGTGTCGTACCCGAGAGCTGGAAAACCGCTGTCGTGATCCCTATTCCCAAACCTGGGAAGCCTCCAACGGACCTCGCCAACTTGCGACCAATCTCCTTAACATCAACGCTTTGCAAGCTTGCAGAGAAAATGCTAGCCACACGACTTTCTTGGTGGCTTGAACAGCACGGTTTTTATCACCCTGCTCAAATTGGATTTCGTCCATACATAGGTACAGAGGACGGGTTGGCTGTCTTGGCCTCAGCAGTTCTGTCATCTACCCGCAGCCGCGATGTACGTACCATATTAGCAATGGATGTTGAAAAGGCATATGACAACATCAGTCATGCTGCAATCCTGAATGCCATTGACATGCTCCATCTCCCTCCGAGAGTACGCACTTTTGTCGCATCATTTTTGGATGGACGAAAATTTGCAATACGTCTCAGCGGTGACACTGTTGGTTCATTCGTTTCACTACGTGGCGTGCCCCAGGGATCAGTATTGTCTCCGACGTTATTCAATATTACTTTCATCCCATTGGCGTGGCGCTTACATGATATCCCTGAAATCAAGTTTTTGCAGTACGCAGATGATATCACGGTATGGAGCACTCACCATGATCTTCTCACTCAAGAGGCCGCCCTTCAGTCAGCATTAGACGTAACCTCTGATTACGCCTCCTCCATTGGCCTTCAACTTTCTGTGTGTAAAACGTCATACACGTCAGTCGCCAACCGCTGGGGACGCCGTAAACTTGCCTCAAATCCAATTCGTCTCTCTCTATCAGGCACCCCAATACAAGAAAGTTCGAGCCTGAAAATTCTGGGCTTAACAATTCACCAATCAGGATCAGCGACTGCTTGGCTCTCTCAGGCAAAAAAGCAAGCACTTCAAACTATAAGTTTAATAAGAAGAATTGCACCTAAAACGGGTGGCGCTGGCTCGTCTGTTGCACGCCAGTTAGTGAGGGCGGTTCTGCAGCCCCGTATTGTTTATCAGGCCCAGTTCCAGCATCTTACAAGGGCACAATGGGATCGCCTTGAAGCCTTAAATCGAGAAGCTATGAGGACCATAACATGCCTTCCACGAATCACACCGGTCGTAGCGTTACAGGAGAATGCGCAGCTCAACACCATCGATGAATTGGTGCAGCAGCGCCGAGATGCTCGCAGACTCAAGGCCACTTTGTCACATTCCACGGAAGCACTGAGGGCGTATGCAACGTCACACATTATTCTTCAGCCACCTACGCCAGTTCTCCCTCCCTGGAAATTTATACAGTTAGGAGACAACAAGCCAACTGACATCCGCAGACCGACGTCTGCCAACTCTGCATCGTTGCTACGCCAGATATTTGAAGAGCAAGATGCTAACCTGCCTCAGGATTCCGTAGTAGTGTACGTAGATGGAAGCCTGCAAGGCTGTGAAGCCAAAACGGCAATCCACTGTCCACGGAGGCCTAGCCTGAATCAGACAACTACGTTTCAGCTTTCGGAACCACTTACATCTTTCTGCGTTGAGCTTGTGGCAGTTCAAGAGGCACTCTGCTCCGTGACTTCTATAACCATGCTCCCTACAGCCCACATTGTAATCCGCACTGACGCACTTCAAGCAGTACGTCTGCTCCGACGTGTCAGCCGCTGCCCTAAAATTTGCCAGGACATCCACCAGCTTGCGGCGCGCATCACACAGTCAATACGCATTGAGTGGGTCCCACGGGATCTGCTGCTTTCCCAAAGTCAAGCTGATTTTGCAACCCGCCTCGTGAACCAAGACGCATCAATCCCACAGCTTCTCGAAGTCGACGACGCTACCCTCCTTTTGTCAAGAAAGGAGCACCTCCGGCGCCGCACACGTGCACTTATCCCTCCGTGTGCGATATCCCTTCCCCGCGGTCTCACCCGTGCAGAGGAGGTTGCGCTTAGGAGGATCCGGGTCGGTGTTGCCCTTACACCAGCTGTAACTAGGACGTGGTCATACTTCCAACACTTATATCCTCGCCCAGGATGCCCGATCTGTAACAACGAAGATGTCGAGGCCGACATCCACCACTTGCTGTGGGACTGCCCAGCACTCAAGCCAACACGATTCCGGCACCTGAGAATAGCTGGCCTTTCAGCAACCAATCCTGCCTCATACGTCACTTGGACGCAGGGACCTCATCATCGCTCACTTCTGGACTTCATAAAATCAGCCAACCTTTTTCCATTCATTTAATCATTTATTCATCCTTCATCTCATAACCTACTGATGCCCTGAGGCAATAAATATCGACTTAAAAAAAAAAAAAAAAAAAGGAAGCAGTGGGACACCGGCCTGCGGGCAGGGATGCTACCTAGCGCCACCTCTCCTTCGTTTGTCCGTCAGTGGGTATCAGTAGCGGGTGACGTCATGGCCGCAGCAGCGCTGCCTGGCGCCGTGCCCGCCCCTGGTGGCGACGGGCGCGACACCCTGCCTCACCAGTCACAAGAGCCGCTCCAGCTCTTGCGACTTGGGGCACTGCTTGAGGCCGTCCGAATCGGACTCGATCTCTTCCTCCGAAGACTCGTCCTCCTTGTCTTCCTCGTCCAGGTCATCGTCATCGAAGTCATCGTCACTGGCTCACCCGCCGAGGTGCTGCCGCTTTTTGAAGGCCCTGGAAAGTAGAGCGTGACGTTAAAGACGGGGTCAGCATAAACGCTAGATTACGTCACAAAACTTTCGGTAGGAAAAGGGCACCAATCGAAAATATGTACAACTATTTCTTGGCCCGCCAGAAACCTCCACGCATTCATGAGGAAAGCTCTGTATTTCTTTATTGGTAGCAACAACACTTCTTACTTTTCTTTAAGGCCGCGTTTCTTTCATTCTCAAACAATGGAATAAACTATAATTGGATAAAAGTAAAATAAACAACTACAGCTGCTAACTATAGGCAACGGCAGGCGGCTTGTGTATTACTCCGCTGAACACTAAATACAATTCATCTTTTCTATTTTACTCTACCGAGGAACTCACAGAAAGCAACATTATTAAGCTCATAATTTGGTGTTACGAACAGCTTTTTATTTAGGTGACCATAAAAAGCCCTTACTGCGGATTACTTCCTGTCACGAAGGAATAGTGAGGGGCGGTTACTGCAGACCTGTGTTGTATCCGATAATAGATGTGCACTCCTATTTTCTGAACAGGCAGCGTTGACATCAAGACTAATCTTTTGAAATGGCTGTTGGTATTAGTGCTGGCAATGCTGCGGTTCTGTTTCTATTGTATTAGTGGTTTTTGCGTTATTCTCGGTAAACATATTGTTACGTGGTGGCATGATAAGCAATGGAACACGGCGACACAACAGAAACAGAAAGACGTGATGACATGACGATGAAATATGCTTTAATGGCCAGCGGGCCTGGCGCAAGCGCTCCGCCCCGCGCCACTGCCCCCTTCGTCGTCTTCGTAGCACTACCTGGGGCCACCGAGCGATCGTCCCGATCGATTGCTAGAAGTCCAATGCATGAAGCGACGATGAACACAGACACAGGATAAGGACATGAAACGGTGGACACCATAATGAATGCGAAGATGAGATGAGTGCTCGCCCAGAAGCATCAGGTCCAATCTTCATCGTTTGCCGAAGGCCAAGGCTCAAGGACACGCCGAACGGCTTGGGCGGGGATGCTCTCTTCGCTCTAGTGGTTGTGGGTCGCTTCATCGTGGGGTCGGTCGGGTCGGCTTTGGGCTCTTCCTGGTCGTCGTGTGTTGTGGTCAGAGCTGGGCGCAGGGCTGAGGAGAGCGGATGGTCGGGTCTGAGCAAGAAAGGCTGGGGCAAAGCTGGGCGGCGATCTTCATGGACTCTCGGCCAATGGACCTGACTTACGGTTGGCTTCGACGGTGCAGGGCGAGGATGGCGATGAACTGCACCTCCAATCAAATGTTACGTGGTGGCATGATAAGCGATGGAACACGGCGACACAACAGAAAAAGAACGACGTGATGACATGACGATGAAATATGCTTTAATGGCCAGCGGGCCTGGCGCAAGCGCTCCGCCCCGCGCCACTGCCAGCTTCGTCGTCTTCGTATCAATATCACTCATTCACCGTAAGCTGGAAAAAATAATGGAAAGGAAATTATTGTAAACCTGTTATTCAAGTATTTGCGCACGAGAATGAGAACGGCAGGCTGTTATGCGCTTGTGAAACTAAGTCTGAGAATATACAAAAATGTATAATGAGTGTTCATCGCCCAGCTAATTTTTGAGAAACGAACGTCGATAAATCAGGCACAAATATAAGCTGCAATTAAGCGGCATACAAGAACACCGTTCAGCCGTCTACGTTGAACTGAAAAACAGAATGAAAATCCAGGGCCCGTAACGGCTGCTTGTTCACACTAAAGCAACATTCGTCACGGTCAGTGACGGAATTTCATACTCCTATGCGACTACCTGACCAGCCGCGGCATTCCATCATTCCTTGCACTACGGACGCGAAGGATTTCAAAACCCTATAAGCTGAGCTAGTTGGTTAAGATCCATAACTTCTCGGGAGCTATGGGACGGTCTACAGGATTTGAGGACGAATAAATGCGGGACATCGCTGTCACGTGTTACTCCTTTCACGCTTTGAACACCGTCTATTTAGTTGTCCTCTCCCTAGACAACTGGTAATGTAATGAACTCTGTGATACTAAAAACAGATAGAAGGTAAATACAGTACATGATATTGTAAGGGGTGTCCCTTAGTTGGAGGCAATGCTGCAGAATAATCTTGGAACACACTGCCGAAGTGGACAAAGCAATCTTGAGAGAAGAGATTAAGTAGAGGAGCTTTCTTGTTTGAGCCTTGCGAAGACGCGGAAGAAAGAAAAGAGAAGGCATGGAAGTGTTCAGCGCCTTCCCCATCTCCTCGTATTATTGCGCTGGGCAAACAATGGGAACTTTAATTCACGAAGTTGTCAGTTACATCGAGGGGAGATATAAAGGACAAAGCTTCTCAAAATGTTCGTCTTCCAATGGCTGCAGAACGACTTGGGGACCTCATCTGGAGAAAATTCGGGGATCTAAGCTTCAGACAAACTCGATGAAATTCGGTTATTGAAATGAAACGTTAAAACTAAAGGAGGTATGCGCTAAACAGCGGTCGTGGGCAGTCAGATAATTGCATTTTCTTTGTGTGTTTTGTTTTTGTCAGTATGACTTGACCAGAGGACAATACATCTTCCGTAAGCTTTACAGAAATTACTTTTCTTCCCTTCCGGCAGGGCTAAACAAGTACACTATCGAATGAAAACAATCACCACGCCAGTAAACGTAGCGAAGGTATTAGCTTTAAGGGGAGACGCTTGAAGCTAATACCTTCGCTAAGCTCGATGCCAAGTTTTTGGGTTCGTTAAGAGCCGCAGAATGATATTAGCTTACGACGGAGCCTAAAAGTTTCGCAGGCGTTCTAAAACAACACAGCCGAGGCGAAACTCATTTTGATATTTGGTGGGGATTGTTTACGAGAGAACGGTGGCTACAGAAGTAGGTCAACAGAGACTGTAGAGCTCGCAATTTCTCTTCTTGCAGCAGAAAGCTCTTACTTCATCCCTCTTTTTCTCATAGCTTTACTGACGCATGATTTGATAAAGCCTCTGACAAACTTGTAACGCTGAAGACAGATTATGAGACCACGAAATGGTAATAGCTACTTTCACTGCGCCAGCAGCCATCTAATCAGCTGGCACAAATAGAAAGTTTGAAGTAATTCATCTGCGGATGACGAGCGATAGACCGTAATGAAAGCTCATTTATTGTTCTCCTATCAAATTTAGTCCTATAAATATAGTACAGTAACGTGCACCTAATACTTAGAACCGAGAAGTGGTGATATTGTGGCGCTTGTTTCCTCATTTCACAGCCCATCGCATAGAGCAATTGATTCGCAAAAAGAATACAATTTAAGTAAAAAGAAATCCAACCCTTAATAGAGAAATGATCCATACGAAGCTGAAAATATAAACAGCACAAAAATCATCCCTCTGAAATGATTATTAGGAAGGAAGGAAGGAAGGAAGGAAGGAAGGAAGGAAGGAAGGAAGGAAGGAAGGAAGGAAGGAAGGAAGGAAGGAAGGAAGGAAGGAAGGAAGGAAGGAAGGAAGGAAGGAAGGAAGGAAGGAAGGAAGGAAGGAAGGAAGGAAGGAAGGAAGGAAGGAAGGAAGGAAGGAAGGAAGGAAGGAAGGAAGGAAGGAAGGAAGGAAGGAAGGAAGGAAGGAAGGAAGGAAGGAAGGAAGGAAGGAAGGAAGGAAGGAAGGAAGGAAGGAAGGAAGGAAGGAAGGAAGGAAGGAAGGAAGGAAGGAAGGAAGGAAGGAAGGAAGGAAGGAAGGAAGGAAGGAAGGAAGGAAGGAAGGAAGGAAGGAAGGAAGGAAGGAAGGAAGGAAGGAAGGAAGGAAGGAAGGAAGGAAGGAAGGAAGGAAGGAAGGAAGGAAGGAAGGAAGGAAGGAAGGAAGGAAGGAAGGAAGGAAGGAAGGAAGGAAGGAAGGAAGGAAGGAAGGAAGGAAGGAAGGAAGGAAGGAAGGAAGGAAGGAAGGAAGGAAGGAAGGAAGGAAGGAAGGAAGGAAGGAAGGAAGGAAGGAAGGAAGGAAGGAAGGAAGGAAGGAAGGAAGGAAGGAAGGAAGGAAGGAAGGAAGGAAGGAAGGAAGGAAGGAAGGAAGGAAGGAAGGAAGGAAGGAAGGAAGGAAGGAAGGAAGGAAGGAAGGAAGGAAGGAAGGAAGGAAGGAAGGTGACAGATTTTTATCAAAGCTCTCTGAGCCTATTCACCTCTATACTGAGGGTCAAATTTTAGACGGCTTCTTATATAAATGAGGATGCCTTTAGCGGCTCGCCCTCTATTGGTCAAAGTTTAATATGGCATAAATATGGAGTGCTTAGACACTTTTTTTAATTAACCAAAGGAGGGCGCGCCGCTCTTAGGCGTCCTCACTGAAGTAAGGAGACTAATATTCAGCCGTAACTCTTCAAGGCTGATCTGGTCATCCTATATAACTTATCCTCCTACCAATGTCAAATGGCATACTGTGTACGCTAAAAAAATATATTGGTGATAAGTATTGCAGGCAAACCTAGTTCTACAATCGTTGTGTTGCTCGGACAAAAACCCGTAACAAGAAAACCCACGAATGCCAACCCGAAATAAAACGACTTATTAACCCTGTAAAGCGTGCACCGCCTTTATAAGGTTCTTATTGAGGAGAAGCAACACTTCTGAGCAGTGGAGGTGCCAGCTTTATAAAACAATTGTGTTTCCTCTAATTCGTCCCACGGGTCAGACCGCTTAGAAGAGGCAAAACCAAGAGGAAGCGTAGAGAAAAGATAAACAGGATATTGATGCAGCGAGAGGTTCCTGTGTGTGACAAGTTAACAAAGCCGAGATAACACGTTTGACACATCACGACAAAGTTGCGAACGAAAGCTACAAAAATCACACTTCTCCGGGAGGGCACAGAACAGCGATTTGGATTCAGGTGCGGAAAAGATTCATCACTTTGAGCGATGAAAACGAGAAATGTGAAAGACAGTTGACGTTTAATTTTTTTGTAATGAATTTGGAACAAAGCAAAGCGCAATACAGTAAGCATTTCTACCGCAAGCTCAATATTTCGCGAAACCCATTAAACGTAGCAAATAAAAATATATCTCGGGAACCAAATTTTCTAAATCAGAACTGTCAATTCATTTAGTTCTCCTTTTTCGGCACCCATATTAGCTGGAGTTAATCAATGAACGCAGAAAAAACACCGAAATGATTGCTGTTCCTAATAAAAGATATTTTGTGTAGTAATTGGAATGCCAGTAAAAATTCAAATCCTCAGCTAAAGCCTACTGCCGAGTTCATTGAATATAGTTTTACTCTTAAGAGTCGTCAAAAACACTGGCATCTTCCCGCACGCGTCAAGATGAGGAGGTAAGCTTGGCGAAACCGCTCGGGGAAATCGAAGAGAAACTCGTGTGGTAGGGCAGAAAGACAACTTTTAGAGCGACTAAGTTGCTGCGCTTACTAAACGACTCAAGCTTGAGCATGTTTTTTTTTAGCAACAATGCCATGTTTTCGGGAAGAGTATCAACTACATGAGGTTGCCACAACATCTAGTTCAATTCTAGATGTATATAAAACAATGTGCACGCCTATATGAGAATTTTCTTATTATTAATATTATTTTTCTTTTTGCGGAATCATAGGTAGATTTTGCAATTCCTTCTTCGGGTGAACCAAGAAAATAAGGTCGCTTAGATTGTACATCGAAAAAAGAAAATATGTGATATATTTAAAAGTAATGGCCCTCATTTCTTTACCGAAAACGCTAAATCAATATTTATGAATCTCGCAAATATTACATCCGCTTCCCAGCCGGACCAATATTACTTATGTACATGGTCTCGACTAAACTATATGCCTTTGCGCCGGCGGCAAACAAGAGCAATTCAGATGGTACCAAGTCAATATCGTAAAGAGGATAAGCAAATGTGGTATTGAAAAATTTGGCAGTCGCTTCTTTCGTTTTCAGATCGGCGTGAGCACGGATATTGTCGCTCATTTTGGCCCCACTATATGGAGGGAAAAAAACGAGGTTACAACGTATACACATATGCCTTTGTTCATCGGAGCCTCAAAGCCATACCTTTAAAAGTAACAGGAAGTCTGCAGATATGCGGACGTAATATTGGTGAATATTAAAACTTTCGTATGAATACTGATAGATGAAGAAAGAAAATCGCAGAAGTAACTTCAGACATCCATCGTATGTTCAAAAAATAGCTCATGGGCATTAAAACTAAGCTCCCCAGAGAAAAAGTATTGAATTACAGATTCGCTGTAAACGAAATGAAATCGTCATGAAGATAATTATTTGTTTACTTTCCGATGCTTCGCAAGCTGCAATTTGAACCTCTAATAAAAAACAACCCCACGACAACAACAACAAAGAAGAACGTACTCGAATATTACTTTGAGCCATAGTGTCTCTAACCGTTGACAAAGGTATAATTCTGTGCCGAACAGTGAATCAAAACTGGGAGGCTAAATAATGCTCTATTTCTTCCTTTATGCACAAAATAACATATACGGGGGTAAGTCTTGTTTATGACGTGCAGAAATGTCGACAGAGTACCATGTGTGCTCTAAGTTTTCTCAATGTCGAACGATTATGTCTAAGTAACTACGAGAACACGTGCACTAAAAAGAGGCAAAAATGTGCCCTGTGTGACCAGGTATTTCCTCTGAAAATTACTAAAGCTCACTGTGGCACTGTAGGACCCAGCTCACAACTATCGATTTCTCGAAAGCCACCATACTGATCGGGCCAAAAGTTCCTCTTCGAACGCCTTGCTAAAATGGGAGAAAAATAAAACCTCGCTATTGCAACATCTTCGATTGTCTCTGGCCAGCCGGTCTGTTGAGTTGAGAAAGAGACCTATCTAGTTGTGATGAGTTTGGTTTGATACTATCCATAGTGTGCAGAATACGGCTTATCCCCGCTGTTTTTATTGTGACGAGCTCTGCACCCATGATATATTGCCATAATTATCACCGTCAATAATCGCTGCAGGAGCAAGACAGTTGAATACTGCAAGAAAAAGCCTGGTTGCTTCCAAATGTTGTAGCTCCATGTCAACTTAATCTACTCCTTACTACCCAGTGCCCCATCTACTATATTTAATCTCTCACGCTAGCTCTTTCTCAGATCTCTTCGCTTCCACTAGCGCTTCGTTAGCGTCCCGGAATATAACGCGTAATACAGTCAACGAATTATTTACGCAGTATACTGCTGACTGGTTTAGTTTCTATTTCTTACCCGATGTATCGTGTACTTTTCCATTCTGCCAGAGAGAACAAAGGCAAATCACAGAACGAAAATAAAAAGTGCAGTAGCTATACAAGTCAGCGCAGCTGCTTTAAATATGCTTGCTTAACTCGTGCTCGTCTGATGTCCGTTGGGAATCTTCCGCGACCACGCGGAGTCGTTGAGCGCGTAACAGTCAGAGGGCGAAGAAAAGCAAGCGAAGAATGAAAGACAGATAGGAAGAGAAGAAAGACTGAATCTCATTGGAGAATAGTGGCGGTGGTCGCTCGCTTTCATCCAACTGCGGCTTGTCATCAATCACGCCAACCACTCTATATAGCGCTTACAACTGTCTCTACTCCTCACTATACCGTAAAACCACGAGGGTGCTAGTCAGAGCGGACCAGGCTAGAAAATCTCCGCTCTTGCACGAAAATGCAAACATGTCAGAAAAACATTTAGTTTGCGTTTCCAGTTTGTTTTTCGGGACAGGAAGTGCGCAGCCACTCGAATGCATTGCATGCATAAGTTAGTTGCTTGGTCCCGAGGGATAGTGACAGATGGGGCTGCTGTAATGCAATGCATGTTGCTTCTTCCCAATCCGCCCCGTTAACCTTTTTGCTTGGGTTATGGTCCTTCATTGTTTGTATTTTTATTACTATCTCGGCACTTTCCTGCAATCTCTTTCTTTCGAGGGCGCCAAATGGCTTTCGCACAGCTTTTGCTCTTTTCCATGGCCTCGCCTACCATTATTTCATTTGCGTCGTCAAACGTAATGCAGAGGCGAATTGGAGTGCTCGCTTGCATCTAAAAAGCACTTTAGCCGGGCAAACACGGGCTCATTTACTTAAGAATCTAGAGCTCTACTTAGAACAGGCACAGAGACTGGGACAGTGATGTCAGCTAGCGCCATCTGGTCTGCGCTGTTGGCGTCCTCACCTGGGGCGCTGTAGGTGGTGCCCTTCGTCATCGGACCAGTGGTCGAGCGACTCGCGGTGCTGCTCGAGCGCCAGCAGGAACGGTAGCAGGGCGTCGCACAGGGGACAGCCGAAGTGGCGCTTGCGCTGTTGAGCCGCGACAGGAGGCGGCCAGACGCATACAACCGGTCGCTCACATTGCACGTCAGGCTCTCCTCGTCGTCGTACTCTGCGACAGAAAGAAAAAGAGACAAGGGTCACAGTCCGTAATAAGCCTATTCCCATATACTTATCAGCTGCCTTTAAAGAGACAGTAGATGCAATTTAATTATCATGTATTTTCCTTTTACAGTCTTTCCAGTACACTTTTTCACCTCCCCGTACCAACGACAGATGTGACGTAATATGCCACGTCACTTTGTCGCCAAATGAAGAGAAAGCAAATTATTGTTAATACTGGAATCTGAACAAGCCGATGGCTTAGCCTGGCTGTGCAGTGCTCGGTTGCCATAATAGCCTTAAAAAGGGTGTTAAATTCCAGGGTTGGTCTGGCTCTTGATCCTGGGTGGTGGCCAAAAGTCCATGACGTGCGGCGACCTTTCCAGCCCACTCTACAAGCTGCCTCCGTGAGACTGGTTCGGAACAGGAGACCGCGGTTTCCCAACACTTTAGTTTCGCGAGGCTCCAGCAAGGTGGTAGTTGGAATTCTCTACAGAGGTATAAAATGTGGTCGAAGTTGGCTTTTGGAGCCTCACAAAGAAACAAGGGAAGATTAATTATTTAAGGAAAAAAATTCTCGAGAGCACTGCGGAATCTGCACTGGTGCTACACCCGTAAATCGCGCGCCCCTTGCCCTGGGATCGTGCCGAACTGTGGAAATTTCCTTTCCTTGGAGCACGTTCGTTGCAGTGCTCCTGGAAGCGTGGGATTGGAGGTACGGCGTCGGTCTTGTCGCGTGGCGTTCTCATAGTAGCGTGGCATTCTCATGTAGCTTGACTGTCTAATAATAATACGACATTTTGATGCAACCTGACTACATGACTTTGTCACGTGGTACTCTCAAAATCACGTTACGCACTCAATGATTGTTAATTATGTCATAATTTATGACACAGCTGTTTGTGCTTTATGAATCATGGTCATGACAGCATTGACTAATCCCTGCCTTTATAAACCTCACCACGCTACACTTCAAATCATAACTGTTGATGTCACCAACTGATTAGTCACATCCGGCATCACGGACACTTCCGGGGTCAACATGGCCTGTTAAGGCTTGTGGATCCTCGTTAGCGTGCATATACACTTTGCCACTCGAGTATAACTAACCGCGTTTTAGCGCCGCTTTTATCTTCGAAATACTATTAACACAGTCGTAAGCTAATACATTATGTCAAGATAACGCGACATAGATTTAAAGCCACGATTTACCTTACCCGTACGTGCGCACCTGCGTGGCTATCCGCGATCATAAGTTACCGGAGGGCTCTATCCTACAATAGCTGAACACAGTATCGCCTACTCTCGCGAGCTTTCTTCTTGCTGGTTATGTTGCTATCTCCTCTCCTGCAGTGCCATGCAGCATGCGCGGCCAACAGCAGCACTACGTTTCGCTGCGTTCCGCGCCTGTTTCATACGGCTTCATGCGTAGCACCTACAGTTTCCGACGCCGTGTTGCTGCGCATTCGATTTGAACACAAGTGAAAGTGACAGCAAGCGCCTGTTCAAGATAATATCCGCGAATCGAGATGCGACTAGGGGGAAGGTTTGCCGCCTTGGACTCGGCTAGGCTGACTTCGACGCAGCACATTGATCACAGCTCAGTGAGGCAGGCGAGCTGTTCCTATCTTTTCACTAATCTTGTATGGCGCATCACACACTGTGTATGAATTGGTTAGCTTTTTGCACTGCTAAGTGCAAAGTGCCGTATTCCCGTGCTTTGTTTATCCAGAATTCTCGCGACAACTTATATAAGTACTACATCGTATGCACATCAAAAGCATGAGGATTTTTTGTCGACTCTGTCGTGCTTTGACCTGGGATTAAGCTCACTGTGTGTGTGTGTGTGTGTGTGTGTGTGTGTGTGTGTGTGTGTGTGTGTGTGTGTGTGTGTGTGTGTGTGTGTGTGTGTGTGTGTGTGTGTGTGTGTGTGTGTGTGTGTGTGTGTGCGTGTGCGTGTGCGTGTGCGTGTGCGTGCGTGTGTGTGTGTGTGTGTGTGTGTGTGTGTGTGTGTGTGTGTGTGTGTGTGTGTGTGTGTGTGTGTGTGTGTGTGTGTGTGTGTGTGTGTGTGTGTGTGTGTGTGTGTGTGTGTGTGTGTGTGTGTGTGTGTGTGTGTGTGTGTGTGTGTGTGTGTGTGTGTGTGTGTGTGTGTGTGTATGTTCAAAGAAAAGTCTGACGTGATGAAGAAATCACGTCTGGAACACATTTAGAGTGGCTACAGCAAGGGTCTGCCATTTATGAGTTCTATGTTCAACGTTTGCTGCAAGCTTGAAACGTCTGAAATATCTTCCTTGGTAGGAATGATTCACAAAGTTGTTAACCTCTTCGAAAAAAAGACGTGTGCATTGTGCGCTATTATTCCCAAAACGTCAGGCAATCAATAAGGCAGTTCATCAATCAGTCACAAACGGGAACGAGAAAACAACGTACTCTTCATTGCAAAGGATAATAAAAACTACAAAATGACAGATGGAATGAGATGATGCGACTTTGAATTGGGAGACGTAATAGGAGCGCCTTCGGTGGCTCCGTCATCCTGGCTCCAATGTAACAATTTCGTGAGAAAGCGAGCGTAATGATAGGGCGGCCGAACTTTCTTCGAGGCAACTGAAAAGTTTCGGAGTTCGGCTAATAAGCCCGCTCGTGCCAGGAAAACAGGATCGAATTCGCGTAAAAAACTGAGTCAGCATTCCGAAACATGAGGCGGCGGAAAGGAGAGTGATGTTCATCGGGAAAGAGTTTCGGAGAAGCAGGATATGTCCTTTCTCTCCTGTAACCCGGGAACCATGTGTGGACAAGAAAACTGTGGCAGCGAGTGCACAGTTGGGTCAATCTAGGTACTTTCACTCCCTGTCTTTCATCTTTTCCCCCTCAACTTCAAACTGGAAAAGAGATAGCGCTTGATAGAGAGGGGAAGAAGGGATAAAATTCTCCTTCACACGCCGAAATAAACTGTGCAACAACAAAATAGTCACTGTGAGAGCGCCCCCTCTGCAACTCTCTCTATCTATCCAACAACTTCGAGGGGAAGAAGAGGGATGCCGTTCCTCGTCGGAAAATGGGCAGTGCTTCCCTCACTCTCTTGCAAAGCATAAACGTTACACGCTTAACAGCAAGCAAACCTGCAGCCACGAGGGCACCTCTCTTTCCATCTAACGGCTTTCGCAAGTTTTACTTTTTGCCAGCTTCCCTATTTCCCCATCCCAGCATAGGGAGGTTTAGGGACACCGCCCCGAGCGAATGGTGCGACCGCGCAAACAACGGGGAGTGCGGCTGCTGCCGTCCGCTGTTGTCGCTCAGAGAAGCAGAGAAGGCTTTCTGCGAAACAAGAAAAAACGGTCCCACTTTTGTTGACCCGGGCTCGCTCGTAGCGTCGGGGTCAATCAAAGGTGTGTCTGCGTGACTTTTTCGTGTGCGTGTCTTTGTTCGTGTGAATCTAGGGGTGCAGAGAATGGCATTTACCGTCTTACTCTTTGTTCCCAAGACAGTTTGCTTTGGGGATGGCGCACTTGCGGCTGCTAGGGCACCTCTGGTGCTGTCAGCGACAGAAAGGCGCAGCTTCGTTGAATGGACGTTACGCTTAAATTAAATTAGTCAAATATATTGAAATGACGCAGTAGGGGAATCCTTCTTCTGAGCCAAACCCTGAGCACATGGGAGCGTTTCGCCCTCACTGATATAACTGCTGCATACCGGGATCTTGCCTACACATTCGTGCTTACAACAGTCGTGAGTTTATGCCACCCCTATTTACACAATGCCTTTCCCGAAATCGCTTCATCCAGAACCAAGCTCTGTATTTATTTGCACATTGAAAATCTGCGGGGACTCCCATGCTTCCCCCTATGAGTAAACGCGATACCACCTTTAACACCGTCTGTGCATTTCGCGAATTTTCTTTTTAATGACAGTTTTTCACAAGTATACAGATTTAACCCAAAGCATGTACTAGGGGCACATTTTACTGTTTACGCGCCACCTGTACTGCGACAGCGCAGTACGATCGCGGGTTTTTCTGTGGGCGCCGCATGCTGATTATATGTTTGCGTGACATATCTGTACTGGCACTGACATTCGCGTTGCAACAATGAATGGTTTAGTTCGGTTTGGTTTTGTTTACGGGGTTTGACGCCTCAAAGCGACTCAAGGTATGAGAGACGCTGTAGTGGAGGGCTCCGGAAATATCAACCACCTGAGCTTCTTTAACATGGACTGATATCGCACAACACACGGGAGCCTTGCTTGTCGTCTCCAGTAAAAAGCGGCTGCCACGAAAGGGATTGAACTCACGTCCTTACATTCAGCAGCCAAGTGCCCTAGCAACTGAATCATAGCCCGAGGAACACTAAGTGACAGAAGAGATAAATAAAGGGAAATGAACGGTAAGCAAATAAAGCAGTAACGAAGGTCAGAGCGGACGAAAAAAGCAGAAATAAAGTTAAAAATACTAAGCATGCCATGGGCCTCTTGCCTCAGTTTGGCATTCTTTGGCATTTGTTGTGTTGAAGCCGATCCCAGATTCCGTCAGCCGTGCTCAAACTGGCCCGGGATTATGCATTTCGCGGGTCTCTACCGAGATAAGCGAGTTAATGCAAAGCGAGAGAAAGATAAGGAATTATTTTCTTTCGCCGACATGAATTATGAACTCCTGCTAAACAAAGGACAGAGCAATCGCCGCGCAAATTAAGTAAATGTGGTTCGACAAAACGAAAGGCAGTTCGAGAACGCACACGCATGCACACAAACACGTATGCGCCGAACTCGCACAAAAGCAAGCGAATCGGCTTTTGTCGTTCGTCGATAGAGGACTCGTTTGTCACCTTTGAGGTATAGGGAGCCTTGATGCCCTCGGCGCTGGCCATTGAGGCACCGTACTTCGCAGTCCTTTGTACTAACACACGGAACAGTTCACTTGTCGCCCCATAGATGTCATCGCCTGCTGAATGAATTTGTTTGGAGCTTTGCTATAATTTCGTGCAAGATAATAGCGCTACGTCTTTTAGAGAAAGGGGTGGAGGCTCGATCGATAGATGAGCCGCCACCTTCTTGACTATTCAAGCTTGACAGTGTTAACACACAATTCGCGGAACACGAGATAAGCAAAACAAATAACAAAGCGCTTCAGCGGTGCATTGTTCTCTTTCTTTCATCTTAGGACGTCAGTAAGCAAAATATTCGATCGCAGTTAAGAAATAACGAGTTACAGTAGGGCGATCGGCACGTGCCTATAAGGTGGAAGTTTGATATAGCCTTTTTGATGACAGCCAATGTTACGTTTTAACATTTTTCTATTTTATGGCGAGACCTTGAGCAGAATGCTGGCTGGGTTATAGTTGTACAGAAAAATATTTACGTACTCTTTACATGACACAGGCAGGGACATTCGCAAAGAAAAATAAAATATAAGTAAAAATCTATCTTCTGCTTTCAAGGTGCCTGACACACGACGAGTCATGACACACGACGCCATAGTTTTTAGGGGGTCTTTTTCAAGTCAAATATACCACTTCGTGCTTAAATCATATGGGACTATAGCCCCAAAGCGGTCTGCATTACCTACATTACCGAACATGAGTGCTAGGTTGTATCACTGCGAAAGGCAGTAAGTATCCCTGATATGCTTATCACCCCTACACCTACCTTCATTTCCTCATTGGGGCGGTGCGATCATAACGAACACACGATATACAAAAAAGCTGTCATACTGACAGCGCGACAAGACTACCAGCCCACTTACTGGAAACGTCCTTTAGCTGTCGGCAAATATGTCAAACATATGCATGCGGCATACAGAATCCCACAGTACAACGTCCTGGGCGGTTGGCCTCTTGTATTGTATGATTGACGGCCTATGTAAAGGCACATTAGTAAGCTTTTTTCTGTGGCCCAAAACTCATACGAAGCTAATAAAAAGAATGTGCAACGCAGTGGCCTAATTACGCAGCACTTCGCATTGGCCGCCATGGTAATCGCAACGCGTCCCTATTGGAAGTGGCGCTTGCACAGAGCTTCCGGTGCGTCATACATTTCCGCGTGTGTAAAGTTGTATACTTTGGTTTGATTTGGCATATAGAATCTAACTTTTCGCAGATACATAGGGAATGATACACGCCGAGGGCGTCTGAAATTTCCACTACCTCACGGTTCTTTAGCGCGCTGTGGCATCACAAAGTGCACGAGTTCTATACGTTCCGCATTCGTCGAAATAGGTACCGCCATGACCGAGATCAAACCCACTTCCTCGGGATCATCAATCAAGTTTGCAAACCACCCGGGGACCATGGTTTGGAAGAATATCTTTAAAATCGCTATGACAATGTCTTATCCGTGGCTCCGAGCAAACCTCTGACAGTGCCGACAACTATGCATGTGATAAAAAAAAATTGGCAGAGGCTTAGCTTGGTTAAGCCCGGTAGATTGCGAAAGCAATACCCATGGCTACGCCCAGGTTCAGCTAATGTTCGGCTGGTGGTGGTGCTTATAATTATGCTTGTTATGGTTAGACTGTGGTGGTTATACAATGATTCACTCTGGATACGACATGGATACGCTGTTCCTCCGTCTCTGTAGCTCGCTGCTGTCTCTTACGCTCATTGCGACGAGCTTCCCTAGCGGTAGGGGGCATCGTCGAAGCAGATGTTAAACCGCCGGCGGAGGCACCGCCACTACTTGCAGACGGCGCAAGATGGTCGCCCAGCTCTTCGGCGTGACGTCACAACACCTGTTACGCTCCTGGCGAACAGCGCGGGAGTTAGGCCGCCGGTTGTGGCACCGCCACTGCTCGCAGATGGCGCGAGATGATCGCCCAGCTCTTCGGCGTGACGTCACAGAGAGGTCACGCGAAAGGTCAATGGTGGCACCGCCACGGTACGGCAAAGGCTTGAAAGTTCAAGTAGTATTGCTTTCGCAATAAAAGTTGAATTTTCAATTCCAGGTTGATAGCTGCCAAATTAGTTTTACTGCTATTGTCGCTAACGACTGTTACTGAGAATACGTCCTCTCTTTTTTAAACTCTATTTGTTCAGGAATTTCGAGTAGTGTTTACTGAAACTGCAAGTATACAGTTGGCTTGGGCGCCATTGGGAATTGGAGCTAGAAGCGACGCACTCTGCTCTCTCCTCATTTATTATTGAGAGCCCAGCCCCATCCAACCGTGTAACCTTCCAAATTCTGTCTTTTTTTCGGAGTTCTCCGAAATGTTTACTACTCACCGTTACGCACTCAATCCCGTGTCATCCCCTTTCTTACCTGGACAAGGATTCGCTATTCGGCACGTGTGACAGTTCTGACAATAGAATCGCATTTTCCGGACGAGTTTCAGGGCTAAAATTGAAGGTAAAAAAAGGGGATATTGTACAACGACAAAAAAATATCCTCATTGTGTCCCGCAGTTTCCGGGTTTCCTTCGACAGGTGTCCTTGTACTGGGCGTATTTCAATTCGAACCCGGTCGGAGCGTATCGTATTGTCAGAGACGACCGACCGCCGCAGGTGTAGCCCGCTTGCCCGCAAAGCTCTCGAAAAAGAAGAAAGGAATACCGAATTTCACGGCATGCAGCTCGCCGACCGTACCAGGTCTCTCAGCTGAAGGTAACTGATCTTTAAAAAAAGAGCTTTCTAATACAATGGGACCACCTGAGACCTGTTCGGAGTTCCTTAGCACCGCGTTTTATAGCTTCTACAGCGTTTTATAACCGTTTTCTCAAGTTTAATACAAGTAAAGTACAGTGAGCTAACTTTTATTCATAAATTTAAGCAAAGAAATGTCCGTGCTGATTTTTCAGATCTTCTTCCAATGCTGTTGGACTGAAATGTACGCATCACAGTGCTGTTTAAACAAGTATTTTGTTCACGTGCCTGACAAGAAATTACCCTAAGAGAAAATCTGCCACGTGACGGCGGTGATGTTTCAGCGTAGCAAGACGCGTCACGTGGTAGCTTTTCAGCGCAGTGTCCCATAGGACCCCTACGCTCGCCTAAAACAGGACGGACCTTCGTGACTTTTGTTATCTAAAGCCCTGACTGCGCACATTTGTAGCGAAAGCTACACTGCTCTACACTTGAGCATTTTATACTAATTTCGCCGGTGTCTGAACGCCAACTCGAGCCTCTCCTTTCATATGGGAGGGTAACAGTAGAATCAGCCTGCCATGACATTTGAATTCACGTTACCTCTATGCCACGCAAGCACTTTCATAACAAGCATTAAAGGGGGTTCTGCATAGAATGCTGATGAACTTTGTTGCGTTCAATAGAACGCTGGTTGTGTCTTATGCGACGCTCGGTCGCCCGCAGCTAACGCAGCGTTTAACCCCTAAATTTTTTTATGCATCTAGATGTGCGGGCATGCGGTTTCACCACAGTCACGGCGGCCAAGACTGGTGCTAGTTTATTTGGCGTCGACTGTAGCCTACTTTTCTGGCCTGCATCGACAAACTCTTTAAGATTTGCCCAAAGCATATAGACACGCACTGTTCAGGGACAATGGAAGCACCCAGTCGATGTAGTTGGCCTGGGGACGCATGGCAATGGGAACTACTGCGAGAGCCCTTCTCAGAGGGTCACTATACTTAGGGCATTCCCGTACGATAACTAGCCGGCCGATTTTACTCCATTCCTGCAGTCCGTGTCAATTTCACAGACGTGCTCGTGAGGAGGACTGGACAGACAGCGAGACGGCAGCTTTTCTGCGTAGTGGTGTTGTAAAGCCACATGAAAATCACAACTTGTGGCAGCCATTTGAATAAAGAAATAGGAAAGTTTTAGACTCGCAGAGAGGAGGGATTCCAGTGGCACAAAATTTAAAACAGTCCCTGGCTCGACGAAATTCGGATGACACCACTGCGTCATTGTACGGTGCTGCAAAGTACATAAACGGACATCTATAGTCATCAGTGATGACACGTAACAGTCTCTCATAGTCATTTAATGACTCATGACTCCTATATATTGTTGACGTAGCATTTCTCAGCACCTTAAAAGTAACACGCTCACACGCTCTAAGGTGCAAAGAATTACAAACATTGCGCAGAGTCTTAACTCGAAGAAATTATAAGGATTTCCATTCGTAAACATACGCATTCTTATGTGTGTCCGCCGAATTTTCATCAAGAACTTTCACGGAACAAAACACTAGACTAGCATGATAGACTCATCATCCCCCGAACAGGCACATCGGATTATCACTACGATGCATGAAAGTTGAGATCACATTAATTTCCTTTTCGGACTGGCAAAGTATAAATTGCAGTAACTATTACTATTTTTAATATCACAAATTCACAATAATCAGGATGAAACATTAGCAGGATAGATAACCCATACATCATAATAAAGGGCGGCCACGTACCATGCTGTCGTAGCATAGTGGACCGGCAATAGAGAATCACTTTGAGGTTCTTGAAGGATTTTAACGTTCTTTTTTTTTTTTCAAATTGCAGTATAAACGCCTGTACTATAGGCACTTCGTTTCGCATACGGAGAGTCCCTTTAAATGCATGTCTGTTTAACAAGGATTGAGGCTTGCGGACTATTCACTGGGTGCAGATTCTAGCCAGGAAACCGCGGTATCTAAGGGATACGGTCCAACGACGTGTCAAGTTCGGTCAAGCGTGGAAAGCGCACTCCTTCGAAACACCCCGCCATGAAACACCCGTCCAAGCCTCCTTTCAATTTTCCAGCGCAGCGACAATACAAGAGAGAGAAAAAAAAAGACTGACAAGGGCTCGGAGAAACAAACGCGAACATAAGCAGAATAAGTGACAGAATGGTCCCCGACAGTCATCGCATTCTCCAATCCACTTCTCGCTCGTTGGCGAAGAAGAATGCGCCTGTGTTACCACAAAGAAGTCCTCGCATTTGCTTTTTTCTTTGTCAAAATATATTTTTCGGTTCTTGTTCAGCGGATAACGATCTTCTTTCACGCTGGTCGCACAAACGAGCGAAACAACGCACCCAGAGCAAGAAATATAAAAAAATAAAAATCAAGTTGAGGGAAATAAAGCAAAAGAGCGGCAAAAGGATGTAGTGGTAGGGAATCTGGCTGGAACAGGCGTCGTGGGTTTTTGCCACGACAGGGACTTGGACGGACATGACCTAGACGTCACTGTAGTTTGCGAAAGAGGTTTGCAGTTGAACTAGGGAGCGAGGGATAAGGATGGAGAGAGATTGAGGGGCGGTGCTGCCAACGCGAGAGCGAGATATATGCGGGGATTATGCCCTTAGCATCCCCCGCGCAAAGCAGCCGTGGCAGCAGCGAGACAGAATCCGCGCTGGGAGCAAAAAAGGAGCAGAAAAGAAGGAAAAACCGAAGCGGAATATCCGGGACCGCTGAGCATGAATATGTATGTATGTATGTATGTATGTATGTATGTATGTATGTATGTATGTATGTATGTATGTATGTATGTATGTATGTATGTATGTATGTATGTATGTATGTATGTATGTATGTATGTATGTATGTATGTATGTATGTATGTATGTATGTATGTATGTATGTATGTATGTATGTATGTATGTATGTATGTATGTATGTATGTATGTATGTATGTATGTATGTATGTATGTATGTATGTATGTATGTATGTATGTATGTATGTATGTATGTATGTATGTATGTATGTATGTATGTATGTATGTATTGTAAGGTAACGCGAAGGTCGGACTTGGGGGATCAGGCTTTATTGCAGACCTGAAGCCTTGGTCGCACACTGCAGCCAAACACACTCCGCGATGACGATGGGTATCTACAAGAGGGAGCAGGATGAAGATGAAGCAGCACGTTCAGTCGTGTGGAAGATGAAGCGCCACACAGTGCTCACACTATTTCGCCCGCGCAGTTAAAGCGGCCAGCCTGGCCGCAGTTAGTCCGCAGGATTGCGCCGAATAAAAGGTTTCATACGTGAAACGTGGACAACTTCAGTGCCACGGTAACGACTGTCCGGAGGAGGGTGAACAGGGGAGACGCGATAGTTGACCGGGGAGGTTTTTGCAAGAACTGTGTAAGGACCAATGTAACGGTGCTGTAACTTGTCAGAAAGGCCAGGAGTGCGTAATGGGGTCCAAAGTAACACCTCGTCGCCGGGACGGAACGAAACTTGGCGATGGGTGGCATCATAGCGGCACTTGCGGTCTTCCTGGCTGGCTTCCGTGTTGACGCGAGCAAGCCGGCGAGATTTGGCCACTCGGGAAAGGAACTGGTCAGGAAGAGAGGGTGAGGAACTGGCATGTGTAGAAAGGAAAGAGGCGTCAAGAAAGGTAGCAGGAGAACGGCCGTAAACGAGGAAAAACGGGGTGTAACCTGTGGTCCGCTGTACAGCCGTATTGTAGGCGAACGTAACAAAAGGAAGTATTACGTCCCAGTTTCGGTGGTCCTGGTCGACGTACATAGACAACATGTCAGAAAGCGTGCGGTGGAACCGCTCAGTCAACCCATTGGTCTGGGGGTGATAGCTGGAGGTCAATTTGTGATGTGTGGTTGAGGCCTCAATAACTTCGGCTACAATCGTCGACAGAAATGTCCGACCACGATCGCTGAGAAGCACTTGAGGGGCCCCATGGCGTAGTACGAGCGATTCCAAAAAGAAGGTCGCGACCTCATGTGCTGAGCCATTAGGCAGAGCAGCGGTCTCAGCGTAGCGTGTTAGGTGGTCGACGGCGGTGACGATCCAGCGATTACCTCGTGCGGACAATGGAAGTGGCCCGTATAAGTCTATGCCAACAACGGCAAAAGGAGTAGCTGGGCAAGGTAGCGGCTGTAGTAGGCCAGCAGGAGGAGAAGTGGGCCGTTTGCGGCTCTGACATGGCAGACAAGAGGCGACGTATTTTGCCACACTTGAGGCGAGGCCTGGCCAGAAGAAACGGCTTTTCACGCGGTGGTAAGTTTTATGAAAGCCTAAGTGACCGGCTGTAGCATCATCGTGGAAAGCCGCCAGGATACGGGTGCGAAGCGCTCTCGGAATAACGGGGACCCAACGGGTGCCTTCAGAGCAATAAATATAACGGGACAGCACGCCGTTGTCAAGTTTGAAATTTTGGAGTTGTCTGCGCATCCTAGCGGTAGGAGGGTGAGAAGCACCGGTGAGAAGGTTGATTAGGGAAAGACAGTAGGGATCGGCTTGCTGGTGTGAAATAATTGCGTAGCGATCTGGAGCAGCGGCAGGAGTAGCACAGGGGATGTTTGGAGCTCTGGACGACATTGCGACGCCGAGGGTGCACGCAGGAAGGCGCGAAGAAGCACTAGGTGGAGATTCTGGGAGCGGGCAGCGGGAAAGAGCATCGGCATCTCGATGTTTGCGACCTGATTTGAATATGACATCAAAGTGGTATTCCTGCAAACGCAGAATCCAACGGCCCAGGCGTCCAGTCAAATTTTTGAGGGTTGATAACCAGCACAGAGCGTGGTGATCGGTAACGATCGTGAAATGGCGGCCGTAGAGGTAGGGGCGAAATTTCTGAACTGCCCAAACGACGGCGAGGCACTCTTGCTCTGTGATAGTGTAGTTGCGTTCCGCTGGTGTTAGAGTTCGACTGGCAAACGCAATTACTTTTTCCCGAGAAGCGGTGTCACGTTGCAGAAGTACGGCGCCGATACCGAGGCCGCTGGCATCGGTGTGGAGAATGGTAGCAGCAGTGTCGTCGAAGTGAGCGAGAACAGGGTCCGAAGTGAGGGCATTCTTTAGGGTTTGGAAAGCTTTTTCGCATTCTTCAGACCAATTGAAAGTAGTACTGTCGGTAAGGAGGCGGTGGAGCGGTGCAGCAATGGTAGCGAAATTGCGAATGAAACGGCGAAAGTACGAAGACAGGCCAAGGAAACTGCGTAGTTCCTTAGTCCGCTGAGGGCGTGCAAAGTTCAAAACTGCAGCAAGCTTGTCAGGGTCGGGTCGAATGCCATCGCGGCTGACGAGGTGGCCCAGGATCTTGATTTCTTTCTTGGCGAAATGACACTTTTTTGTGTTCAGCTGGAGACCGGCGGATGCCAGGCACGTTAATACTTGATCAAGGCGGCATAAATGATCAGAAAAAGTCGCAGAGAAGATAACTATGTCGTCCAGGTAGCACAAGCATGTTTTCCACTTAAGTCCTCTAAGAACAGTGTCAATCATGCGCTCAAACGTAGCGGGGGCATTACAAAGTCCAAAAGGCATGACATTGAATTCGTAAAGCCCATCGGGAGTAGCGAATGCGGTTTTTTCTTTGTCGGCTTCGTGCATCGGTATCTGCCAGTAACCGGAACGCAAATCCAAAGTGGAGAAATATTCGGCGCCCTGAAGACAGTCGAGGGAGTCGTCAATTCGTGGCATAGGGTAAACATCTTTGCGAGTGACTTTGTTAAGTGCGCGGTAATCAACGCAAAAACGCACGGACCCATCCTTTTTTTTTACCAAGACAACCGGAGATGACCAGGGGCTAGCTGAGGGCCGAATAATGTCTCGTCGGAGCATATCATTCACATTATCTTCTATGATTTTGCGTTCTGATAAGGAAACACGGTAAGGGCGGCGCCTAACAATAGAAGTACCTTCTGTAATAATGCGGTGCTGTGCAGAAGACGTTCGGCCCAAGGTCGGAGAAGTGGCATCAAAGGAGGCTTGGTGTTTTCGAAGTAATTCCTGCAAAGCTTGGCGGTGAGTCGCAGGAAGGTCAGGATTGATGGTGCCAAAGAGAACACAGAGAGAGGCATCGGAAGAAGCTGCTGGTGAGGAAGAGGGGGCGGTAAGGGTGGTGAGGGACACCGGATGAATGTCCAGGGCACAAGGAAAACATGTCCCTTTAGTCAGCACAATGGGCTCTGGAGAAGTGTTCGAAGCAGCGACAAGCGCTGTGCCATGCTCAAACCGGACAAGACTTGGTGGTAGCGCGATTCCACGGGTCAGATGGCGATCAGAAGGCACGATTAGCACATCTCCGTTATCAATGTCAGTAGAAGTAAGCGCGACAAGTTGTTCGCATCCAGGGGGAAACACTGAGTTAGTAGCGGCAAGCAGGCGATGACGGGGCACGGGAGGTTCAGAAGACGGATCGCTCTCGTTCATGTAGATGACCCTGTCGCGACACGAAATGCTGGCTGATGCGGCAGACAGAAAATCCCAGCCTAAAATAATGGGGTGAGCGCACGGTGACATCACGGCAAATTGTACGTGGTGGCGGACACCATCAACAAAAACTCGCACAGTACACTTAGCAAAAGGCCGAATTATTGCCCCATTAGCTCCACGGAGTTCGGGTCCATCATAAGGCGTTTTCACTTTTCTTAAGCGGGAGCACAAGTCAGTGTGTATCACAGAAACAGCGGCGCCCGTGTCAACCAAAGCCTCAACAGATAAACCTTCAACCCACACTAAAATAATGTTCCAGGGACGTTCCGGAGGATTTTTGGGATGGCCGAAGAGTGCAGTTTTCCCTCCTAAAACTGCAGTGGTCAGTTTTCCGATAGGCGGGGGGTCGTCAGAGAAGCTTGACGGAGAGGCGAGGTTGAGCGGCGAAAAGGCGAAGGAGAACGGCGTCTTGAAGGCCTGTAACCAGCAGGCGGAGCGGGGCTTTCTGGCGGGGGTGATGAACGTTGCGGATAATCAGGGAATGAACGGGGGTTAGAGCCGGAAAAGCGAGGAGGGTAGTCTGCTTCAAATGTGTCTTAGCCGCGGCGTTCATTCTGGAGCCTGCGACGACAGAAGCGGGAAATATGGCCTCGGTACCCGCAGTAATAACAAACAGGGCGGGTTGGGCGCCAGTTGGGGTAGTATGTCGGCGCCGCGGCAGGTGGTGCCAATGCAGCGACATGAGCAGTGGTAGGCGCCGGTGGCGTAGACGCTCCAACTGCAGGCGGTAAGGTCGTGACCTGGGCGTACGTTGGTACCTGACAGATGGTGGGAGCGACCGATGTTGGGGGCGAATAGGTCATTGAGGCCAGCTCTTCTTTGACAATGCTACGCAGGCCGGCACTTGAAGGATGTGGCTCAGATGCAGGGCGGCACAAATTACCTTGAGCCGAGAGCTCTTCACGAATTAATTCGCGAATAAGTGCACGGAGGTCAGCGTTGGCAGTGAAACCAAATGAAGTGGGATCAGGCTGCAGGCGTATTGACTGTAGTTCGTCAAGGCGTTGACAAGTGGATATGATGGCATCGATTGTGGTAGGGTTCTGCACGGCCAGGGCGTTGTAGGCGAGTGGCCCAATACCTTTAAGGACGTGCCGAACCCGCTCGGCCTCTGGCATTGTGTCATTGATGCGCCGACAAAGTGAAAGTACATCTTCTATATAAGAGGTGTAGGTCTCATTGGGCCGCTGAAGTCGGGCTTCTAGCTTCTTCTTGGCGGACTCCGTCCGAACAGTAGGAGCGCAGAAAATCTGCCGTAACTTTTGTTTAAAGGTAGCCCAGTCCGGAATCGTCGATTCATGATTTAGGAACCACGTTTTGGCCACATCCGTCAAATAAAAGGACACATTAATTAGTTTAAGCGAATCGTCCCACCGGTTGAAAGCACTGACCCGGTCGTAGCTGTCGAGCCAGTCATCAGCGTCGTCGCCTCGGAGACCGGCGAACATCTGCGGGTCGCGCTGACGGCTGCTGACAGTCCAAGTGGCAAGGGGAGCTGGAGTCGAGTTGGTAGAAGCCGAATTAGCGGAGTGGCCCTCTTGAGTCATGACGATGGTGGTCGGGGTCAAACGGCGGCCAGAACGAAGCTCCAGGTGGATGCAGGTGACGAAGCAGCGGGGAAATCAAGGCGCACCTCCACCACGTGTAAGGTAACGCGAAGGTCGGACTTGGGGGATCAGGCTTTATTGCAGACCTGAAGCCTTGGTCGCACACTGCAGCCAAACACACTCCGCGATGACGATGGGTATCTACAAGAGGGAGCAGGATGAAGATGAAGCAGCACGTTCAGTCGTGTGGAAGATGAAGCGCCACACAGTGCTCACAGTATGTATGCATGCATGCATGTATGTATGTATGTATGTATGTATGTATGTATGTATGTATGTATGTATGTATGTATGTATGTATGTATGTATGTATGTATGTATGTATGTATGTATGTGTGTGTGTGTATGTATGTATGTATGTATGTATGTATGTATGTATGTATGTATGTATGTATGTATGTATGTATGTATGTATGTATGTATGTATGTATGTATGTATGTATGTATGTATGTATGTATGTATGTATGTATGTACGTATATATGTATGTATGTATGTGTGTGTGTGTGTATGTATGTATGTATGTATGTATGTATGTATGTATGTATGTATGTATGTATGTATGTATGTATGTATGTATGTATGTATGTATGTATGTATGTATGTATGTATGTATGTATGTATGTATGTATGTATGTATGTATGTATGTATGTATGTATGTATCACGCGACGCCCCAGGCAACGTGATCTCTGCCATCCTGGCGCGTGGAGAACACGGGATGGTCACGTGACGACGTCCAGTAAGAAAAATTAAGAAAGCAGAGCGAACGAATGGCGATGCACAAAAAAGTTCGGCTCAGGCCTGGAAAATAGACTGAAGAGAAGGAAAAGAAGCCAGGAATGGACGGAAGATGAAGACTGGGATGGGTTTTCTGTGCACGCATGCACAGAAAACTTGAGAGGCGTCGTGGAGAGGGGAAAATGAATAGTTAAAGCATGCAAATAAAGAAGATATGATGTATGGGCATATAGATGGGAGCTAAGGATTGCCGAATGTTGTGAATGTTCTGAGATGAAATGAAATGAAATTCTGTTCTAAAAATTACTTATAATGGAAATTGTATTTTGTCAAAAAGCTCTGACAACACCTTTCGTTTTTTCTGATAACTCGGTACCTTTTTAAATAGCCCAGGCAAACACTGCGCGTGTTTCGTTCTTAGTCAGAAATGAGTTAAAATTTGTCATCGCTGTCATGGGCGCAGTGATGATGGTTGCTGGACAAAGGCATCTCCCACTGTTTTCCAACCCGTTATATCGCATTGAAGTCATCCTTCCGCTCCTGTCTTCAAGCGCCTGCTCACTTTCTACAGCAGCATGACACAGCAGAGAGTCGCTATTATTTGACAGTACTGAAGAGCGGGCAAGTGTTTTTCGAAGCAGAATGCCGAAAACAAAACAACCAACGAACACATTTTTTTTTAGAGTGACCATGATGGTATACAAATGCATGGACCCTACTAGAGCTAGCCTACGGCAACCCTTATACCATCCAACAATCGCAGCTACGCTCTGCTTAACTCAGCACCAGTGTCTCTCATTTGATATCTTTACGGTCCGAAGTCATTTTTTTTTTACGTTTTTGGTGTTCAGCTGCGCCGACCATACTTGTTCATGCAGATGTAAAATCCTCAAACTGCACTCCCGACCAGCACCAACAAATGGGAGAATTCTCCAATTCTTAGCTAGAGATGACCTTTTCTGGCAGCCAATATGCTTTACTGGAAGTAATGTACATCACTGCGAGTACGTATGTGCAAGACATAGACAACTGCAGTGATAGATCCATCTCAGCCTACTTATCGACAGTCTTCTAGGCTTTGACTCCTAACCTTGCTGCATCAACGCCAATTGCAGGAAACGGACTCTCTTACGCATCTTTCAAATTGACCACCCTGTCTAGCTCTTGGTGGAAGCTTTAGGGTATAAGCTCCGCAAACTTCCGTAATCGACTCCGTTAACACCACCTTCCTTACTCAAAAAATTTACCGCCCCTGTCCATTCACTTTCCTTTGCTTACGCTAAGTGATAAGCTGTCGTTCATTCCTGTGCTGGGCTCAAGCGGCCGCTAATCAAAACACGCAGTTACACCGTGATTAGTTATAAGTTAAACAAATCAATATGAATAGAAGAACATACATTTAGGTTCATGTTCTCCTCCTACCACCCTTATCCTATCGCAGCATCCTCCTTCTCACCGAGGTATCCTCATCGCAGCAAATACTTATTTGCGCCTCCTCCAGTAATGAGTGCGCCTTGCCTAGACAAAATTTAGTGTTGATGTCGAAATGTTGACTACGTCACTAAAGCCGCTGTTAAACCATTGTTTAGTTTGCTCTGCATTGTCAAGAATTCAATCTTCCTGCTCGTTGTCTAGCTTAGCTCACTTAGTTTTAATTTCTTTACACTGTAGGCGCTCTAGTTAATATAGTTAGTAAAACACCGCAGCCAAATAATTTGTCAATTTACCAAATGTCAGCGATTGTTCGAAAATAGATATTAAATTACTGAAATGACTTTTTTGCTTTGAAAACGGCAGTGAGAAAAAATACGAATTAGGAAAAGCGCGCGGGCTTAAGAAAGAGCAGCACAGGAAGAAGAAAAAAAGTACAATGAAGAACAAGACAAGATCACAAAGAAAGTAAATAGGTGGAATAGAAAGGGAAAGGCTGAAAAAAATGCGAATAAAATAAAATAGAAAAAAAAGAACAATTTTCATCGCATTGAGAATTGCAACTCCTTGAGCAACGAAACCGCCTATTGGTCGAGTTCTCATCGCGCCTGCAGACATAAGATAGAGAGGAAAGCGATCAAAGAGCAGCGCAAATAAAAGATAACGGTGGTAGTAATAGGCAAGGGTGAGGGAAACAGCAGGAACCCGTGAAAGCAAAATCTTGTCGCGTGATGCACACGAGATGGACGAAGGAGACCAAACTGTCTGACCCAGAAGAGCAAAAAAGTGGCCAGAACGCCGAGCTAAATGTGCTCGCATGTGTCAGACAGAGAGGGGCGAGGGAGAAGGAAGCAGCGGAAGTAATGGCAACGGATCGGGAGAGAAAGATGCTCGCGACAGGGACGCTTGGCTGAGAGACTGGTGCACATAGAAGACTCCGCCTTTATAGACGGAAGAATGCCAAGAAGGAACGCTGATGGCCTGTCAGTTGGCCAGCCTTTCTCATCTTCATCTTCTTCCCTTGCTTTCTTTCTTTCCCTGCTAATCCTTTCTTTCTGTCTTACCCTTTTTTCCGACTTTTGTTTTTATGTCTCTCTTTAGGTCATTTCTTCGTTTCATTCTTCTTTCATTAGTTTATTTTCTTACTTCTTAATCTTTCATCTTTATATCCTTCCTTTATCCTCTTCGTTGTTTTCTCACTCAAATGATCAAATTGCAAGGACACCGCCGGTACCCAGTGCCCAACCAGACAAATAGACCACGCGAAAAAAGGTCTCCGCGCAGTGTCGGAATGATAGTTTTGAAACATTCGGCTCAACTGCTCTGATGTCCGCTCGATTCTCCTGCTCACCATGTGGAGGAAGTAGCAGTAATGGTATTACGCTTTGTTATAGAATCTATCTGGACGCGAAACAACAACAGAAATAAAGGGGAAGGAATGTGGAAGGAGAGCTTATCTGTTCGATGATATGAAGACCTGTTTCCATGACGGACAAATCTAATTGTATTCTTTGTTCTTTTCCCATCACTTCTTTGTCGAGTATGGGGAAACCGCAAAACGATTCCTTGTCTGTTATACTCTGTGCTGTGAAAAGATTTAAAGTGGGAGGCGTTAATCTACTGGAACGATCTTCTCCGAGCCGGCGGAAGTATTCAGTCGATCTATGGGAAGACAAGATTGATAAAACTAAATTGCAGTTCAAGATAGTATACAGCACTGAAACATTAAACGAATACACTATGACCGGCTTTGCTTCTGCTTCTCTGTAACATCATTTACTATACGTTGTATGCACCTCCCCCAGCACCTCCACCAGTGTCACGTAGCCGTTTAGGCCCGTAACCAGAAGGTTGGTTTTAATAGGGGGGTTGACCTAGAAGGCACAGAAGAGTAGGTCCAGAGAGCACTGAGAGACAGCAGCCGACTTCAGCTTCTTCTCAAAACGCCACGAGACCACTTCTTCCAGTCCGCGCACGAGACTCTCGATGAGCTGCCGCCTAGCGGCTGCTGTTGCACACGCTACATTACCCCCCTCTCTAAAAAAATAAATGCGAGTTTGATGAATTCAAAAGCAGTAAGAAAAAAAAATAAAGCAAGAAGCATGCGGTAGGCGGTGCGCTAATTTTCTCGCGAAAAGTACGGTTTCATGCGCACGACATGAGCAACCTCGGATTTCTGCTGACGACGAGTAGAAGAAAAGCCGTCCGGAAGCACTTCGTAAATCACGTCGCTCAGCTGACGGAGCACTTTGTATGGGCCAAAGTACTGTTTCAGAAGTTTTTCGGATAGTCCCCGACGTCGAATCGGAGTCCAGAGCCACACCCTGTCGCCCGGTTCGAAAGTCACTACACGGTGGCGGTGATCGTACCGCTGGGCGTCTCGACCTTGCTGGTTCCGGATGCGTGCCCTCGCCAGCTGTCGCGCTTGTTCTGCGCGTTGAGTGAACTCCTCGGCGCCAACTTCGAGGTCACGGCCGTCGTGGGGCAACATGGCTTCGAGCATTGTCGAAACTTCACGGCCATACAATAAGGAGAAAGGCGTCATTTGCGTTGTTTCCTGCTGCGCCGTGTTGTACGCGAACGTGACGTACGGGAGGACGTCATCCCAAGACCGATGTTCAACATCCACGTACATGGACATCATGTCGGCGAGAGTTTTGTTCAGACGTTCTGTCAAGCCATTAGTTTGTGGATGGTAGGCTGTTGACCTGCGATGGGTAGTGCCGCTTAGCTGCATGACAGATTCCAGTAGCTTGGCAGTGAAAGCCATTCTCTTTTTTTTCTCATTTATTTCCCCTTCCCCTCCCACACTCTGTCACCCTCATCCCTCAACCCTCATCAGGAGTAGCATGCTAGGCTTACCACCAGGCAGACATCTCCTGTTGCCATTAAAATATATATATCTCTCTCTCTCACGCTCTCGCAGCCAGTGTTGCAAGTAGCACTGAAATCTCAGTGATCCTTGCTTCAAAATATCTGCCGATATCCCAATGCATTCCAGTGGCACCCGTACAAATGCCTTGACTTTTGCTCGACTGGCAGCTCCACCTGGAGAAGTTTTCATTTCGGGACTAATGAGCATCATGAGGCAGGACCTTCGTTTTTACCGACTGTTGATTTGTGGCATAAGTTGCCTTCCTCTTAACTAGGCAGTAAATAAGCTACCAGGGTTCTTTGTTTTTCAAGAAATGCGAGCAGTTTTTTCTCTCCACATTGCATTTAATAATTTCCCTGGTCACGAGGTGCGTGTAAGCCGGCGAGCACTTTCCTCGTGAAGTCCCGCGCACATCATAATGTACCTTTTTTTCTAGGGCCACTTTACTATGCTCAGCAGCCTGGGCGGACATCCCCATGACCATCACAGATGGGTTGTTTGTAATGTCATTTATAACTTGTTGCTAATGTATTTACATGCATATGCATCATAAGGCGCTGCTCTAAGTTTGTGAGTACCAACCCAGTCGAAAAAAAACTACAGAACTGTGTCAAAATTACGACAAAATATCCTGTAGTTCTGTCGTAACCATCAGATTTTTTTGTAGTTCTGTAGTTTTTCTGTAGCATATTTCTGTTGTCTGTAGTTCTGTAGCATTTTTCTGTTGTAGCTACAGAAATTTCTGACGTTACTACAGAATGTTCTGTTGTCACAACAGGTTTCCCGTCAAAAACCGCACAGAAATTCTGTCGTAACATCCGAAAATTTTCTGTAGTTTTTTCCGACTGGGAAGAAATTTGCATAACGTGAATAAAGATCACTGTGATGGAGTTGCTCGACCAACGAATAGAATTAGTTTTGTGTATTATGTGCTCCCAAAGCTGAAAACAAGTGATATGGAGTTGGTGTGTGATGTAGCAGCCCCACAGCCGCGTCATGTTGTGTTCAAAGCAAAGACGGAGTCGACATTCGTCGAAAGAGGAAAATAAGCAGCCGTCTTCCAAAAGACTGGGTAGATAGTGGGAGCTACAAATTTATAGATAGTCGGGAACAGCCCAGTAGGGAACAATTGGTCACCGCTGCAGACAACCCAATGCACGGAGCTTCGGTGCCTCTAACTCTGACGGAGACTGACAGTAACAATTCTCAAGCTATAGGATTGTAACTACGACTAGATTCGGTAGAGTTGTTCGCAAGATCATAAGGGTGGGTTGAATGACTGATGCTCCATGAGGTTTAGCTCTGTGCAGTTTCCTTGTATAGTTTTCTCTGGTGTCAGTGATGCTTGTATTTTGCTATACCATTTTGAAGTGTATGTATGTGATGCTAATAGTGCTTGAAAATGGGGATGTGCTAGAATCATCGGTTCCTGCTTGATGCTTGGCATCAGCAGCCATCGGAAACAGCGACTGCAATAGTGGATCTGCTGCCATGTGATGCGATTTTATAAAAGCGGAGCACGATCATAAAGCGGGGCTTCTTTCGCTACTTGAGATCACGGTGTCTTTAATGATTCCTCGGACAGCACTCAGGCGCGCGCTCGGCTACGCCCTCCGGCTTGATATTCTTGAGACTACGCAGGCTTGAGAAGAGTAATTTGATTAATGCTGACTCACCGAAATGTTTGTACGGTCTCACAGCGATATGATGTGTAGAGAAAAACCCTTTTAGTGGCGCTAAATATTGCACTTTGATCGTTGACTCAGCCAGAGCATTCATTCAGATCGATACTTATCAGCGTGAGATGAATTTCGAGCGGAAGTTACCGAGGTTCAGAGCAAGTGACAGAACTGAAACCAAAACGAGCAACACAGTGCCACCGTCTTGCAGACTAAAAAGGTTATTTTGACTGCAAGATATATGCGCTTATGCATTCACTCTAAACTTTTTCTGGAGGATGTGAAGCTTATCTTTGGGGAGCATCATACATTGTGCAGGTCATGGCAACAGGCTATGCAAGGTCCACAAAGCTGAGCTCCGTCGGGAAAAGCAATTTTATTGGAACTATCTGGAAATGCGGTTGTAAGAATCAGCACCAACTGAGATAGCCAGGCCTGACCTCCAGGACTATCTCCATCGTGCTGACCAGACTGGCGTGTCAACGTAGCAACAGAAGCTGAGGCATCTAGCTTCAGCACCGGAACAAGTCATCTTGCCCAACACTGAACGACAAGTTTCGCTCAGTCTGAAGCTCATCGTGGAGGCGAATAACTTCCCTGGTGCTGCTGACGTCACCTTGCGAGTCAAAAACCTAAGAGAGACGAGCTTCGTGGTATGTCGAGGATGAGAATCGATCACAAACTTCAAAAAGGAAGAGTGCTTCCGGTCCGCACCGGAAGTGAAATGCGACTGATCGGGCAGGAAAAAGGGAAGCAAAAGCACAAGGAAGCGAGACGTGGGACCAGTCCGCCATGAAGGGAAGTGAAGAAGATAAGAGCCGGGCAGACGAGCGACAATGGTAGACGCAAGAAATAGCAAAAATATACTGGATTGAACGCTATACGACCTGCGCTGAAGCAAAGCTCACAAATTTAAGAGAAAGATCAAGTCCCGTATAAGTTGCCACGAAAAAAACGGAAGAAACGTCTTTCGACCGAACTTACGCAGACACCAGCGAGCATGAGAATATGTAAAAAAAATATCCAGCGCCGCGGAGAGCCTTGATATGTGCCGTACTGCTGGAACATAAACACTGGCTCGTTTAATGAAACCAGATCACGCAATTCTAAGCACGTTCAACAGGTCGCGGCCGACAATGCATGAGCGCCGCCTTCTGGCCCGCCACGACAACGCTTATATCGTAAGCAAACGCACCGTTTTGTTTATGTTGTTGTTGCTTTATTTGGGCGTGGTTAGCGTAAGTTGTGGTTTCTGACTTTCGCTCGAACTTTAGCCTAACTCTGCGATGTTTGGATTTTACCAAAACGACCAAGGCGATGCGTCGAGTTAGAAAAGAAGTGAGGGGGGCAAAGCCAGCTAGGTTTTCATGTCCAGAAATTTAGGTAAGCGTATTTTTTATCACGAAGTTTTTAACGAATCTTTAATGAAACAACAACCATACAAAAAACACCGCAAAATAAATATACGCGCCACGAGGCTTACATTAGTTGACAGTCATTTTTGTGTCATGTCTTTTTTCTGTGTGGTGCTCCTCGTTTGGCTGTCTCTTTCATTGAAGTACGAACAAACTAGTTCAGTCCCAGATCATCTTGTTCGTGAAAGCTTTTAATTCGCACGTCGGAAGATTGCGCCATAGAGTGATCAATATATGCATAGACACCTCTCCAGGAGGCTTGTAGTTTTCTGCTGTTTATAATAAAAAATGTAAGAGTTTTTAAAGTATTAAAACCGAGCAGACTTTCGTATGCTTTTTAGCCTTGTCTGCTGATGGTTTTGCATTGTATTTAGAAGCTTATAAAAACAGAATACAATATGCGTATCGTGACAGATAGACAGATAAATAGGAGAGGGAAATGCAGGGGTGTTAAGGTATTCTTGTTGGCTACCTCACACTGGCAGTTAAACACGCGAAGTTAACGACTGCGGCGATAGCTGCCAGGTTCCTTACTAGTTTCCCACAAGATACTCCTCTTTTAGAATCCACTCCGCTCCAGGTTTTTATCTTCTTGGGCATAAGAGCGCTCATGTACAAATGATATCGTCATTAGCGGCTAACATTAAGAATAACAAGATAGAGTGGTTGATGACTAGGGTTCAATAAAACTTCAAGAAAGTACAGTTTCGTACCGTTTCCAGCTAGAAAACATGCCACAGCGATGTAGTAAAGCACACATTTAGAATACTTTAATGTATAGTAATGTACAGTATAATTTATTTTGCTGCAAAAATATATCGTGGGATTCATGCACGAAACCTTGGTATTACCGGTATTACCGTCGACTCACGACTGAATTTTCGGTTACATATTCTTTACATTAGTCCTGCGCGCATTGAGGCATGTTAGTGCTACCTCTAAATTAATGAAACCATTGCAACAAAACAAGTTTCTGCGCCGTCTTTGCTATGGTCTCGTCAGACCTTATCCTGCACTCTCGTCATTAGCCCCTAATACGGTCGCCGGAAACCATAAAATATAATTTCAAATGTCCAACTTATATGTTTATGCTCCTTTTATGATATGTTAATCGACGGCGACCAGCATTTGATTACGATTCTGTGTTGGCTGATTAGGTTGTAAGGTTCATGACAGGTGAATCTCGCATGGCAAATAGGTTTCTTCGCCAAGGTGAGCATGGTGTTCTATTTAGTGTGAACAGTTATTGACGTCATTGGGATTTTGTGCCCCTCATGAAAAAGTCGATGAATGTTTAAACACAATTTGTCCCGACACTCATGCCATTTGACCAAATCTACAACAAATTATCAATAATCTAACGTTTTTTAGTGAAGACATACTTCCATAAATTGACGTTTTGTTTGGCCGCTGTTTCTCCCATTATCCTTGAGAGCTGTTTTTTTTTTCTCCTCTGATATTACTGTCATGACCTTTGCACGTTACTGAATGTGCGTCTATTTGGGTTACTTGGCTCTTTGAGCGGAATCAAATACAAGAGCTTTCTCTCCTCAGCCGAGTAAAGCCACCACCACCGCTGGGTGCAGAACTTAAGGTCATAAGGTTCAGTCACAGAACCATACAACCTCCACATCGATCATCGTAAATAAGACATCGTGTCCTCGGTCTGCGGAGCCATAGTGCCAAAGAATTTGTATCACAAATTAGAAAGCATCTTCAATGAAAACTTTATTGTCATCTTTGTTTGTGTTTTAGCTTCGGTGCCAATTAACCTAAAGATTTTCGAGGTGGGCTGGAACTGCAGCACCGAAAATGGTCGCCTGAAAGGTAATGCACAGTGCACGTCAGTTCGTCAGTCGACATCGCAGAGTCGTTAATATTAGCGCCAACTAGGGAAGCGGTGCTTCGGACAAGAGTTCATGGTGCGTGTGTTTTCGTCTCTGCCAACCTATTTGAACCCTGTTTTGCGTATTTCCCTCAACATAAGCTCGTTAGCTTCATTCCCCTTCTCCATCCTCTCTCTCTTTGTTACTCTCTCCGCGTCGTTAAACTCCTGATGCTCAACAGGGAACGCCATGGAGGATACCGCATTAGCGCGTATTTAAGCAGCAACTTCGCCAGACTCTATTTTAAAAAAGTTTTCCTGCTCCTAGTTTTTCGTGTTTGTTGATGACCTCAGTTCAAGAAGAGCAACAATAATGCAAATTCATGAGAGAGAAGTGTGAGCACATGAGAGAAGGAGAGAGAAGGGCTGCAAACGTAAGGACTTTGTGATTTAAACTAATTCAACAACACACCGATAGACCGGTTAATGAGCTCAGACACTAGAAACAAAATTGGTACATTGTGTTTTCTTGGCACAAACCGCTGATGGCATCGCGAGGCATACGTCACACGTAAAATAAAAATTGAGTGTTGACTGCGCAAATGGCAACGGATAAAATCACAGCTGAACTATATGGGTAAGGAATTGCGCGCAGAAAGATGCAGTCCATGGGGTTCGCCCAGGCGGGGCATGCCAGTGACAATAGGTCACGCTGTGGAGCACGTGTCATGGGACATTATCGCCCCCCTCCCCCCTCTGGCAGAGAAGATCACGCCGCACGTGCCCTACAGATGACCCGTAGAAATGGGCGTCCTTTACCATCGCACGCTTTTCGCAAAGGGAGCGTGGCGACATGTTTCTTGCGCCACAGCGCCAAGAAAAATTGCATTTGGGAAATCGTAAACATAGTGATACTACTGTTACTAATGGCCGCCTAATACCTCCAACTTTCAAGAAGCAGTTAACTGTAATTATTAAAAGAATTGGTCATTACAAACTAGTTAAACTGTTTACTAGTAAAGCGCTTCAATACTGTTGCAGCGCCGAAATATTAATTTAGTGTGTGAAGCCTTTTTTTTTAATTCCGGTTCACCACCATTGCAATAACTGGTATATATTCAGACTGCGAGGAGCTCATTCCTTCATTTATTATCTGACCAAGCAAACCCACGTGCAGACAATTTGAACCCCCCACTCAAGCACCCTTCTTACAACACCAGTGGTACGCGATATTTTGCGGTCCCTTCTCCCAAACTTGCGGACTATCTCTCGTGGGAGAACTAGCTAGCATCACCAATAGAACAGCGAAGACGGACCTTCCTGCCTTTCTTTGTCACAGCAGCTGCGAAAGGGCGGGCAGAGGCAGATAGATGAGAAAGAAATTCTTCCCCCTCTCGGGATTCCTTTGGTCTTATGTTTTGTAACGCTGTGTGTAGCCTGATGTTTACTCGCTCGGTGCCGCCTGGCGGCGGTCTAGACACGGTGAGCGCCGTCGCTGAGAGGCGCACGGCATCGTACGACAGTCATTGTATTCGACCCTAAATGTATACGAAGGCAACTTTTATTTTCACCTTTGCTAGGTGGTCTTGTCTCTTCTTACTCATGCGCTTACCTTTGATTACTCCTGGAAATCGTATTCCTCCTTTGCTGTAAATGGGCATGGGTTTTTGCTCGCACCTTCAGCATTATTGATAAAAAAAAATGCTTGAACGTCTCTGCAGTTGGCAAAATTTATACTTAATGCATTATCTGGCCGCAAATATTTTTTCATGAGTCTATTCATCGTCGCGGTAAACGCGAAACTACATACGCATACACTGTCTTGCTTTTTTAGACAGACGGAGCATCCCGAGCTAGGTTTAGGTTTCATTTAAACAACCGTGTTTCGATTGTGCCACTTAGGAGTATAAATAGCCAGCATACATGTGACGCCTCACGATGCAGGTATCATTAAATTTGACGTGGTGTGGTATAGTATGGTATGGCATGGGATGGTATTGAATATATAGTATGGCATGGTATGGTATGGTATGGTATGGTATGGTATGGTATGGTATGGTATGGTATGGTATGGTATGGTACGGTATGGCATGGTATGGCATGGCATGATATTGCATATATGGTATGACATGGTATGGTATAGTATGGTTTGGTATGGTATGGTATGGTATGGTATGGTATGGTATGGTATGGTATGGTACGGTACGGTATGGCATGACATGATATTTCATATATGGTATGGCATGGTATGGTATAGTATAGTATGGTTTGGTATGCCATGGCATGGCATGATATTGCATATATGGTATAGCATGGTATGGTATGGTACGGTACGGTACGGTATGGCATGGCATGGCATGGTATGGTATGGTATGGTATGGTATGGTATGGTATGGTATGGTATGGTATGGTATGGTATGGTATGGTATGGTATGGTATAGCATGGTATGGCACAATATTGCATATATGGTATGGCATGGTATGGTATAGTATGGTTTGGTATGCCATGGCATGATATTGCATATATGGTATGGCATGGTATGGTATGGTATGGTATGGTTTGGTATGCCATGGCATGGCATGCTATTGCATATATGGTATGGCATGGTATGGTATAGTATGGTATGGTATGGTATGCCATGGCATGGCATGGTATTGCATATATATGGTATGGCATGGTATGGTATGATATGGTATGATATTTTATGATATGGTATGGTAAGGTACGGTATGGCATGGCATGGTATGGTATGGTATGGCATGGCATGATATTGCATATATGGTATGGCATGGTATGGTATGGTATAGTATGGTTTGGTATGCCATGACATGGCATGATATTGCATATATGGTACGGCATGGCATGGTATGGTATGCCATGGCATGGTATTGCATATATGGCATGGCATGGTATGGTATGATATGGTATGGTATGGAGCGTTATAATATATTGTAGGGCGCGTTACGGCATCGTATGACTGGTTGCGAATGGTGCGGTAATGTACGGTACGGTAGTGTATGGTGTGGTGTTGCCAGATACGGTAGTGTATAGTATAGTGCGGTATGGCATGGTACGGAGAGATACGTCACGGTATGTTATGCTATTCAGGTTTACCGTCCCAGAGCTACCCCATATAAGCCACAAGAGACACTTTACGTGGAGGACGTCGGATTTCGAATGCGTAGGAATAAAATACATTGCAGTGACGTTGCAGAGCCACCAAGGCCGTTTTTACGCTTCGCCTCCATCTGCGCATGCTCGCGCTGTCTAGACCTCACACCACAGCACTCAGTATTGGAACGCCGCGTAGCCAGACCAGAAGCCCCCATAGCCCGTGGCAGATAAAAGGCTGCCTAAATCCACGATAATGCGGCACTTCGCGCTTCCCTGACGACGCACCCTAAATTGAGATCGCACGCGGGCGAATGTGCCGATGCGGCACCAGCTTCGAAGTTGGTTCGTGAAGGAAAACAAATACAGAGAAATCTCTTCCATTAACCTCCCTCTGAACTCTCGGGAGGATTAGCACAGCGACTGGCCTGGTTCGCGGCAGTGTCTACTCCATCGAGGGCAACGCGCGTTAGGAAAGAGAGAAACGAGGCAAGGAGGAGAGGAGACGAAGTTTTATGCAAACGCGCAATCTAGTCCACGGAAGGTCAGCACGAGGAGGAGAGGGCGAAGTTTTGTGCAAACGCTTGACGCCTTGTTTTCGCACGCTTCAGTGCTCAATCGAACACTGCCATCGTCGGCGTGAACTCCACCCCGCTGCTGGGACAACGACTGGGCTTGTGTAGTAAGGCCAACGCTAATTATTACAGTCCGTAATAATTAGCGCCGCCGCTCGCTGAGAGTTAGTTACTTTGGAGTTAGAAAGAAGTTGCCGATATTGCTCCCGCACGTTCCCTGGATAGTGAAAGTAGTTCAAGTTTGTACACGGCAAAGAGAGCGGAGGATTAGTCTCACTTTGTTATCTTTGGGAGTCCGATACATAGATAAGCCTCCACTGTGGGCGGCCCTCGTTAACATCATCTTACGCGAAACTCGTACACTGCTAGAAGGTGGAGTTGGAGTTGCGCTCGTGATGATTGGGAGTCCACACTCACTATGCTGTTCGATGCAAAAGTGTTTTCCAAATCAGGCTACTAATGAAAAGCAAATACCGTTGCCCAAGGATGGGGATGCCCAAGATGGTTTCTAACTACGCGAGAGTGGAATATCGAGGAAACTGGAGTGGCTGAGCCTACAGATGAAAATCAGGATTGCTTTCTCAATTTTATTGTTGCAATGTAACATTTCTTAGCTTTAAAGCGTTTCGTCCGAGGCCAGTACGCTGTAATATTCTAATATTTAGCTTGAGTTGCGTTTACTTTTTTTGTGTGTGTGGTTGTTCGCTGTCTATACCCTACATTGTTCGTTCCTAAAAGCTTTTTATTGCGCCAAACAACATCAATGCTTTTAAGTCACAAGACCTCACTGCTTCGTTCTGAATAGTTTCACACGCAGCAGAATATTTAACAGAAGTAGAGTTCAGCTTGTGTTTTATGCAATATTTAAAATATCCTTTTGTACACGTACACGGTGTGCACGGGTACGAGGGTGCACGGTAGCGAGTGCGGTGCAGTCGGCACGGTCTGCGTATTCCTGGATGTATACTGAGCGCAATCAGTAGTTGCTGAATTCTGCTATTTTTATGCACTTACTCAATGAATCCAGAAAAGATTTACAAAAGAAGCAGCAGAGCAGAAAAAAAAAAGCAGGCAGCAGATGACGAAATCAATGCTACCACAGCCGGAGCAATCGCACAGCGCGAGTGTGTGGAGGCATAGGGAAAACGGCGGATACTATATTGGTGAGTGCGGAGAGTAAGGCAGCATTCTTGCCGACAAACGCCGTAACACTGAACTTAGCGTGGGCAATTCAAAAAGAAATAAAAGTAACGTTGCCCAGTCCGCACCACCTAAAGCACAACGGGCTTAAACCATTATAAAATAAAAGATGCATGGGCAAAAAATAACATTTTTCACGGTAAAAAAAAAAGGAAGAAAGACAACAACAAAAAAAGCAACTGAAAAAAGGAAACGAGCTTGGGTTTGTGGAAGTGTACATCAAAGCTGCGGAGGTGTTTGAAAACAGCGATAAAATTTACTTTTATTTTCCTAGTACATTTTTACCCTCTATCTTTTTGCTTGATAATTTGCGTTTTGTGCGTTCTGGAAAGATGGACTGCGTAAGATTTAATGATATCAGTGTAGAACTAGTATATTTGTATGCAGATTGCCTAATACTGAATGGAAGGAAAGGCAATGGTTCAGTTATACACTCAGCGTTTATTTATTCTCCTATAGTGCCTTAATTCTTCCTTCTAATTGCATAACAAGGGTTTCTCAGACGTTAATTATAACTTAATATTATTTTGAACTTATAACCACAACTGCACAAAGACGATGAGGCAATGTTTTTTTTTTGAAGTTTTGTGACTTGGACATTGCTACTTTACTGACCAAGATACATGCCTGTCTCGGGGTTACGGTATACATATTCATTCATCCAGTAGGTCCAGGGGGTGTTTGGAAACAGTAGCGGCAACGAGGTTTGCTCGACCCGAGAAGAGCGAGATGACACAGACTAGTGTTTCAGTGGCCTACTTTTGGAAGTAGAATAATTCGTTTATTTGCTCTTAGACGAAAATATTGCAGCACTCAACCTGAGGAGAGCAAGTGAAGTCAGTAGGCTTTGCTGACTTTGCTGTTTGCTTCTTCTTTGCATGCTCAACCCATGGGAAGCGTTAGAAAAGAAACCTTTGCTGACTTTGCTGTTTGCTTCTTCTTTGCATGCTCAACCCATGGGAAGCGTTAGAATAGACTTTGCTGTTTGCTTCTTCTTTGCATGCTCAACCCATGGGAAGCGTTAGAAAAGAAACCTTCACAGCAAAATACTTCAAGTGCTTAACCAAATGGGAGCGGATGAATAAAAACACTGAACCCGTAGAGAGTGTTGGGCCACATTGCCCATAGGAATAAAATCATGTGTTGTCCACTTAGTGGGCTTGCCTGTGCTATGTTGGTAACCTGGTAATGACCGCCTTTGGTTGATGTTCCCAATTTTCTCTATTACCTCTTCCTCCCATCCAAAGACAGAATTCAAGATCAGGAAATTATTAGAAACAATTTTTTTTACTTAGGTATGGAAAATTTGTTCTATAATTTTATACAATTTCTGATTTTTAACCACTTCGGGTTGCCTCTCTTTGTGTTATATTTTGAAGTGAAAAGAATTTGTTCTTTAACACAGCTAAGTTCTTTTAGATAATGATTAAATGTTATTGCGGGTTTCGTACAAATACATTTTGCGCTTTCTTGTAAGCCAAATCTTTTTAGACAAAAAGAAAGACGTCATTACACTACGACAATATAGCTGCCGCTGACACTAAACACTGCTCTAGTAGACGAGAACATTATGCCGACATCGCTCTGTGCTGACCACCGGCGTCGGCGTTGTGTGACAAGAGCGAAGGCACCGCAGAAAATGCATTTGCCAATGATCATGCCGGTTGACCTGCGTATTGTGATCGCACCTTTATCAGAGCAATCATGAGAACCGTATTCTAGGCAAAAGAGAAAGACAAACGACCTCACGTGCTCGTGTAACGACTATTAAAAGCACTATGTCGCGTTATCAATTTCATCTAGAAAATTTTGAATTTTGGTTAACGGTGGTGCCACCATCGCTGACCCTAATGAACCTCTTGCAGAAGCTTAGTGACGGGAAAATGCATTGAAAAACTGTACCGTTGCTCATAGAAATAAATACATGCACTCTTGGTTTCACAAGTTTGTTGTTGTTGTTTTTTTTTTCAGTATTACGAAAATCAAGGATAATCTGGCTCAATCAGACTGTGTGCACAACTTGTACCGTACTCCTCCTACGCTGCTGTCGCCCACGAAGGCAAAGAAGGACGAAAGCACAATCACACTGTCCGAGCCGCTTTAATTGGCCCAGATTCAGCTTGTGGAGAGGAGCATAAGAGGCAATCTGAGCATAATACAAGATTCAATTGGGCACTCCCTTTATTGTGTACGCGATGAGAAGAAAGGGCTGAGATGAAAGAGGAAGAAGAAAAAACGCGCACCCATAACAAAAGAGCGTAGAAGTGTTTGGGGTAAACGTTTTCATTTATTTTCTACCTAAGGGAACAAATCTTTCAGTTCAGGTAGCGGAAAATCCGGAGCCATGCAGAGTTACGTTTTTGGTCTGTCTCAACTCGATAGCGATCCAGAAATACAGAGTACTGTTCTATTCGAACATATCATGCACGTGGCGAAATAAACCCTTCTACCATTTTCACATGTAAAACAGTAGCGATGTCTAGTCTTTCGTAAATAAACGGTTCGTATCGGAGCTCTAGAAATCCTTCGGCGAACTAAGCAGACAAAACAAAATAGAAAATTAGTTGTAGTTTAGCTCTGCTTAACTCTAGTTGAATTGCGAAAGCAACGGCGGAAGATTCTTTTGCCTCCTACATTATTCCCCAATGTGCCTGCGTGTCGTAGGGGTAACAAGAATGCAAGCGGTTCTGGCAGGCTGATTCTGATATCACCCTCCCGTATGAAAGGAGCGAACCGAGTTGGCAGTTCCTGCCCGTGACATAAGGGTAACGTGAATTCAAATGTCATGGCAGGCTGATTTCTTTATGAGGGACTAAGGACATGGCACACAGCCACGAGCGGTTAGACCTGGTGTAATACTGCTTTCGCAATAAAAGCTCTAAAATGACAAACCGCTATTTCCATCCTTCTCGTTCAACGGAAAACAAAGGTCCTAGTGCAGAAAACAGTAAACGGAGCACGCTATTTGCTTCCAACATTTTTCACGCATTGCATAATTGAAAGTGACAGTCATTGTATCTCCAATCCGTAGTAGACACCAGTGCCATTTTACTTGGGCAAATATGGTTTTCTTATCTGCAGATAAGAAGGGGTCATTTTAATTTCAAATTAAAAATGTGCTCCGTTTACTCATGTCCGCACCTGTCCATATAAAACAAATTCTCTATAACACCAAATCATTTTTTCCATTATCCTCGTTCACAGTTTGATAGGACTTAGAGGTAATTATATTCCGCATAGATTCCTGGATCCAGTTCCACTAAAACTGCGCAATGCTTTCGGTTGTTGCGTCGGAGTTGGATCCACAAATAAAATCACTTGGCACGGACACTTGATAATGCTTTGAAGTTCATTGGTGGGGTGAAGTTCATTGCACACCCGGATGACACGTCACTGCCCGATTATACAGTTGCCAACAATACAATGAGGAGAAGCCAGATTTTAGAGAAATTCTAGCTGTCGCCTTGTGACATAAGACGAGGGTGTCGGGTGAAATAGATCAGGTGTTGGAGGTTTATTCACCAGCAGAAGAATGAGGAGACTGCAGCTGTTAGCGTACGCTGTTTGTTTGCGACAGGGAAATATTTTCTTAACTCGTGGCCGTAAGTGCAACTTACTGTGATCGTTTGGTTCTTGAGGAAAAGGTGACCAAGGCCAACTTTCGCAGTCGGCGTGGAAGCTTTCAGCACACGCCTTTTATTGCCAGCCACATCGGCACGTCACCAACGGGTTAACGGCTACTTCATCCCATATCCTTGGAAGGTGTGAGAGAACATGCATTTAGAGGAAAACTGCCCAGAAAAAAAAAAAACAGCAATCTTCTAACTTAATCTGCAGGAATTGTCGTGTACTGTTTGTTATTATTCAATTTATATTTGACTCCCCATTTAAATTGTGGACTTCTACTGGACAGCTACCATTACAGCGTTAGACCCTGAGACCCGTCGTAAATAAAGTGTGATTCAAGAAACAATTCCTCTCTTCACAATGTCGGTCATCCGATGCCATGATATATATAGGTACAGCTCATGGAATGCTGTACAGATTCAGCTAGACAAGCCTTATACAGCCGTTTCTTTGATCGTGGGAACAGTGAGGGCTGCTGCTAACAAAGGCGAGCACACATAAACTAAAAGGAAAATAATGCAACAAACATACAGAAATCTGAAAGCGCGCCTAGGGACCAGGAACTACACTGCGAGCTGTTGTCTCGCGCTCGTTTCTCCGAGCGTGAGAAAGTGTGCACATGAATACGCTATGGTGAGGTTCGCGGTATAACTATATTTAAACTGCGATACAGCTAGCACTCACCACTGAACAGGGAGATATTTTAGGCATAGGTTTTTAAGCGTAATCGCGGTGCTATAAGTAATGGACGAAAGGGGAGGAGGAATGCTGAAAGGTTGGAGAAGTATATTGATAGGTAGCTGTCAATTCTGCGGTGTGTTCAATGTTATTATGTGCGTCGATGTTGTTTTAGTAGTTTACTTACACGCAAACAAGTGCGCGTGTCAGCAAAAGCATGCAACCATAGTAGACATGGTTGCATCGCAGGACTTCCCAGGACGAGATCCGCGAACTCTAAATTAAGAAGGGTTATGTCTTACATACGTATGTACATGGGTAGTTTCAGCGCGTGTACGCCGAGATGCCGAAAGCGACGCTAGATTCCAGTGGACCGTCCACTACGTCGGGATGCTTGAAGGTGAAGCCTAGATTCCGCGAAAATGCTGGGTGAAGCTGGGCTGTTCGACGTCAAGCATGTAACGCTGACTGGAAGCCGGGAACTCTGGCCAAGAAGTCACAGGAATAGACTTGTAATTCCCTTCCCCGACCCCTTTCACTCTCCTTTATACCCCAAATCCCGTTGCTGGAATACCCGCCCAAATACCACGTGATCAAAAAAGCAACAATATGATTGGCCAGCATATGGAAGGAACTCAAAATAATACGATGTCGATTTGGTGTAAGTCGGAGGAAGTAATTCTAATGCAGGGCATAGAGAATAAATTTACTAAGCACAAAATTACGCACAACACGGATAAGGGCAACAGAAGAACGATGCTCAACAAGCATTACTACAGAGTTGATAGAATGACAACGAGTCAATATTCAATTTCGTATTGCACAGCATGGTCCACTGTTAAATGGAACATGCGATATCGCATAGCATAAACAATTTTCGAAGCACTACCGCTGACTACTGGCGAGATTGGTCGGAACTATGTGCACGCTCGAGAAGAGCAGCTGGCCATGCTTAGCGTGGATGCACTTTGTCCAATCGTTTGCTTCCGGCACTCTCGGGAGAGATTTGTAAAGCGCGGCCCGCCACGAGTTCACATGTTCCCTTTAACAGTGGGTCATACTGTGCAGATTTTCCCTGAATTCAGTTGAATAATTTTATTGGTACAACCATTTTATAGCACATACTGCTACTCTTCGCACCAAAATTCCAGTAGAAAAAAAAATCAATGCTTTCAAAAAACACGTTGAAAATTAATTGGGAACTAAAATGGGGAAATGAGTGTACACATTGCACATTCATCGCAGCCAAAGAGGTCAAAGTTAACTACAATATTCATACGTGGTTTGGTAGAGAAATAACAAATACCTAGTTGTCCTTTCAGAAGCCCACGACACGAGCGCGAAGTCTCCGGGGTGATAGAATCCTACCCAGACATGAAAGGAAAATGAAAACTAGCCCGTGCTCCGACCCGATTCCATATACTCAACTGATTGGAGACCAGGAAATCACTCGCACCGCAATGTTTATCCAAGCTTCATCTTCGAACCCCGCATGCCATGCCATTCGACCACAAAGTCAATACGCGCTCGTCTTGACGATTTCGGACAGCAGAGGTTCTATAGAAAGTATGCCGCGGAGAATACATAGGCATTTCATGTGCAAACAAGAGATGGGTATTTCATCCACTCTTCGCAGTGGGCGTTCCAAACAGCATATGCCGCGTACACAAGTCTGCAGTCGTTGTAGTAGTTCATTTTGCCTTCGGTAGTATATAAAAAAAATAGATTAGCTATAGTATCTAAAAAAGCTTCCAAGAAGGCCTTTGATAAAGCATTGTAGGCGAAAAGAAATACCTTTTGGAGCACAAAGAGCACAGCACAATGACATAACCAAATTTTGCTGTGGTCCCAGTAACGTTGGAATTGGCGGCAATTAGAGCAGGCGTGGGTGCTGCGCTAGAATGCCGTACGGAAATCAAGAAAATATATTAAGCAAAGACCACTTGAAATTAGTACAAGCATTTAAGGATATTTGAGCTCCGCGCTGAAACGGGGGGGGGGGGGGGGGGGGGGGTCAAATTTCTAAAAGCTTGTGAGAACCTTTTTAAATAATTTCCAAAAACAGCTCCCCAGGACCGGTCGTAACCGATGAGGGTAAAATCTTACCGCGCAGGTTTAGCCGCCCACTCCCCACTGACGTACAGTGGGAGTCCTGGAAGCTTCTAAGTGAAGTGGGCAGGGCAGGGCACGGAGGAGCGCAGTAGTGGCCGGTTTTCTTTCTTTTTTTTTTCCTGCGTGTGTCGAGTTGAAGGAGGAATGGAAGAGCGTTATTTTTCACCGCCTATACCTTGGCTGTTAGTCAAACTAGCTTATTTTTTTTAGCAATACTTCGTGTGCATCGTCTAGCATTATAGTAAATATCGTTTCGTGGTCTTTTTAAGAGTAAAGGCGCAATAGAGTTATTCGCTCCTCTCTGTGTGTCTTCTCCTTATCCTCGATCCACAACATGCACTGTGCATGCACACCTAGTCACATGTCCCTTATTACTTCCTCTATTATCTCACATATAATGATTAGCACAGATTCGTAAACTATCACACTTTTGGAGATATCACGCGACATATGTGTAACGCCTTAGCCAAGCTCTGCGAAAATGCCTACGTGGCCTATGGAAAGCGTAACAGTTCGGGCTCCATGCGTTCCAAGGTTTCATGTCTCACAGCAGCTAACCGTATTGGCAGGTCCTTCCAACTCGGCCATGTGACGAGATCTCGTGACGTCAAACACCACCCACTGGCCAATCAGTGCACGGTCATGTCCCTTGCCAACTAACACCTGCCAGAGGCATGCTAGGGATTTTATTGCGATAACAATACTACGCAAAGTTTCGGCCCGTCGCGGGCCCCAGGAATGGCCGTTTTTGACCTTAAACATCCGCGAAGAAGACGAAGACGACGAAGACGAAGAAGACTAAGATGAAGAATACTAAGGCGGAGAAGAAGAAGACGAAGAACGCTCGATCATCCGCAGCTAATGCTTTCGCTCCAGATTCGATTCAGCAGCATTGAACTCTTCTCGTTTATATATCAGCTGGGAGTTTACGCTCTCACGTCATACCCTTAACAAATGAGCTTAAGTGTCCCCAATAATGTAGCACCTTACAGTGATAGGGCGTGATAGGGGAATAATGTAGCAGGCTAAAGAAGCTTCCGCCGTTGCTATCGCAGTTCAACTAGGGTTAACCAGAGCTAAACCACAACTAATTTTTTCGCTGACAACGCCGACCACGCCGACGCCGGACTATTATCAGGGTGGAACAATTAACGTTGTGTTAAAATGAGCTGAAAAGTGAATGACAGACCAAATGCGCTAACGAAGTAAATGATAAATTAAATATGATAAAACCATAGGAGAAGAATATTAGTCGTGCATGCATTTCCTTACACATAGTTTCATTATTGCCAATCAGGAGAGGTCAACAAGGGAGCAGTGCAAAAAAATGGCCACCTTGATCGTTCCACATTCTAAATCGAGAAACTATAAAATGAAGTATTCGTCAAGGTTTAACTTTAAATGCACCCCTTTTCACTAAATTTAGTCCTTGCAGTCAATGCACTTGTCAAAATGTGTTGTGTTCTGACATATTTAAACGCATCATTACTGCTGCACGCATTATACACAGTGTTTTGTATTCAGTACACACTTGTTAAAAAAAAACTACAGAAAATTTTCTGATCTTACGACAGGATTTCTGTGCGGGTTTTGACGGGAATCTTGTTGTGACAACAGATCATTCTGTAGTAACATCAGAAATTTATGTAGTTACAACAGAAAAGTGCTACAGAACTACAGACAACAGAAATATACTACAGAAAAACTACAGAATTACAGAAAAGTATAACAGAACTACAGAAAAATCTGATGGTTACGACAGAACTACAGGATATTTTGTCGTATTTTTGACACAGTTCTGTAGTTTATTTCGACTGGGCCATGAGAATTTCAATTTATGATGGTTTTTTTCCCAAGGTCAATGAATTCAACCCTTCATTCGGCGTGGGATAACCAGAGTTGCTCATGCGATGTAAAATAAGACACGTCTGTATTTTGGCTGGTTTTATGTGTATCAATCTTACAATGTAATTAACAAGTGTGTACTGAATACAAAACACTGGGTATAATGCGTGCTGCAGTAATTTTCATGGAAAGGTATTTCAATGATGTAAGCGAATAAATTACACAGCATATAATGACCGCTGTCTACAGAATGCTCGTTGATCACGCGTAGACTAAAGATGCGTTAGGGCGACTAACCATGTTAAGAATGCTTCTCAAGGGAGTGATCTATCAGCTGGCCTCCTGCATTTATCTCAAGTCACACCGTCTTTAGTAATATATACTAGAAAGTGGTGGAGTCTGTGCAATGCTCTGATAATTCGATCTCCATTCGCGCTCTAAATAAAGAATTATTAATTTTGGCACGAATTGCATCACTCGTAATACAAACATTGTCATCAGGATTGACCTTGGTGACCATTACTTTTAATATTAATTAGGTTTCTTTTGTACACATTCCACGATTCTCGTAGTCGATGTTAAAAAAATATCGCATTAATAGAAGACGTTGCTCATATTCAGTCTGCCTAATGCTGTTTTCCCAAATGCAGCTCTCAAGAGCCCTCGACAAGTAGGGACACTTTCCGGCAGGTCGACTGTTTCTGCCACCCCCCCCCCCCCCCCCCCCCCCCCCCCCCCCCTCTCCTGGTCATGCTGCTGACTCCTCTTGCATGCAAGATGCACAGAAGGCAATCGGCACCCAGCGAACATTCGAGAACCAAGTGAGCAAAAATCAGACCAAAAAAAAAGAAACTCGGTCGACCCTTTTCAAAGGCTGGTGCTGATTGGACGACTGAAATTGGAAGGCGGCCGAGCCGCAAACTGGAAGCTCGCCGACAAACAACATACACGAAAAAGAGGGCCATCTTTCAGGCCAAGAATAAAACGAAACTCTCTGTACCAGTGACTCCACGTCACTCCAGCTGTCTGGCACTCTGTCAGCCGGCCTTGCTTCTCGCTTTCGTTGATTCTGCTGCTTTACTCGCCCGACTTCTTTTACTCGCCGTCCTTGCGTGCGTCTATCTATAACGCTCCAGTGTACGTTCCTAACGTTCCCAAAGGGTAACCAAGGCTCTCCAACCGGTCTCCTATAATTTCTGTAATAACCATCGTGCTCCTCTTACCAGAAGGGGGAACCATAGTGCATCGTCTTGTCATTGTAATGAGCGGCCCCCTCCTTCCGATCATCCTCATATATACGTCTGTGTTTATCCCCTCAGATTAGGTCGAGGACGACCTCCTATGGAATAAGAAGGGCTTTTCCACTTCGCGTCCTGTTATTTGTCTAATAAACGTCATGGGGGTCTTACCAGAAGTGAGCGGCGCAGGGCATTGCCTTCGCTGTCGTAATTCACTGCCTGTCTCCGTAGCCGTTTCTGTTTGTTCTTATGACGTCCATCGGTACGTAGTGTTATGTGGGCCCAAAAGAAGCTGTTTACTTTCTTGGTCCGTAATGCGGCTGTCACGTGCCTTATGTTACCGAGACATCAATCATATTCGAGTGGTAAGAGAAGGTCTGTACAGCTGTCAATGTTGTCAGTTCGACGAGCGATGAGACGTCCGAACACGACGAATTGAGAAATGGCAAGGAAGCGTTGAATGTCCCGATGCGATGTACATTCAGGACAGTTTCAAAATAACGACTCCAGTAGAAATTGGTCCGAGTGGCAGGACGAGAGGAAATCGGGTTGTGTAAAAGAAATCCTGATTCTTCGACATGGTCATAACGTTACATCCACATTCCCCCTCGCGGGAAAAGAATATACACCCCTTAGCTATAATGTGAAGAGTGAGGTCGGGCGTGGAAGGACAGTGATTAAACGTAATATGCAGGGCGAATTTAATGTCGCCGTATGTTCGGCATGTATAATCTTTATAAAGTTTCCGTTAAACAATATCACGGACTTCAAGTTACCGGAGGAATTCGAAACCATGGCGCTTAAGTCGGGAGCCAGCGGTGCTATTTATTATTATTATTATTATTATTATTATTATTATTATTATTATTATTATTATTATTATTATTATTATTATTATTATTATTATTATTATTATTATTATTATTATTATTATTATTATTATTATTATTATTATTATCATTATCATTATTATTATTAAGTCACGCAAAGCGAGCTTGCAGTGTTAGGTACTAGCAGTTTATGTCTATATCGCGTGGCCTTTCACGCAAAGTGGGATCTTAAGACCGTGTGTTTATGTGTATGTGCGTAACTGAGAGCATCACAGGCCGCTATCCCGTCTTGGTTTGTTTTGGTTTAGTTTTAAGGGGTGCGGGATTTACGTCCCATATAATAAGTGTCTTGTATTTGTCTTCTTCATTTTCTCTATCAGAAATGAATCCCGTGGCAACTGAGCAATAACTGTCCTATGCTACGTGGATATCCCCAGGCAAAATATGATATATGTCTGAGATAACGATTAGTCCAGTCGGGCAACCATTTTCCGTTAGTGTAACTGTTTTATTACACAAGCCAATTAAGTATTCATAACTCAACTTTCACTTTACGCTACACTCTGATATAAACTTACAATACGTCCATATTGCACAGGCAGCAACATTTCTGACGTAGAAAAATACTACTCAAGAAACGGAACTCTACAACGTGCAAGTAAGACATGCACGAGCAGGATAACAAATTCAGCCCCATACGCGCATTTCTTAGGCTGTTTCATAATACTATTTATTTATTTATTTATTTATTTATTTATTTATTTATTTATTTATTTATTTATTTATTTATTTATTTATTTATTTATTTATTTATTTATTTATTTATTTATTTATTTATTTATTTATTTATTTATTTATTTATTTATTTATTTATTTATCCGAAGCTTTACAGAGGGGAGTGGGAATAAAAATATTGCATAGCAACAACAAAGGAAGAAAAAAAAAGATATTTCACTTCAAGCGGCAGGAAAACACAAAGCACTTTGTAGTGAAGAGTATGAATAGCGAAAAACAGAGGCAAAGAAAATTGGCTTTCATTTAGAAAACGTTATCACATACGAAAGCTTTGCAATTATTAAAGCTGGTAATGCCGACTGCGTGCCTGAGAAGGCGGTTCCAACTAGCACAGGGGCTGGGTACAACAGAGTAAAAAAATGTTTCGTCTGACATAAAGGAACGCCTATTTCGTGCGGATGGTCGATGTGGTCTGAAATATATGTAGGTGCCAATAGTAGGGGGTTGTTAAAAAGTTTATTGTTTTAGTAGATGTATCGGTGCATGTACGTTTAAAATTCTAATAAAAAAAGCCTCCCAGAAGCTTGAATTGTTTTTATGAAACAATGAGGTTTCCAAATAATATGCATGTGTATTGAACAAACAGAAACTATGGCAGAAGCAGAATGTAGGGGAGAACGCGCTCGTGTGTCCTCTTTGAACGCATGCCTTAATGATAACTCACTTGTTCTACATACGTGTTGCATGTAAGGGGCGCTGCCACTTGTGCACTACGTTTGCATAACCGCTCATGGGCTGCTCTGGCACGAGCACGAGCTGCAATAAAAAACACCTGTGCACCAGCCATCGACATAGCGAGCCGTTATTTCGTTATCCGGCATCACCACAGTATGCAATCCCTCGTCATTGCATTCATTTAGTTTCTAGGCTTAAGGGCCAGGAAGACCGGCGTGGGTACATCCACTCATGGTGAAATGCTAATTAAGAACCTCATTGAGAAAAAGGTGCTGAGTTCCCGCCTCTTTCATAACATAAGACTTCTTTGCAACAATAGCGACTCAAGGCGCTCCATCTCCGAGAACAAAACAATAAGTAAATAGCAAGTAACAGTACTCCTGCCTACTCGAGAAACGACAAAAAAAGGCTCCTTTTTCTGAATTCCCAGCGCAAAAAGACTATATGAGGACTATGCGTATACCCGGTGCTTTTACACCCTCCTCCCCACGACGCATCTCATTCTACATCTCGTGGACCAAATCCCGTTTGTCACGCCCGACGTCATCGAAAGAGGGGAACAAATGCACACACGGGACGACGGCTCGCATAATCTGCAAGTGTTCCACCACTTGCCGGCTTCTACTCTGCCGACGAAAAGAAGGAATCACTCGGGCCCGGAAAGCTGCGAAACCTCCCCTAGGGTAAAGCGTGGCCGTAAAAGCCACGTGGGCGAAAAAGGATCGATGAGAGACAAACAATATTGGATAGGAACATAAACAAAAATTACAGAAATAAAAGTACGAGGCAACAAACTGAGTACAGATTTTTTTTTTTTTTTTTTATCAGGAGAAAAGGAGACATGTAAGGAGAAACACCATGGGGGCGGGGAGCCAAGGGAATACGCCGTGATCACTCAGATGTGAGATGAAAGCGAAAGACAAGGAAAGGCGCACTCCGTGAGTGCGCCACTTTCATCCCTCTAGAACAAGCGGGCACCGTTGTGAAAGGTTGTTTCGCGTACGGCTGCCGTCATTGGTGCTATTTGCATACCTCCCGCTTCGCTAATAAGCTATGCGCAAACCTGCAAGTTTAACCCTGACCACTAGCAGCGGCCTAAATCAGAAGATCGCTGAAAGGCTAGTCAGCGACCTATCGGTAGCTGATTGGTCAGTCAGCTACCAGCCAGCTCGCCGATTGGTCGGTTTAGGTTGTGGCTTTCGCCGAGCTGCGCGCAATTAGTGAGTGAGCCCTGCTGAGCGAACAGCTCATGCGGCATAGCGAGGACTCGAGACGGCGGGCAGGAAGACCGGTGAAAAGACAAAAGGGAAGATCCTATAGTCTTAGAGGCGTGCTGCACACAGGCCGCCTAAGCCTTAGAGACCAGCAGGCAGAATAAGGCGTAGAGAGTGAAAGGCAAGGGGGAAGCGGAGATTTGGGGGAAAGCGGAGGAAGGCCGTCTTATTGGCCTTGAGCTGGTTAGCGCCCGTCGTGAACGCACGGGCGAACTATTTTCGATCGGTGTAGGTGTCCTCAAGGAACAGGGTTAGGATAGGTCTCATAAAAGGCGATCAGACCTTGAAGAAGAATGTTCTTCGAAACACTGTATGATTCAGGTTTAGAAGAGGTTATAGTCAACCGAAGAAAGAGTAGCCAGTAATGTTTCCTGCGAAACGTGGCGCGGACATTGTCGTTTGCAACCGACACACCGCTCAAACAATATCGCGGGCTAGTTTCCACGATGTGACGCTATATATACAGCTGCTGGGATCGTTTTCCGACATATCGCTGACAACAGTTTGAGAGCGCTATACAAGTGTGCGAAGTAATAGGGTAATATATTTTTTTTTTTCATGTTTTTAGGCATAATCAGCTGCTGCCGCTTGATCTCCGCCAACAACTGTCGTTGGAGCGCAAAGGGTGGCCGTTATAACCTTGAGACTTGCTCTTCGGTTCTAGACGCGTGCCAGATAAAGACGTAAAGTGCCCCATATACAGCGAGTAAAGACAATGTCTATTCCGTACTCTGGATCGTCTAGATGAACGCCCACTGACTGAAATTAAGATCCTAGGTCCCTGGCCACGGAAATCGTCTGCGGTGAAGGCCTCCCAGGCACTGCTCCGCTTTATGAAAAGCACAGGACTGATCGATGATTTTTTGTGTTACGTGATATGGCTGTGACGTGATGTGATGTGATGTGACATGTCTTTGATGTGGCTGTACTGTCTTCACCCATCTCTCTCACCCACAACTTTTATACCCACCTACCCCTCTCCCCCAGTTCAGTTCAGTTCAGTCGTTCAGTCGTGTCCGACTCTTCGTGACCCTATTGACCATGTCACGCCACGCTTTCCGGTCTCTACCCCAGTGCAGGGTAGCAAACCAGTTCCTTTACCGGGTAACCTCCCTGCCTTTCCTCCTCATCTTCCTCCTCCTCCTCAGTGACAATACAAGCAACCATATACAAAGACCCTCACTAATTCACCACTGACGCGAATGCAAGCCGACGTCATCTCAGTACAAAAACTTCGCTTCATTTTGCTTCTTCCCATGCAGTTCGCGACCGCTCATCTTTCTAATGCCCCTGATATAAGCGGCAGGTCGCGGGAAACGATGAGAACAACAACAAACAGCGCCTCGCTAGCATATGCACAGCGTTATCATCCCGTTCGACGAATCCGGGAAAGCGGCACGAGACATTGTCAGCCTTGTTGCCCGACGGCTCTGCGAAGCGAAGTCGACACGCGGGGCAAAAGCTTCAAAAATTCACGAATCGCTCGAAAGGGCCATCTATCTGCGAGAGGTAATATATCATGATGGCGCACCATGCGGAAGCTACTGCTGCTGCATCGCCGAGGCGAAGCGCACGGAGCTCCTTTTCATCTCCAACAACGACAAGCACGACGACTCGTGCTCTTCAAAAATTTCTCTTCGAAAGCTCAGAGCGGCGGCCGCCTTTTCCAGCACGGCACGACGAAGTCGACGCTGCGAGATTCCTCGTCGCAAGCGGCGGCAGCGGAAGAAATATGGAAGATAAGTTTTAATAAAAATAAAAGAAAAAGAACAGCGCCCCAGATGAACGTCATCATTCTGCTTTGCATACGATGCGTGCCGCTCATTGCCTTGAGGCTAGTGCGTGGGAAGCATGGAAGAACCTCTAACGAACAAACTGTAAACGCACGTCATTTTTACGGAGCTCTAGCTTGCTTGAGTTGTCTCTTTCTTTTCGGGGCTCAGAGAATTGATTTTCCCACGCTCATTGCTGACTTCGCGATTCTGGGCATTACGCTTTAATAACGTAGCGACAATATAATATGTATACACAGCGCTAATAGTACTTTTCGTCCTTTTTTTTTTTTTGTGACCGTATAGATGTTCGTTCGAATTGTTGAATTTCGCGAAAGTTGCCCGATTACATATGCGTGCCATAGCGAATACTCGGACGGAGATATTGGAAGCTGGTTTTTTGCTACAGCGGCGCGGTAATTACGAACAGAGGTCATATTTACATCCTAGACATTCGGCGAAGAAACGGCACTTAAGCTTTGTTATTTATGCGATGAATATTTGCCAACTTGCTTTTTAAGCAATGATGACTTGAGAACGCATCCGCTGAGTTGATCGGGTGGGTAGAGGTGTGAACTAGCTGGAAGTAAGCCCATGCAATGCAAGGCGTTGATTGTGCTTAGCTTATGTCTAAGCAGCAATACTGTAGACCTTTATATTAATGGGCTTTAAGGTCTTTATAAATAATATGACACGAAAAGTCAAAAGACGCAAGAGACGTCTTGGTAAGGAATGCACGCGCGTAGTTTATGATCAGCTGGTTACATTCAAACCGGAAAAAAATGGCTCCCGATTTAATACAGGGCGAGCTAAATGCGACTTGATACGCTAGCAAGTGTTTTCCTTGCTAAGCTCTGTTTATATCGCGTGTGTGGCTCAAATTGAAGATAATTTTTCGCGAGTATGCACTTTTTAGCTCGCCTAATCACTAATTCCTAATCACTCATCACAAATTACTAAAGGCCCGTGTTAACCAAGCCGTCCTAACGTGCATGCGTGGCCTGCCTGTCTTGGGGTCCAAAGGTCCCGGTACGAATTCCTATCTTGCCCTCCCATTTCTAAGCCCAGTTGGTAGTTCCCAACTTGTACATGTCATGTGGTCACGTCAAGCATCCCGCCAACCAGTCGATGTCGGCCATAGTACCTGCCAACTACCAACTGTCGAGAGCTTCAGCCACACATAATGGTTATTAGTGCTAATTAAAGCATTCATACGCTGACCTTCACGGATCAAGAGTGTTATCAGATCTGGATTTTGCCTTCGCTCTAATTGGCTTAACAGTTTCGTGAGGTCACAATCATGGGGTCTCACGCGGGTAATTCAAACTAAGTTCGATAAAGCGGCTCCAAAGTGTAGGTCTCCCCACTAGTCTTTCAAGTTCACCAGCCAACATAAAGAAATTTTAAAAAACCATCGGAGCGAATTGCAAACGACCGGATTCGAGACAGGGTACTCGAATAGAATAGCAGAGCGTCTTAACCACTGACCAACCGGGGAGGAAGGTATTAGGTTGTTATCGCCACGCTTAAGTCGGTAAGCATCCGCCATTTGACTGGGCGGCTCTGAGACAGCAAAACAAAAGAAGGGTTGAACTCAAGGCCTCCGAGATCAAGCACGCTATTGCATCGGAGCTGATCGCGGAGGCCACAGTTAAGCATCGGCCATGTGACGGTGGCGGATCCCAGACGGCGCTACATGTACACCTGTAACAGCAGCGTACAGGGCGTACAGGCACAGAAAGTTTGTATCAGGTATGTATTGTGTAAACGAAAGCCATTACACTCAGTTCAAACAAGCAAAACAAAAAAGCCCGTACTTTCATACTATAATTGGTTAAGAGAGATAAACCCTCCCAATGTTTTTTAGTCCAGTAGCATACTACTGACATTTTGAGCCCAACGGAATTTGTCTTCGTGCCTCCTGGCTTCATGTCTGTGTCGGCGGTTTGCGCTACGTCCCGACACCCCGTGGGAATGAAGACCGAATTGACTATACAGCAGTCAACATGAACAACACTGCTGAGTCTTTTCCTCTGAAAAGTAGCTCTAGAAACCGGAGTAAGTGGTATTCGTTTTGGATGTGTGGGTGTATTTTTACACCTCGGCTCTGGCAGGTGATGAAGAGTACGACGTCGCTGTGAAAAGAAAATCCCTGCTTTCCCGGATAATCATGGATGCTAACCCGAGCTCTTTCTTATTAACGCCGAGTATTGTCATGCTTAACAAGAGAACAGCAGCGGGCAAGGAGACGGCAAGAGTGGGAGTTAACGGATTGTGAGCTCGTAGCTCAGCAGACCCCGTCAAGCGTCAGCTGGTTAAGCTTTAACCTGGGCAAGTCATGCTACTGCACAATGCTGCGCACTTGCCTGTGCTGAAACGTCTGGCCATTCCTTTCTGTAATGGAAACATTTAGCGCTGGCACACTACAAATGACCAGTTGCGAACTTCGATAACTGAAGTTAGCCTTTTATGACAAAACAAAAATTGTGGGGGACTCTTAAGCTCTGCCTTTAAGGGTATGATGTTATAGCGTAAAGTGTAGTTTCGCTTACTTATTTATCAATCTCTTAATTTCTGCCTCTGATATATCGCACGTTCTTATTATCGTACATTATTAAGTTACCGGCCGTAGGCCACCAGCCCACGTATAAATCTCCGCTTTAACCAAGCCGTGTGAACGTGCCTTCGTGGCCTAGGACTAAAGTTTGTTTGCCTTCGCATCCAAGAGCCCTGCAAGGTTGATTCTTATTCCACCTTCCCACCTCAAATGAACAACGCAAGTTGGCAGCTCCTCTCAACTTCCTGATATCGTGTGGTCTCGTTAAGTAGCGCGAAGCATCGAAGAATCAGTGCTCGGCCATTCCACGTGCCAGCTATCATCAACCAGCGCCATGCCCCCCATATTTTTCCAACTTCAACACTGAAGCTGGATTTCCTGGTTAACGAGGCGATCCTGCATCAGGAATTGCATTTGTCGGCTGTCAAAAAGTGAAATAAATAAATAGGTATACATTAATTAAGTATTTACCACTATACTCAGATTCGCGTGTTTGTCATCCTTCTCTCACATCGAGAAAACGATGCAATCCGTAGGATAGATGCGAAGAGAATTTTTCACTTTGTACTGATAGTCGCTTCCTTTATTCACTTCTGATGAGTCACCCATAGTCCGACCAGTCCGCCATGCTAATAAATGTGGAGAGTGGGATTTCCCTTTCTTCACCCACCTCGGTTCTCAGATGGAGGCTTCAGACAGACGCCGACGCCAGCCCGTTTTCGCACTCACAGCACTCCCATAGTGCTACTAAACTTGCGTATGCAGCCAATCGACACATCATTACAACCTTGTAGAGACACTGTCCGCCGTCCAAGCAGTCGCTGATTCTTTGTTTTCGTTTCTCCCCGGAAAGGCGACACGTCGATACGCTCACATGCATGTTCTCAAATGATGTTACATCCTGATGTATAATGCATGTTCGACGCGTCTTGCGTCTCAACGCTTATCCATGTACTGATTATTCTAGGTCTGGTTATACGGAGACAGCGTATCACGGTCCTGTAGCCTGAGCATCACTGGATGTGTGGCCATGCAATTGATCTGCATTAAATTCATGTGGATGCAATGGCACACTTTGATACATCAGACATCCCGCCACTTTCTGCTCTTCCCCTACTTCACAAAGCAGATCTTCACAGCTTGGCACAGCGTAGAACAACATCAAGACTAAAATTTCTGTACTTACTTTATCACGGTAATTGGAATATATCAAGAGAAATATACCTCCAGGAACCATTTCGTCACTCTTCCAGAACTAACCATGCGAAAGCACTTCATCAACCCATAAGCCATATTAATGCTCATAAATATTCTTTGTTTCCATCGGCTATATCTAACTGGAATAAACTGCCCTCGGCTGCTGTAAACTGCAACTCAGTTGAATCATTCATAGATCATGTCAATAGCATTGGTTCATCAGTAATGCCACCGCGATAAAACTATGATGCTGACTTTCGTTTTGTATTTTTTGTAACTATACTTGTTTCCGTGCTGAACCCGCTATATTATTTTCCCTGAATTGGCATCATTGCCACCACGATGCCGCTATGATGATGAATTCTTATTTTGTATTATATATGTACCCAACTTGTTCCCCTGTATTGTCTCCTTTGTATCCACTCCTGCATGGGCCCGAGAAGGGCCTGCAGTATTTGTAAATAAATAAATAAAAACCAGTTCTATGTTTCCGAGAAACAAGCTTTCTGCAAGCGAACACGCGCTCTAATTAATTCGTGTTCTTACTCTCTCCCCCAGTTTCACTCGAGAGGAGGAGCTCTCCATGCGCCGGGTTCGGGCAGTAGGGGCTTTGGCCCTTTTTATGTGTCACTGGTGGCGTGACAAACGGTTGCAAGTGACGGTTGCTTCACCAGAGTTGTACGAAGTGAAACAATTGCTGAGGACTTACCCGGCTAAAGCTTCTGTTAGACAGCGATCCCTCAGGAAGGTAGGCCTCATGTAGGAACTTAAAAGTTACTATCGCAAGTGGACACACACAAAAAAAAACCTGGATAATCACTTTATCGAGAACTTTTGCGAATTTTTAAGCAAGACCTGTCTATGTTCCTTTTTCTTTCTCTCCCATCCCCCTCCCTTTCTCATTATGCTTGATGGCAAACATCTCCAACAACAACAACAAAAAAGAGCCTAACCATAGTCCCACCACCTACCTGAAAGTTATGCTGTAATAAATGCTTACTATACTCTTATGACATAGGTTTGTACACTGTGCACATTGAAAGTAGGAAACCTGTTAGAGCGACCCAGGAGAAACAAATCATCAAGAATGGCGTTAGGCAAAATAGAGGAAAGAATACAGAATGTCTAGTTTCAGTATTCCTATAGAGTTAGTATAGGCAACCTCGTTCAGGAAGCTTATAGAGGACGGTAACAGACTCTCTACACAAAGGTCTACGCACATTGACCAAAGAAATGTCTCGGACGAAATCAAACAGCGGGATCATGATCAAGCACATTGATGCTGGCCATGTGGAAGGACAGCCTGCATCTTTTATCCTCCGGTCGGCCATGTATAGGCCTGTGTGATTGAGAGCCTATGCATTGGCAGAGGCGCGAAGCGAGATAGAGGGCGCTTCCGCCCGGGAGTTCATAATGTCACGCTTGTCTAACCGGTCGACTGATTTATGTGGCCCCGACCAGCTGTCTTTTTTCCTAAGTAGGACGGATTGCGGCAATTCGTTTCTGGACGCACGTCTTGTGCGCGCTACCCGTCCACTGCATTCGGCGTGGCTCGACCCCCGAGTGTACTATAGGGAGGCATACGAGACGGTCGGATTCGCTGGTTGTGGCTAACTATGAGCTCCGTAAAGACGGACAAAATGCTCTATAGTGACAAACGGGCCTTCTATATATGGTTAGATGGATGTGACTCTATGCAACTCGTTTTTACCCCAAGGTTTTGAAGAGCTCTTAAGGAGGTTCTGAGAATGGCGGAGATAGTCTTATTTATCATGCGGATACTGTAGCCTCAGAGCAGAACATGGCTTTTGCTTAAGGATTAGGTTATGGGGAAAACTGAAAACAAGCATTGCAGAACTCAGTTTGAGGCGGTGTTCAAGCCGACCACTGTTAGATGATCCGAGTTGATTTTCTTGGTGATGGTCATGACAGCTCGAGTAATATCTGTATTATTATCCGCTGTTCTTACTTCTTCGGCAAAAGAAAAATATTCCATTTATTGTTTGCTTTAATTTTCGGCTTCTCTTCTTTTCATGCTGTTCTTAATAAAGTACAAAATACACTCGATTATTTATAAATTCAGTTGCTCTCGTTTTTAACGTGAGGTGCAGGAAACAAAGTGCTATCATTATTGATGTTGGCTTTCGTTTTCATCTCCCGATTAGCTGGGTGACGCAGACTTTTGCAGTGCGCAAGAAAGCCTCTCTTGGGCAAGAATGTTCGAATTTAGGTGCAACCTAATTTGCATTTATTAGCGCAAGCCATTGGCCATTCGAGGACTTTATTTATCAGAGGTCGATGTTTACAGTCAATTCGTGGTCTAAATTTGCGTGCTGGCTATCAAAGTGCATACTGTATAATGATATATACTTCAAAAACACAAGCCGAGCTTAGCATTTATATTTGGTCCATTATCTAGTTACACCCTTCAAAGGAGATGCGAGCGAAAAATAGAAAATTTCCCACAGAAAGATAATTTCCAATGGAGACACTTCTAGGCCGTATTTAGTGTCAGTTTTCCACGTCTAATTGAATTTTTGGCCCCCAAATAATTAACTATTTAACATCAACAAACTTTACACGCAGACGACACATTTCATCACCCTCTACCTCATAGAATCATTCTTTTACTTATGAAATCATTTCTTGGCAGTGAAGGTTTGAGGCTCTCCACGGATGCACAAATTCTGTCCACACTCATGAGCCTATAAAAGCTTTCACCTTAATAGGTCTGAAATCATCATATAAGACCGGTATGCTATAAGTATTCGATATTCGTTAAATTTCTTGCAGTGTAATTCAACTCAGTACCCTAGAAAACTACGATGTCAGAACAGCACGTATTGGAGTAGGTTTAAGCTTGCTATGAAAATCGTTTCAGGGTGCAACAATGGAGTAAAAGCGGTTTTTACCCTAAAATGAGTAGATTTACAAAACACTCCCAATTTGAATGAGTTATGCATATTTCTTCTAGGTCAATGGGTGTGAAAAATTGCACACGGGAGCAAAAAGCAGGCACCAGTCGCCTATCTAAGCACCACAAATATAGAAACGAGCACTCCAAAATGCATCGTGACTTTTCCAATGCTCCAAAATATTGTCAACAATTTCCCACAAGAATCTCCTAGTTGCCGCGCTCAGTGCATAGAAAAGGTCATCTCGGGTTCCCCGGACTTCTCCCGGGATAATTCTGAGAATAGAAAAACCATATAGGCTGCACGAAATGGAGCGTTTCCAATTCCAGCACGCAGGATGGCCTTCGCAAGCCGAGCCCTGGCCCGTTAGCCTTTTCACCGTGAACGAGAGAAGAAGGACGCGGTTCATTCTACAGGCAGGCCCGGCGCAAGGTGCTGGGAATAACACCGGCTCCCGTATAGGCTTGTCACGCTATCGATGCATAAATTAGTTCTGGTGCTTGCACGCCAAGTATTCGCGGTAGGAATTCTAATCCGGGTGCCACAGCTAAATGCATCAAAGTTCTTAAAAGGAGTTGTCCTCTGAGAGGGACACCAAAAGAGTGCTCTTGAGAGTAGTGTGGCCATTTGCGCCGCCTTTTTATCATTCTGCAAAGTTTGTTTGTAAACACTTATTCCGATTTTTTAACATCAAATTTATATAGAAAATAATTCTGAACTGGTGTAAGTCATTGAAAAGAAACGAAGTAAAATTTTTACAGCAAAGTGACTTTCTTGTAGGCGTTACACGGGCTCTTGACTAAAATATTCTCTCTCTCTCTCTCTCTCTCTCTCTCTCTCTCTCTCTCTCTCTCTCCGCCGACACACAACCTCCGATCTGTTCTGTTTACGTATTTCCTTCTCGCCTGGGTATATGAGTAAAGAGGGAATATGTGGAGGCTGTTTTCATTCACCGATACCTCCGGTGCTACACAAGCGAGACCAATTATCATCTGTCAGTATCGTCAGCGGACACCTTCCCAGTGCCCCTTTAAAGTTATCTGATGATAATGCGGTCAGGGGAAGCCAGGTCTAAACGTTTTAGTAGTCCTGATGGCCTTCCTGCTCTTGGCCTCCTCCTTTTAAAGCCATCCTCTGAACAAGGCGTTTAGTCATGAGTCATTACTTATTACAGCCCTTATCGCCGCACTGGATCAATGGTTAGGGCGCTCTACTACTGAGTCACGTTTCCCGGGTTAGACCTAGCCCGCGGAGCCACATCTCGATGAAGGAGAGACACAATGACATGCGATTACTCTACGTCCTCAGTGCACTCTAAACACTACCAGGTGGCCGAAATTATTCCGGAGCCCTCCACTATGGCATCCCTCATAGCCTGAATCTCTTTGTGACGTTAAACGCCATAACCGAACCAAACAAAGTATTATACAGGTGAAATAACTGATAACGTTTTTTTTTTTTTTCAATTCATTTTATTAGCAATGATCAGAAATTATATTTCAGTTGTAGTCTACATAGGTGAGTAGCCCTTCCCTGATTATAATCATGATCAGCAAAAGCGAGGCAATGAAGACCGCCTGTTATGTGTCAACGCCTTGCCGGTTTTTTCCCCCAATCGCATAGCAGAGTCAGAAGCGGACTAATGAATATGCTAAAGAACGTAGACGCAGTACTTTGTTTACAAAACGACAATGCTCTATAAGTCAATATTCATAAGTTGTGCAGCAAAATCAGAACAAAACACTTCCCATAAAAGGACTACGCGACTTACAAACTAAAATGAGGCTAAGAATGTTTCGTTCGTTCGCTTTTCTCCTTCCAATTTCGATATGAAATACATGTACGTTGTCTAACAGCAGACACCGCTGGAAATTTGATTCATATCTGCTGCACTCCACACTATTTTAGAGTTGATTCTCGCTTTATTGAAAACACAAATAATTTCTTTATACAGATACCCAAATTAGGGTATGCTTGCAGTGTGCACACTATAGGAAAGCATGCTGAAAATGAGATGGTGTCAAAACATGCCTGATACACACCCAAAACAAAAATGAGGAATGAAATAAAAAAGTACAATAAAAACATTACCCCTTAATTACCAGCGTCCCGCCTCATTGAACAATGCAGCTAAGCAAAGGTTTGGTTTGGTTTGTGGGGTTTAACGTCCCAAAGCAACTCGGGCTATGAGAGACGCCGTAGTGGACGACTCCGGTAATTTCGACCACCTGGGGTTCTTTAACGGATACTTTATCACATGAAGCTCGGTTTCGCCTAGAAGAAGGAGGAGGAGGAAACAGCGTAATGCGCGCCTATAGAAAATCAGACTAAAAATACGACCGGTATTCGAAACATGCTGAAGAATGTAAAAGTGTGATAAGTAAGAATAACGGGATCAAAAGGTTGTCTCCTTAAGTAATAACCCACCAGTGGAGGCACAGACACATTGTAAATGGATAAGTAAATAAACTTTTCGTTAGTGATTCATATGTTGCGCAGCAGGCTCTGCATCCTTGTTACAGCACGACATTTGCGACTTCGCTTCCGTTCGCGCAATTAAGGGCAAATGAAGAAGGCACTCTCTTTGCTGTCTTTCCAATGAATAATTAGCGACATTGAGTAAGAGAAAAGCCCGCGAGCGCTGACTTTCGCGAGCAGGCCGATGCGTGTGACCGCGTGGCTAGGAAGAAGACTCGCCTCAGCACCCACGAGTAAGGAAAATTAAACAAGAACGAATGGCGGAGCGGAGCGCGCTTGAACATGCCCGAGCCCGCGCAAGCGCGGCTTAGACACGCACGCGGACTCACAGGCAGACGAAGAGAGGATTGTTTACACAGACTAAATCCTTGTGCAGCGCAGGGCTTCGAAAGAATTGCCGCTGCCGCCGCCGCACCCGCGGACGGTCAGCGTCCTGGCTTTTCAGGTATATGCCGGCCGCTGGCTTCATTATGTCGCTCCAATCGAGGGAGCGGATATGGTGCCCCGATGCGCGGCGGAGGTGGGCAGCGCATCGAGGCACCCTAAGGAGCGGGAGCGTACACTGTGTCAGAATGAAACTTTGACCGCCCGTCTCGTGCTGAAAGGACTGTTTATGTGCGCGTATATACGTTTTTCGGCGATCGTTTCGCTGTACTGCTGTATATGAGCTGGCAGTGCGGAGAAAAAAACCTCCACCTCTACAAAATGTAAGGGTGCGTTCAATCTCTGGTCGGTGTTCCGGTCGAACGTTCAACTAGCAAGCCAGACTCTTGCGTCGTCTTCTTTATCTGACATCTTCGTTTTTAGCTCACGCCTTTCCACATACGCCCGTCTTCTTTACGACAGTCACCGAGCGTTGGTTCGACACTACAATATATATAGCTATCGAGAGAGAGAGAGAGAGTTTGTGTGCGTGTGGGGGGGGGGGGGGGAACCATGCGCTAAAACTAATGACTTTCTGCCAGTGTCAGGGTAGTGAAGACTTGCGTTAGTAGAAACTGTCCTAGCGACCTGAATACCACGACTTCTGCGCCCTCAGTGACTTACATGTTGCTTCAGGATGTTAAACGCACATACTTTACCTGTTTGGATTGCATGTTTACAGTCAAACCAAAGTTTTACGCTGTTTACAGGGCTGGTTACGCGTATTTCGACTCAATGCCGATCTAGTCCGTATTAATGAAACATTACGACGCAAACGCAACTTACTAGCCAAACACTAGGTTGAAAGACTCTCCACGTCATTAAGAAACGCATGAACTTGCTCCTGACTCAGATGGGATCTGAAACCACCGCCTGTCGCCTTTGATGCAAGTGATCCACCCTTTTACAACCGCAGGGCTTCAAAGACACCAGTGCTGAGCGTGGTATGCGTATTCTCTCTGGTTCTTGGCCTAAATTGGGACCTCGGATAATTATTTTGCGTCACGTCTATGGAATATTTTATTCTATAAACCAAGTAGCTTCATTATGCAGCAGCTAAGTTCCCTGAAAGGAAATCTACATCACGCATTCATCAACTCTCTACTTGACGCAACATAGCGCGACTATACCCTTACGCCCCGCATAACTTATTACTACCATGACCACCTACGCGAGACATTCATGCCCGCACGCACCGTCATTCATTTTGCGAAGAAATAGCCACAACCAGAAAACGAGCGTTCCTGGCCGCAATACTATCACCCATTTATATTCGTCTCTAACCAAGATGTCTTAAAGTAAGTGTAGTCTGCTTGCACAGACTCCCACCCGCATCACTCACTCATCCATATTTGAAACTATTCCGGTAGAGCTACGCAAATATGCCGGGTATGTTGAACTACAGGCAACTGGTCTAATTGGAAATATTCAGGATGACTCCAGCGCGAACAGATAACTGCACTTAAGTAGTAGCAGCTCACGCGGGGGTACTGCGCTTGTGTTTTGGTGATGCTTAGTGCGCGTTTTGTTTTTTTCATTAGAACTTAATTGGGCTAAGATGATTTTTTTAACAGACTATTTCAGAATCATGTTAACGTTCACTATTGCTTTGATTTCTTTACCTACCTGATATTACGAATGAAGTCAAGGTTCACTGTTGCTTTCATTTCTTTCTGATATAACGAATGAACGAATGAATATCTCTTGTTTTAATCATGCCTTGCATTCGTGATGTCTTTGTCCTGCTCCAAATCTTCACCGACTGCTGGGGTAATAGAATCATGTTAACGTTCACTGTTGCTTTATTTCATTCACTACATGATATTACGAACAACGTTCACTGTTGCTTTGATTTCTTTCTGATATAACGAAGTTTTGATATAACGAATGAACGAACAAATGTGTCTTGTTTTTTTAATGCCTTGCATTCATGATGTTTTTGTGCTGCGCAGTGTCTTCACAACAACGACCGCCAGGGTAATAAAAACAAACTAGGGGCTCTTCGGAGATAAGGTTGGCGATAGAAATGCAAATCCAAGCGGGGGCGGTGCTGCTGCTCAGCTTGATTTAGGATGCCGGCCAGCGCCACTCACCAATATAAGCCGTCGCAGTAATTACGCGCCCATCAAAGAGCGCTACCGCCGTATACACCGATGTCCCGGTCCTACAATGAGCGACCCTCGTGTCAACAAAGGAGCGGACTCGTCAGCAACGAAATCTGCATTTTCATCTCTCTTTTTTATTAGCCTCTTCACTCTATCCACACAGCAAACTAAGCCCAGATTCAGTAGGCTACCTTCGAGCGGGGAACTGATGGACTGCATGGTGCTGCGTGGTCAGGAGAAAGAAGAAACACAAGCTTAGCCAGAAAGCGTGCCACGCCCGCAAAGCTGTATAGAAGTATTTTCGTTCTATTTTTATCTTATACGCGGACGCTCACTTACACGAATAGGCGTAATTGTACAGGCCATGTAAGGGTATAAGAAAGAAAATGTGAGCAAGAAAACAAAAACAAGCATGTTTTGTGGGCGTTGCCCGAAAGTGACGCGTTTCTCCCAATCCTGTCCGCCGCATCAAATTTAGTGAAAGTAGAGCTTTCTCCCTCTTATTTTCCATATTTTTGCTGAACATTACCTTTTTGAAGCTCTCTCAGATTAAGTGATTTTGCTCTAACAAATACCGTCGTTATTACTATCTCTTAGGCTGCACTGGGCTGTAGCATATCAGTGCATGTTAAGAAAAATATCACAAAAGATAAATCACTACAACAATGTCCGCTGTGGCGAATCTTTCTTCTCTCATTTCCATCTTCGTGCCTTTCTTACCACACACGCAAGGTGTTCAACTGGGAAACGAGACGCCTATTGTGCCCTTATTTTCCTTGTTGTTCGTTAGAAACGCGACATGAGACTTTTAAAAAGGCTTTGAAAGGTTAGCTGTACAGTCCTCGTAACAAAAGCCACTTCTATGAAATATCCTGGCAATCTTCTAAATGGGTGTAGCTTGCATTACGTTACTAAGCTAGGCCAAAGCGTATCTAGTAATGTAAATTCTTCTTGTCTTATTTTTAGAACCTAAGCCCCTTTTTGTTTGTTGAAACGGAGATCCATTTCATTTGGCTTGAGAGAATCGGTTTTGTGTTACACAACCAGGGTTAAGCGAACTCACTTTGAGGAAACGATAAACATTTATGTTTTTTTTTTTGTTTTTTTTTTTCCTAGGCGCGACAAAATTGTTACTCATCAATTTTTTCATGATTAAAACAAAAAAATGAGGAAAGCCTTAAATTATAGTTGCGGTCACGTAAATGGCACTGACACGAATTAGACAAAGATTCCGTTCGCTCGCATCTGATGGTTCCCGAGAAAAAGGCACAAAAACCTTCAAAAATGCTGTTCCGCAAAAAAAAAAAAAAAGAGCAAATAATGCTTCTGTAAACTCCCACCGTTCTGCTAGGGATTACAGTGAAACCCTTTTTTAAAAAATCCATTTTTGAAGTCGCGAATACCCAGCTGTCTAATATGTTCTATAATATGCAAATAAATGCTCTGTGGTAAGGTTGAAAAATATGAAAATAATTTTTTTTTCTTGACAATACATACTTTTACTTGACCATAATTTTATAAATTTTCGTGCCCTCCAGCAACCGCGATCAAGAGTCTAAGACAAGCAGTTTAAGCGTGGCTGCAGCACTACAGCTGTTGGAGTATGCTTTAGCGCCAGTGTGAGTTCACCCCGAAAACAATTGTATAAGCTTAGCGTACCGACTTCAGCATAAAAGGTACCTGAAGAATTATTTTTTACGCATTGTGGCTGGAGCTTTGCGAAATAGGCTGTGAGCGGGATAAGCTGAATTGAATACATATTCCATAACCCTACCCTCCCCCCCCCCCTTTTTTTTTTTCTTGTGAGCACATGTCATCGCAGCGTGCACCCACTAGAATAATGGGCGAATTATTGTTTTCATATCATCGCATGGATTACAAAAAAGAAATGGAACTCATTTGACGAAAACCACTAGTTAGGGTACCTAAAGAATTGATCACGAATACGAAATATCTTAGTGCAAGCAATGACGATTCCACTCTCTTTGAAAGACGAAAGGTGCATAAAAGTAAAAAGTATTACTAAAAAAAAGAAATGCCTCTCAGTCTCAAAGGTCTCAGGTCTTCACACTTCTTGAGTTCCCTTGAGTGATTTTATTGAATTCAGCTATATTTGCTTCGTAAGCCCAGATCGCGTTTTTTCCCCTGCGTCCGCACGTGTGCTCCTCCTACGTAATTACAGAGCTCCTCACCACCGACCTTTCTTTTCTAGGTGCCCCTGTCGATGAAACCCGCTTTCTCGGTATCTTCTCTGCTTGACTTTCTTCAACTGCCATTTTAACAGAATCTCTGGTTCTTTCTTTCTTTCTTTCTTTCTTTCTTTCTTTCTTTCTTTCTTTCTTTCTTTCTTTCTTTCTTTCTTTCTTTCTTTCTTTCTTTCTTTCTTTCTTTCTTTCTTTCTTTCTTTCTTTCTTCAGTATTTCGTTGGGCCTGGGACTCAGTAACAACCAAACGAAGTCGTGCCTGCCTTTCGACATAGACGATCTCTAGGCTTGACGAATATAGCCTAACGAAAACTCTTACTCAATGCCGTGACGTAATCCCTCTCCAAAAAGACAGACTCGTCTCACATGACGCTCTGAAGTATATAGACGGCAAAGCGTCAATAACACTCAACATCTGATCCTGTCCAGTGTAAGGCCGAACAAATACGAACCAGTCGACCTAAAAGGAGTGCTTCGTTTGCTGTGCCCCAGCCGTTTCTCAATACGTTTTCCCAAAGCACTACGCCTTCATAGCGAATATCTCTCTGCCTGAGGGTCACTCATTCTAGCGGGCAAACTAGAGTGTTCAGCCGTATTTCATTGTGCCGTACCTCTTGGAAACTGGTCTATTCGCCTACCCGTCTTCCCACCTTCCTCGGCCCTTGCTATGCAGGGGGCACCCATTGATGAAGCCAAGGTGAGCCAAGACAAAGTCAAAGTCATTCCTGCGAAGAAAACCCGTTTCCCAACCGAATCCAGAGGGAGCGGCCTTGAGTATAGAGCTTCCTTCTCGAAAAGAGCCCAGCCCGTATAGTGAGAGGAAAATACAGGTACTATATGTATATATAGAGACAGCTAGGGAACGATGTGTTTTGGGCTTTCGTGGAGTGCTCTAAGCATTTCATAGTTGCGTTCTCGTTTGTACATATTCCTTTACATCGCATCTTTTTGTCTTCGTTTTGGAGCATGAACGTTTCACACTATGCCATGTGCCCAAAAAGTTTCGTTTTTCGAAAACCGCCCCTCCATACAAAGCGATGTGCAGACAGAAAGAAAAGTGAGCAAACAAATCTAGCGGTTCGTTTTTATCGCCCTTGAAACACCTGCGCGGTCCCAGACCGCTTGTTTTTGCACGTTCTGTGCACATTTCTGTGATATTTTATTCAAGTCACTCGCCTCGCAAATCCGCCGTGATCCAACACATAGTCTTTCTTTTTCTTTTTTTTTTTTTCCCTCAACCTTTCCCCTCCACGTGACATTCATTCTTGTTTGATTCCCGGGACTTGCGACTGTTGCACAGGTCTCAAATCTCATGCTTGCAAACTTATCTTTTGTTTTGAGGCTCCATTCGGATTTCTTGTTTAATCTCTCTTAGCATTTAATAGTTCTTATTTTTTTACATTTCCTTCTTGTTTATTTTCAGTTATGCAGATTTTTAAATTATTCTTCAGTTTGCGTAGGCTAAAGCCGTTTTATTCTTTTACACGTGGCACGAGAAAGTAAAATTTAAGGTATACCTCAGGGCTGAACGTGGAGCTGTGAGACGCAATTTAGTTTTGCGAGAGGCCGCGATGGATATCTTCTCCCGCTTGTTTCGCTTTGGGAGCCATCAATTTCAGCCACTTTCTCTGCCCCCTGTCGCCTAAGTCTCTAAGCCGGCACTCGAAACAACCTTCTCCCTTATCTTCCTCTCCTTCCCGCCACATTTAAGGATCTCGCCAGTTCGTTGTTCAATCTGGTCGGCCTGTCCTTCAGGCGATAACTGTATATACCGTACTTGCCCGACTTAAATGCTAAGGAAGCGATCCATCTGAAGGTTCAATACTGGATGAATCAGTTAGCTTTAGTTATTTTTTTTATTTCATTATGTGCACCCTGTGTGTAATCCGATGAAACCATGGGGGCTTCCTGTGCGTTAAGGAATGCGGTAACGGCATGCATAATTGAAAATTATGGTATTCCTTTCAATCATTTTGTGAGGCTCATGGCCGCCAGCTTTTAAATAGCGTTATCATACGTGATCTTGAAAACAAACATGCTGTGTACAGAAACGCACTTCCATGAGAACGTTGGTAGAGGTTGTAATGCACGAAAGCAGGCTGAAAGAAAGCCCAGGACCACAGGAGTTCAGACATGCGCTGACGTTCAACTCAACTTAATAAAAGGGCGAAAGAGGTTTTTATCAACAGCCTAGATATGAATTTATGTTCTGTTTTCTCTGCCGTCCTATAACCCAGTTTCAACGCTGTTTGCTTTATTAAAACACACTGAAGTTCAAAAATTGAGACAACTGGATGCATTGATTGAGCTCCCAACATTAGTGCATGTTTATTCGGCGCAATATGTTCCGAAAAAAAAAAAAACGGTATATTCGGCTGGCTACGATACAGTCGAGTCTAATCCAGACTGACAGCTCGGAAATGAAGTTTTCAAGAACCCCCCCACCCCTTTCCCCTGTCCTCGGACGCCTGAGCGAAGACGTCGTTTTCACTCGAGATATCAGCAGCAGTAGTCTCAAGTTTTCTCAAGACTCGCGCGATTGGTTCGCTAAATCCTTTAGCCTTCTCGCAGACCTGTCATCGACTATCGCCGCGAGCTCCTATGGCAGCTCAGTCCCGCTCTCCGCGCACGCTAGCCGTACGTTTTAGTATCGTTGTTACGCTTCATTGAATCGCCGCCCAGACGCAGAGTATTCTCTATGCCGTACTGTCGAGGCACCAGCCCTAGAGCTTCGTGCCTTCGTTACGCAAAGCCGCTCCTTGAAGGCCGGTCGATCGTATCAAATCTGGCAGATTCTGAAGTCGAGGTCGGTCGGTGGCTGATACTTGGTCAAACGCATCCTGAGAAATGAGAATCTTTCAATACCGTTATTTCAGGATTGGTTAATGCAACAGACAGCCTAAAGAAGTCACCAGTCACATGCAATAAGCTTATACCTCCAGAAACGGTGCGCCCGACTTCGACGCGCGTTATGACACCACTTTAATAGGCTTTGGAAGTGGCAGTGTTGGTCGCCCGCTGAAAAAGATTTGAACATGTCTTTCCTTCCGAAAAAATTCCGCGAGAGTCTGCACCTTCCCTCGTTCTTTGTACTGGCAATAGCTTTTCTGTACAGGTCCTTCATTGGCGACAGACTTTGTTGGGTTCATGGTAAGCCGATTTGGACTGTGCCTGAAGTAGCGGTTACCTATTAGAGGCGCTTGTACTACTTGTTTTTGCCTTATCGAAGCCAAACCTGTTTTCAATTACATGCCAGCTAAGACAAAACAACCTTGAAACGTGAATTGCAGGCTACGTTTTTTCGGCCTGCTGCAGTTTCGCTTAGGTTCAGAAATCTTCCGTAATTAGAGCCGGCACCAAATGCGGCTTACATGAGGACTCATCTGTCGCAAGTAATTTAAGCATGTTTTTTTTTTTTTCACCACATTTTGGAAAATTTACTCACCTGGGTCTATCCCATTCCGCTTACTATTTTGAGCTCTACATCTTTTTGCTATTTTATCGCCAACGAATCAGACATAGAACTTCGCAATTTATTTATTTCTTTTTCTGCAAACAACAAGGTCATTCGAAACATCTGAAAATTTTTCTCCTGAATCCGTATATATTTGTTTTCTCTTGTAGAAAGACATAGAAACATACTTGTACTTTATAAGCACCAGTCCTCGTTCGCAGGTTTACGGTTGCTGATAACGTCGACGCAGCTACGTGTACGTAGTTATAATTAGGGTATGCAAACAGAGTCTTTTAATGAAATGAGGCTTTACAACTAGCAAGAAAAAAGCCATCTCCCCCAAGATACTGTTGAAATTACAGTGGCCTCTTATTTCAGACGAGAGTAGATAGAAGCCCCGAAGCAGATACTTGCTAAATCCAAGGACTAATAAAAAAATGATTTATCTATTTCTCTTTGTAACGTTTTTTTACGACCTTCTTCGCGTAATAAGCTCTGCCATCTATGTGGGGGCATAATTACACACACCTGAGTACGTCTAGCTAATAACTTTACAGTTCGTTTTATAACAGTCATGTTAGCGTTAATTACCTAACTCCATTATTCTGCGCCCCTACCTATCAGTTCCATTCTTGTCTTTTGAAAGGAAATATTTAGACAAGGATTTAAGACGAAAACAAATTCCGTATATACAAAATGAAAATATTCTTTGATCTAAGAACCCTCATTATTTCGATGACTGCTCATTTGCAGAGGAATAATAGACTGCTTTATCCTGCAGTAATACCGCATCTACGCCTTTATACGGAGCACTTTTATCCGTAAGTTGTTCTTGGAGACGAGATGCGCGTTACAGTAGGATAAAAACCAGAAGCAGCGCTACGAAGTCTTAGTGTGCTATCGATATCCCTAGATTGGCTTTCAAATTTTTATTTATATATTGTTTGCTTTGATAACTCGTATATTATTTTATGGGAGTAAACATATAGAAAGAGATCAAGTTATGTGAACCACTCCTCTGCGGCAGCTTCATGTAAAATGTCAAGACCATTTGCACAAAAGGAGGACAGAACCGGAGGACCGAGGAAATCACTTCTTCAGCGATCATTCAAAATCTGTCTGTAGACAACTTTTCTTTTTTTTTTTTTACTTTTTACCGCCTTGTTTTGGAAACACTGAAAAAGGAACTTTAAGTAATTCTTACATTCGTGGTAATTGCAGATGAGCAGTGCGAGATTGTCCACTTCGGGGTTTGCAAATGTTGTTCTAGAGTTCCGTCGCAGACGGCTGCAGTTTTTTGCCAATTCAGAAAATGCAGGCAAGCTCAGACGTTACATTGCATGATAGAAACTCGTAGACCAGCGCAATTTACCTTGTGGTCAAAGTTTGAGCCGGAAACGTCCAGTTGTTTACGCAGGAGAATTTTTCACAATTAAGACAAATAAACCGCGAACACCCTGTACAGGCGCAACGATGGGGCATTATGTCATTTCAGGGTGTAATTACTATCGGCATTTCGAAGTGTTTTTCACTGTCCTCCTGTGACCACGTGTTTTCTTCTCACAGCTACAAATTAGGCTTGAGCCGCGCACGGAAGTTACGTGACCGGGGACACTTCTTTTTGCGAAAAATACTGCGACGTGTCCGCCTTGCCAGCTGGTATTGAGACGATGCTATGACACCTGTGCTATGACACCTGTTGCAGAGATATGCGACAGGTGTCATAGCAATTAATAGTTATATGACCAGAGAAGGTAGTGGTTGCCGGATAAAGCGGTCTTCACTTTGGCCTGTCTTAGTGCGGGAGCCTTTCAAGGTGCGTTGCCATTACGGCTACTATTTCAGTTAGCGAGAATGCAAAGAGAAGGTGGTCGCCAAGCATTGCCTATTTATATTCCAGGCCCCTTTTTTCTACGACAGATTGAAAGCTCCGACGAATTTGAAAAGGGGAGCCAGTATCTGTCCTGATTATTCCCGTACAGCACTGCGAACAAACATTTTAAGGTAAATTTCCGTCTTCAAGTTCTAGAAAAAGACATTTTCTGAATCCGACATCACTGACAGCAGCCGCAGCTGCTTCTTTAGAGTCAGTATAAGAACTCTATGCACCCGTCATTAAGGCAGGAGATCGGATCTACTTCATTTTAGTTCTTTTTTTTTTTACTTTTGCAGTTGGCCCCTGCGTCATTCATTGCTACCATAGGGGAGGGCTTTACTGCCGTTTAAAGACGTAACTATCTCCAGCATCTATGTCGTCATTCCGACGGTATAGAGGACAACATACAGCGTTGGGTTAAAAAAAAAAAAAAGAATAAACTCGAAGGAGGAAGGGAATCTACACGAGAGCAGACTATAGCGTTCGCTGAGGGCTACCGCAAAACTTTCGTCGGTTTCTTCATTTTCGCGAAAGAGATAGTCGTTCGCGCACTATCTTCGGATAATTACGGTACTTCGTCACTGGCCCCGATTTCTTTGTGGTTTTCCCAGCTCTCTCCGTCACTGAGACGTTTGCGACACACCCGGGACCAGTCCCCGACGCGGCCCTTTACTCAGTTTTTGGCGCTCTTTTCCGTCATCGGACATGTTTATGACGTGTTATAGCAAGCCTGCCTTGTCATCTTCATTCAACAAGCAAGAAGCGCAATTTATTCGCTGCTAACTATACGGTATGCGGTACTAACTATCGCACGAAACGAGCGTGTCTCAACTGTCGAGCGGTATAACGCGGTGCCCGGCTCACCACCGAGGCTAAGTGTTCTAGTTCCGGTTCGGCGAGTTTTATTTTCAGCGCTGTTTTTTTTTTTTTCCTTTCTTTTCAAAGGCTCTACTTATTGCCAATGGAATGACGTCACGATGCTGCAGACCAATGGGGGAGGCTGTAGTGACGTCCTCACAGTTGTAATGTGCGATCGTATGTTTGTTTGAGTGTATGGGAGAGAAGGGGGGGGGGGGGGGGGGGCTCCACCATGTGTGACGTCATGGTATCTCAAGTGGCTTTGAGATACCATGACATCACACATGGTGGATAAGGTGGTCAACTCTATTGCACGCATGGTCATGTCGTAGCTAAAAATGATTTTCAATGCTGTGTAGCTATGATTACGTGACTTGGCCGCCATCTTGAATCTAAGAGATGTGGTGAAACGAACGGAGAAAGCGGCAAATGTAAGTAGTAAGAGCTCACGCTCTTAAAAACGCAAGTAAAGTTTTCTACCTGCAGCTTTTATACAGAATGACCACCCCTCTCAGATTTGCAGGTGCAGTGATGTCATCTATTGATCCATTTACGTCATGCGCGCTTTTGCGTGCAGCAGTGTAATTTCGGAATTTCCCTCCCCTCATGTAATACGCCGAAAGTACGAAAAGAAAATAGGGAAATAAAATGGCGTGTATAGTTCCACAGGCCTATGCACGAAGGCAGCTTCCACGCTCATCAAAGTGATCACGCGGTGAGTTCTGGCGAGCCTAACGCCCCCACAAATGCTGGTGGCGGAAACGAAGTGGTCGCCCCTAGTCCCGCGGACAGCTCGGCAGCAGCATCCACTTAGGCTCATATAACAGCGATGGAGAAGACGGTGATATCGGTCTGCAGGGCGATTATCGATGCCCCTCGAGTGATGCCCCGCCTCGCGTCTTCATTGAGTAGGGGTCCTGGAGAGCGCTGCTCTGCAGGACCCCTACTGTGGGAAATAAAGTTTTACCAAACCAAACCAAACAAGGCGAAAGCCTTTGTAAGTTATCTGTCCATTCATTGAAGGAGTGGAGACGCTGAATTTTATTTTGGTTGTGTTTTAGTTTCATGGAAAAAGACACAATCATAAGGTGCCGCGTATGTTTGCTTATAGCAGCTAAATAATCTCTAATTAATTTCATTCCTAATGCCATCCTGCCTTCAATAGCTGAATGGTGGATATATTACTTCAGCTTCTGCTCACATGGTGCGCATGAAACTGCGATAATTAGGCTGCTTGTTCGTTCATTATGTTTTCAGCCCTGGAGAAAGCCGGAAGATTCAATTGGAGAGAATTAGGAGGAAGAGGCAGCGACTATATCGCAAATTTTCTTTGTGCGTCGTTTGGCACGAAGTTCGTATTTACGTCTCAGTTGACTTTCGGCTGTTGAAAGCGAAGCTGAAGCAGCTTGAGAAAATTATATTCGATGCTTAAGTGAGTTCCGCATTGATGTCTATGTGCACTAACGTCTCACGCATTACACCGACTAAAAAAAAAAAAAAAAACGTGATGTGAAAAGACTTATTCGGCGCTTTTCACATGTTGCAATACGGTTACTGCTAAATTGAGGGTAAGAAAGTTATCTTTTGCACACAGCGACGCACAAATGCAGCACAGAACTCGTTGTGTTGCTGAGAAACAAATATCGTCACGGCGCATCTTTATTAAGATATTTTGGGTGATTTCTTTACGACCTAAACGACAAAGCTTATCACAGATGCTCGAGGTGTGAAGTCAATACGAAAATTCAAAAGCACTCGACTAACATTTTCATGTTAATGAAATGGTCAGGTTAAAAATATGGTTGTTATTACGTTATCGTTGTAACACAAGACTTTCTCGTTCTTACGAGGCAGATATCCAGAAATTTTGAACCGCTTCCAGTGCGACCCTCTCCTACTGACCGAGTGATTAATTAACTGGACGAATGGCTTCCCCCACCAGGTCTCATTAAATTCGAACATTCTTTTCAAAGCCAAGCGGGTGTTGTTTTTTTTTTTTTCAAAACTACAGAAAATTTTCTGATGTTATGACAGAATTTCTGTGCGGTTTTTGACGGGAAACCTGTTTCGACAACAGAACATTCTGTAGTAACATCAGACATTTCTGTAGTTACAACAGGAAAGTACTACCAAACTACAGATAACAGAAATATACTACAGAAAAACTACAGAACTACAGGAAAGTACTACAGCACTACAGAAAAATCTGATAGTTACGACAGAACTAAAGGATATTTTGTCGTATTTTTGACACAGTTCTGTAGTTTTTTTCGACTGAGGATCCTTTTTCGAAAGAACAACGTGACGGCTACTGCTGACTAAATAACCGAACACTGAGCTCTCCTCGAGAACCGGAGTGCAATGATAACTATTTTGAGAACTGTACGTAGCTGGAAGCAAAATGCGAACCTCGAAACAGGCTTGGATAGGCATGGGGAAAAAATGTCCGTCAAGCGGAGGTAGACTAGCGCTTTGTCGATGTCATCAGCTGCATTCCCAAACGAAGACGCAAGCAAAGAGGATTAAGGGTACAAAGATGAGATGAAGATTTTCGGGAAACGAGGCACAAATAGGTGGCGCAGAGCATTAGGCAGAATCGCATCCCAAATATCTTTGGGTACCATTTTCCTTACACCATTCCTTAACAAAGAGTGCGGCATTGGGTACGATTGCTTATCACTCGCATAAATCCAGCGCTAAGCTATTTGCTCGCAGAAAGCAGCAGCGTTAGGAGCCTCAGTTTGAGCATTGACGTAAGTCTTCAATGCACTGGGAAAGGTTCCGAGCTACCAAGAGGCATACAGTGACGTCCGATTAACATTAGGGCACCAAAACTTGCTGCTTCATAGGTTCCATACACGCTGAATTCTTTTGGTACGACATATATAGATACGATGGAGGAGTCTAGCCTGCTTAAGAAAGAGAGCGATTGAGAATGAGGCCACTCAGAACACGGCAGTTTTGATTTAGTCACCTTCTTTTTCCTGCAAGCTTGTATGTAAGCCATTACGTTAGGTGGTAAGATATTAACGTTGGGTATTTAAGTATGACACTTAAATACCCCCCCCCCCCCTCCCCGTTTCCCGCGCCTCAGACGCACGTCAGAAAGATGGTTATGCCACATGAGCTCCACGAGCACACATAATATGCAAACAGATTTACGCTACACATTCATTTAACGCTAAAATAAAAGTCACCATAGAAAGAACTATTAAACCCGAATTTCAAGTATGACGTACGACCCAGCTCTCCAAAGCAACGGAGCGTGACGAATTCTGTGAAATTTTTCAGCAACTCAAATAACAGAACCCGTTGCTCGTATGTAGACTCCATGCTCAGACGCCATAAACGGTAGAGCATCCACGCAGGAATGCGAAGAGAACAGAGAAGAAGAAAAAATATAGATTTTATTTCATTGCGAACATCTGTTCTCGCATTTCTGGCTCGAGCAGTAAATAACCAACAGTCAAAAAAGGAGCAAGGATTAAAATAGAAAGATTGCTAGACAGAGTGCAAGAAAGCCAAACAGACGTCAGCGCAGAAGTTGTACGACGCAGAGAATGTTGAAATTCCAGAGAACTTGCATCCACCCATATGCACTACTAACACACTCACACACTTCTTTATTTGTTCCCTCTCTCCTTTATTTCTTTGCTCATAGAAAACTTAGAGTTTCTTATGCTTTTTTTTTTTCTGCGTTATTTTCAAAATACTCCACTTCTACCGCTGCGAGGAACCGCTCACAACTCTTCGCGATGATGTATGGACTTCCGTACAAAAGAAGGCTTGCTTCAGCCGACTTATTCTATTCACTCTATTATTCGCATTGTGCACGAACAAGGGAGTCAGCTCGAAAAAAGAAAAAGAACGGAAAGAAAATGTTTAACAGGACCCTTCTCTCTACTGCTGGGAATTATTTTCCACTTGTCGTAATCTCTAGGCTGAACAAGGATGCGGCATATGCAGAACGCATTAGAGGCCTTGCCATGCTGGATGTCCAGAGAAGCGCCCAAGGACATTCCACATAGTGTGAGGGCGAGATATAAGAGCCTGCTCTTGGACGTACAGCCTTTGTCAAAAGTTTAGAGCCAAGAGGGTTTACTTTTAAGTCATATATTATGCCTTCTTTACCAATCGTGGAAGTCCTAGGCGCTGGAGAAGGTAAGAAGAAAAATCTTCTTGCCTTCAGCAAGTTTAGAAACCTGGTAATGCATTACGAGTCGCATAGTAAAGCTCAGAAGTAGACCCCCCGGGCTCTAAACTTTTGACAAAGGCTGTACATATATGCTTTGAAAAACACAGGCACTAGTAAGCCGTCGAAACAGGCTCTCCGACGGCATTCTCAGCAATAAAGAATTTCTTAACTATTTTAGTTTTGATTTTGCGATCACCGCGAAGTTTTTGGCTTCATAGACCCGCACCTAAAGTCCAAAAGAAAACCCGTGCACAACGTCCGTCATGGCCTATCCTTACCGCAGAGTTTTACCTATTCAGCATAAACGTGTTTGAATAATAAAAGAAAGAAGATCAAATTGCTATATTTTATACCAGACACTTGAAACGTTGACCGTGACAGACAATGCAGTCTATTCTCCTTTTGGCGACTACGGGAGTGTATGACTATAGGCCCAGTCACGTAGTGTGCGCTCGCGTTACTGAACAAGGTCTCCCTTGTCTTTCTTATCGCTCAAAACTGCTTGTAAAAAATTTAGAGGTACAGACTGAACACGCTGCTTCATATACAGTTAGGAACAGTTCAATTACATTTCATTGAGGCCAAAGCTCTCCGGGCGGTCCTAGCAACCAAAGAAAGGCAATTGAACTGAAAAGAAAATTCAGTTAATTTGAGCGGGGTAGGAACCGACCTCAGCGCCATCGAATTTCGAAACGGCCATGTTACTCATAGGCCACAAAGGCCAGTTGGTTAAAGGGACAGTCTACTGGATGTTTAACAATTTATTTCTCGCTTAATCGTAAAGCCCCATCCCCAGTTTAACGAACATCTGGATACGGAGCTGGGAAACACGGCAGAACCATTTGAAACTAAATTTTTCCACCTGGTGGTTTCGTTTTCTCAGTGGTAAACATTGACATTGTGGACACGACATGCAATTAGTATTGTAATTCTATGCAGCTCTGTAAACAAAACGACTGCCACGCTGCTTAAGTCGCGCCCAGAACGTGTCTTTAACTAAGGTGCACATATTTCGTTAAAACTATAACTTAGAGTGCCAAAATATCATGAAACGGAATGAAATAAATAAATAAACCAAATAAACTCGGTGAAATCTACCGCAGATACCGGCAACCGCTGCTAATGGCATCGCCGCTACAAGTATGGCGGCAACATTGGTTGTGTGGTTTTCTGTTTTTTAACGCATTTTAAAAGCGAGTAAAGCAAGGTTACGAGCAATGGTAGCTCTAATTTATTGAAAGAGAAAAAAAAAAGTAGGCTGTCTTAGGTTGATACGAACACAAATACCTGTCTATATGACGCTGTGGCATATCGTCAAAGGTATTACATATCGTTCCATTGATCCAAAGAGACGAAATATATTAGCAGCGAAAAGACCCGTTATTGCGCAACCATCGGCTAAAACCTGACTTTTCTGATCAATTTAAAATACAGATTCCTGTTTAAACCCTGAATTCTCTCCTCGATATCGCCACCAGGTTGTAAGATCTACCAGAATATGCCAATATTTTTGAACTCATCTCCGGCAGTAGGCTGTCCCTTCAAGGCTGAAGGAAGGAGGTTGTAACGAGAGGAACCCGATGACTCTCTGTAACAACAGATTACTAATATCCACACGCTGTGCCTAACTCAGCGCAAATTTTACGTCTTCTTCATACAGTCTAATTCAATAGTTTACCACGGATTTCATCGCTGACTGCAGTAACCTCCCTTTTTTCTTCTCCGCGAATGTATCCTCTTTTCTCAGTATATTACCTGCTGGTAGACGCATGGATCTCGTTTACTGCATCATTTAATATTGGTTATGCTGCTGCTAATCTCATTAACCTGAGTGGTGTTTAGGCCTTGATTACTGTGGTACTTATTGCCGCCTATACGCTCTTAATCTGGTTCCACATACGTGGCAAAAAAAGTTCCTGTTTTAAGTGGAACTTCCACTACCACTTATACAAGTGAAAGTTGCACTTAAAACAGGATTTTTTTACCACTTATGTGGAACCAGATTAAGTATGTAGTCGCTTATTGCACACACGACATTTTCTACATTGTTACTCTCGTGGACATGTCGTTGCGTACCATCTGTTCTCGTGTTAAATACGTACATCAGACGTCAAGTGACCTCCTGCCGCGGACATCATCTCTACCTGAATCAAAGAATAATACTCTTCGTTACACGCTGATTGTTTTTGATGCCATGCGCTCAAGAATGCACTCTTAATCTGGTTCCACATATGGTTCCAGTTATAAGTGGAACTTTTAAAAATGTTCCGCTTATAAGGGGAACATTTTAAAGTTCCACTTGGCATGTGGAACCAGATTAAGAGTGTAGCGAACACAAGTGCCCGCTAAGCAGAGCGTTGCGCATATCACTTCACGCTACAAGTTATTGGGCCGCGTTTCAAAAGATTGAGACTGCCGGTTCCTGCTGTGCATTAGACGAATTGATATTTTGTGAGTGGTGAGTAAGATTCCGCTCCGCTGACTTAGCGCAGAGAGTTTAGGCGGAGGTAGTGCGATATTAAGTATTTCTCGTCCCTATGTGTGGGCTCTCCAGAATCGAGTCAAGTGAGTAATTTGACTCCGTCATTTCCTTAATTTGCCCCCGCTGTCGTGGAGCGTACCAGTACGCTGTTTAATGATTTGTATGAAGAATTCGTATTAAGTTTCCTTAATCGTATCTCTGAGGGAGGGACAAAAACGAAGGCCATCAAGAAGTAAAAACAAACTTCCTTTTTTCCCTGGGTGGTGCAGTGGTAAGACGCACGACTACTGTGCCGGAGTACCCGGGTTCGAACCCGACCTCGGCGGCTGCGTTTTGATGGAGGCGAAACGAAGAGGCGTCCGTGTGCTGTGCGATGTCAGCGTTGTTGTTGTTGTTGTGGCTGTAGGAAGAAATAAACGAAAATGCACGGGCCTGCTAGTCGCTCTGTAGCTGAGCCACCTCCGCTGCCTTGTGCAGACAGAAGAGAAAATAGACAAGAAAGAAAAAAGAAGAGGGGGAGAAAGGCACGCGCCGCAACCACAGCCGTCGTCCACCAACACCGAAGCGGTGGCGGGTGCAAATGACGGCTTACAACAGATAAAAATTCAGTGGCAGGCTGGCCCCTGACGCAAGCGGCAGTGACCTACCTGTCCCAGCCCCATCAAGATCCCCAGGTGGTCGAAATTACTCCGAAGCCCTCCACTACGGCTCCTATTTCTCTCTTTCCACGTTCACTCCCACCTTCCTCCCTTCCCCTACGGCGCGGTTCAGGTGCCCACAGAAAGAAGTGTAACAGATACAGCGCCTTTCCCTTCCTTTGAACCAATTATTGTTCCCTCAACCAATTATTGTTCCCTTTTCTAAATGTCCCGCCGGGGTGGTGCGGTGGTAAGACGCCCGACTACTGCGCCGGAGTACCCGGGCTCGAACCCGACCTCGGCGGCTGCGTTTCGATGGAGGCGAAACGAAGAGGCATCCGTGCGCTGTGCGATGTCAGCGCACGTTAAAGATCCCCAGGTAGTCGAAATTACTCCGCAGCCCTCCACTACGGCTCCTCTTTCTCTCTTTCCACTTTCTCTCCCACCTTCCTCCCTTCCCATACGGCGCGGTTACGGTGTCCACAAAAACAAGTGAGACAGTTACCGCACCTTTCCCTTCCTATAAATCAATCAGTCAATCCTTTTCTAAATACAAGTTATTACTCGCAAATGCATAAGCGATGTAGCCCACGTATGAGCGATAGAAAACTAAACCGTAGCAGCCGGAAATAAAATCAACTGTGTCAAAACTAGGTATAGAGCGGAATAGCAGCAATAGGACTAAATTATGGATGCATAGATATCAGGGTGCGTTAGGAATCAAATGCGATTTGATGGCGGCTTTGGCAAAATATGTAGATAGAGGGGCCGCCAATTTTCTTACAAGACATCTACGCGAAATAAAACAACGTGAGCGAACGCCACGAATGAGCATTTCGACTGCGTAAAGACGCACTTAGCAGATAAGTAGTCCCGGACAGAGTGGACGCGCTCTAGCTGTTCCAACCCGAGGCCCGAATACAAACATAAAATTTGAAGGACGCTTAAGCTTCGCCTTCAAGAGTGGAACACGATAGCGTTATTGCACCTCGTTCGCACCGCCCACTCATTCGCTCGGTATGCTCTTGAGTCACACAACGACATAGTTTTCATACTCAACACTTCTGAGCACCACGCAGAAGCATGATTCCTCGGAAGCAGCTCGGCACACATCGCAGGGGACGCTTTCCCAGCAGAAGCACTACGGCGCAGCGATCACGTCAGAGGCGTCCGGCATCAGACGCTGCACCTAGCAATCGCGCTGTGAGCAGAAAGAGGAGCCGCGTCGCCTAAACACCACTGTTCGAGTGACGCACGCTGGATGTTGGAAGGAGAGAGAGCGAGAAAACTTATTAAACGCAAGGGTATTGGGGCATCCTCGCACCGGTACCCGCGCGGCCCGAAGGGGAGAAGCGGGTGAGCGAAGATAGTGATCTAAAGAAAGGAAAGACGCTTGATTCTACAACCCGTGAGGGTGCACAGCGAAACGTCAGGAGCGAGTGGCGCGCCACGTGTCGGGACAGCGCCGCACATTGCGAGGAGGGGTTCTTCTGTGTTTGCCGCAAGATGGCTCTGCATGTGCGCAGAGCGCAGAAGAAATGTAGCGGAAACGTACTTCGCTACTCGTGTAACTGCGACTTCTGTAAGTAACATGCTCATAATTACCGATATACACCGCAGTATAACATTCTACGGCACGTTTCTAAGGCAACACCGCATTCACTAGAAGCGCTTTTGTACCGCTTTCAAGCATCGAACTCGTGGCTGAGTGGTACCGTATCAGTCTCACACTCCGGAGACCCTGGTTCGATTCCCACCCAGCCCATCTTGGTAGTTGCTTTTTATTTATGAAGTGTATGCCGGGATAAATCGCTCACGGCCAACGCCGCCGACGCCGACGACACCGGCTTTTCTGCGACACGAGCTCCTTAACGCTACCGCGTTGAAATGAAGGCCGCAGCAATGGTACGGTCAGCGTCACACAATATAAACGGATGGGAATGGCTTTGCATGTTGTACATGCAGTCTTTCTTTAATCGCAGATATAAGAAAAAACGCACTTCTGCGTGTCGTAAGCATTAAGGTATGCTTAGGTTTATTATTTCTGTGCTGGTTAGCGGTTTAACACAACTACGCGTTCTGAAGTAAAACGGGCAGAGGGTATAAGGCAAGCTGGAACTTATAGCGCTGGCTCGAGAAAATCAGTGACCGTGTCTTTATAACCATCGACATGCGAAAACGGTTCTTGATTGGCTGATTCTCGTGAGTTAGCCAGTGAAGAGCCATCTTTTAACGTTCTGATTATGTTCTGATATTTATAAATTTAGTCCATAGCTAGGTGACTCTCCCCTTTTCGAACGGTTGCCCCCATTTCCTTCAAGCGAAGTTTAGTTGTCCACTACAGTCGGACAGAGACAGTATCTCTCCTTTCCCAAACTCCTCCTCCACTTCTGACTATGTTGTCAAGGGCATCCCTTCCTATAAATCAATCAATCAATCAATCAAGATAAAGCCGAAGCGAACTACACAACCTCTCTTTAAAGAATTGAGTATCGCTTTCAACACTGTGTTCGCTTTAACCGACAGGAAGATTACAGAGGTAGTATAGGGAAATGGGGAATTTTTTATTTCGAATTTCTCTGTTAAACCTCCCTACTTTCCACACGCGGTAGGGACAGTGTCAGGGCAGAGCGTCAACTGTCTCTCAACAAAGCAACTTCACAGCGTTCACACCGCTTTTTCCCTACTAGCTGGCACCCAATAACAGCAACAGTAATGTTTAATGCGCTCAGCATGTTTAATGCGCTCGATATGGCGACGTCTTTGTCGCAAACAGCGCATAGCTGTGGAATGAGCCGTGCTAAGATATTAGAATACCCGCTTCCGATTTTTGTTTCTTTTTAATGGCGCGTCGCTGAGTTTCGTACGAGAACTGCTAGAATACTGGTAAATAACTGCCGAGCTCTCGCTTTACTCTCGGGCTTTCAAGCAGAGAATTCCTTCTAACAAAGGATGCTCTTAAGAGATGCCACCCCCCTGAAGATTGCACAGCTAACGGCTTTCCTCGGTCTGAATTAATAATGCAATGAGAAAAGTGCTGCGTAAATTTATTAACACGACGCCCTGTCTAGTTAAAAAAAAAGATATATCAGGTACCTCGTATGAAGCATAATTGAAATAAATTTTTTAATAAATAATTAAGTCTGTAAGAAAAGCGGGCGAGCGCTTTCATCACGGGCATCAAAGGAAGCCCTCAAGTCCCTGCGGGAGAGCGAACGTGATGTTTGTCGGCGTGAGATGGGAGTTCTTTCGGGCGGCCGTGTGTTGATGGTATATCCGGTTCTTAAACGAGCGCACTTAAGTTTCTGTTGAGGGGACTGCTATGCTTTGCGCAGTCGGCGAATCTGGACCGTATACAGAGCCGTTTCCTCCGTAGTAATAAAAGCTTAAGGACGAGCGATACAGAATAATAACCTGCGGGACAGGGGTAAAACTGTTTCGCCCGTTTCCGAAACCTCAGGCGTGAAAGTTTTATTGGCTATTCAAGCTTACGAGCGAGACGGCCAAATCTTTCTTTATTGCCATTTTCAATGAAAGAGAAAAAAAAATAGACCAAACGAGCGAGGAAACCCATTTTGTAAATCCCGCGACAGTTCATCGGGATCGATTGTTTTCATTTTGAAGTTTCTCATTTTGAAATAACATTATCTATGAAAATCGTTGTACTTTTTTTGTTTTTGTTGTCGTCTAGCCGATTTACTGTTCCTCTAGCGCTTAGGAGACTGCACGCCAAAGATAGCGATTTGAGGTGAAATCTATATATGTTATGGTTAAGCGAGAAGTGTGGGTCCAATAACCACGGACAGTCGAACAAAGAATTCCAAGATGAAATAGAATCGATTTTCAATTTCGCGCTGTTTGTGTCCCAAGAGAATGCCGAAATGCCGAATAGTTCGTGCTTGAATTTCGCTGTTCCCCGTGAATACACTGTCTGCTGCGTTCAGTACAATCTAACCACAAAAGGCATATCAGTTATATTTTGCTAAAATTAGTTTTTTGACTCAAAACATTCCATGCTACAGCACTGTGTTAGTTACAATTTGTTAATCTAAAGGCAGCTTTAATGATTCTAGCACCAGACTGCTGTTAAGAGGTCGATTTATCGACTTATTCGTTGACTGGTTGATTGACAGATCTGCCTAAGGAATGGCTGATATATCCCTCCCCTCCGGCCTCCCCGTATAAATCGAGAAATCATTTCTACACCAACCAATGTGTGCGAAATATATATGGTTATAAAAAATGCACAATTCACTGTCGGTTCAGGTTGAGGTTGATTTATTGATTTAATGATAAACCTACAGACTGACCTTTGCTATTTTTCGTTAAATATTTACCAAATTGTGTTGGCTTATGGCACAAAAGCAGCAGGGGAAGTCAGGTTGTTCCTTTGCATTAATGCTGCAATTATAGGTACCGCCACCCTCAATTCAAGTACGTGCCTTAGTGGCAGTCTTGCTGTCGACGTCGTCCGTTCTCGGTCGCGTATCCTTTCATGTTCTTCAGTCCTCTTCTTCCACCGCTTCACTTCCGGCGATGCTTCTCCCGGTCGGAAACAGTAATAGAGCCGCGCTTCTCATTAGTTAGTTATTTAGTTAGTTAGTTAGTTAGTTAGTTAGTTAGTTAGTTAGTTAGTTAGTTAGTTAGTTAGTTAGTTAGTTAGTTAGTTAGTTAGTTAGTTAGTTAGTTAGTTAGTTAGTTAGTTAGTTAGTTAGTTAGTTAGTTAGTTAGTTAGTTAGTTAGTTAGTTAGTTAGTTAGTTAGTTAGTTAGTTAGTTAGTTAGTTAGTTAGTTAGTTAGTTAGTTAGTTAGTTAGTTAGTTAGTTAGTTAGTTAGTTAGTTAGTTAGTTAGTTAGTTAGTTAGTTAGTTAGTTAGTTAGTTAGTTAGTTAGTTAGTTAGTTAGTTAGTTAGTTAGTTAGTTAGTTAGTTAGTTAGTTAGTTAGCTAGCTAGCTAGCTTGTTTGTTTGTTTGTTTGTTTGTTTGTTTGTTTGTTTGTTTGTTTGTTTGTTTGTTTGTTTGTTTGTTTGTTTGTTTGTTTGTTTGTTTGTTTGTTTGTTTGTTTGTTTGTTTGTTTGTTCGTTTCGGTTAGTTGGCGCAGTACTAAAAATTCCGCTTCTATCCGTCCTCTTCTCTGCCTGAATATAGGAAAAAAATGGCGCCAAGAAGTCGTGCCCACTATGTTTCTCTAGCGTTGCTCTAGACACCTCGTTCATGCTTAAAATGGCAAACACGCCGCCTCTGTATTTCTCGCTCATAGAAGTAAATAAGTCAAATGGCCAGGTCAAAACGTAACAAAGCTAGGGCCCGTGCTCATTTCTCGTCTTTGTACAAGAGCAAAACAGTGACCCAGGATGACAAAGACGGCCTTGTTATCTTATTTTGCCTAAATCTGGCGCTCATCCTAAGGCGGCTTTCGAGACAAACTAATCATGGCGCGTTGTCGGCAGCACAGAGACTACGAATGAAAAGATAATAATAAAAGCTGGCTCTCCTATTTGGGCTTGATTGTGAGGACCCTCCCGTACAGCCGAGGTAAATACGGGAGCAGAGCGAAGGGAAAATTATCTGCGAGCTTAGAAGACCTAAGCGCAGTCACAACAGGCGACAAATTAAAGACTGAAAAATTGATAGATGGAAGCGTTACTTAGTGTAGTGTCGAGCTCATGTGACAATTTTCTTTTTGTACTCTTTCCCTATATTTCTTTTTTTGAATGAACGCGAAGTCTCATTAATAGAATTCACGGCGACAAACTTTGCTGAGCCCATTTTCTTGTTGCTCTTTTTCTTTATATCTGGATAAATTTTGAGCGACCTCCGTTCCAGATGGAATAGTTTCCCGTTCCGGCGATGGAGATGTTGACAGTGAGGTGGACCTAATGAGTTTGCGGGGCCCGAAAAAAAAATAAATCGGGCGCGTAACACTGAGGCACAGCATTAAAAGCAAACAATCGATTCGATGCTGGAGCTCTGGGCAAAGCTAGCGTGAAAAACAAAATCGTTCGAATTCTGTCTGAGCCCGCCTAGAAGTCAAAGCAACAATCTTCTGGTTACAAAAGACCTAAAAGCAAAAAGGTACATGGGCGTCGAAATGCGTGTATTTCTATCTCCGCCACTATAATCATGCGGCTGTTGGGATTAAAAAAAAAAAAGAGGGGGGGGGGGCTTGCTGTAAGCAAATAAATTATAAGAGCGTTGGCGGGAAAAGTTTTCTGTTGATCTGGCCTGTTTTCCTCTATTTCGCCCGTTGGTTCTTATTTCTGCGCGAAAAGTGGTGAAGCATAAACATAAAAAGCAACACAAATCTAATGCAGTGGAATAACATCAGTACGACTAGTGCGTCTTATTTCAGAAGCATCTATGAAGGTTTCTCGCAGAAAACTTGCTTAACCTAAAAATAAAAATCAAGAGAAACAAACGCGCATCTTATAAGCTTGCTATTTCAAAGAATGTTGACATATTGCCGCTAGTCTTTCAGTAACACAACTGCTATTGGGAGATGTGTATCGCAACCGTCATGTTGTTTACAGGGTCTCCTTGTAGCTACTGGGCGGTAAGAGAATTGTATGGGGTGTCTAATAGATGTTCGCGTTTTCCACGGCCCTCTTCATATCGGATATTTTACTCCCACCAGTACAACGCTTTTTATCTGTATGTATTAAAACTGTGAAATAAGACTTCTTATTTCTGGCCAAACCGGCACGATATTTGTATGCCGACAGCTCTTCATGGTGTTCCCTCATTGTTTACAACATGCGGAAAAGACGCTTCAACACACTCTTTCATCCTCGGCACTTTTTATATATCGCAACGCTATAGCAAGGCTTCTTACTTTTGCTCACGCAGAGACGAAATTTTTCTGCGATACTTTGCACATTTTTTTTTTTGTGCGTGTGTGTGGTTGTTTAGCACCATAATTTCCACGCAACTTGTAGCCTGGGGTGGTACAATAGGCTTTCTCATTTCTGTCAGCTCGCATCGTTGACTTCCGTTGCTGTCATACCCTTTCTTAATCTCGTGAGAGATTTTATTTTTATAAATCTTTACATAGTTTCTTAGCCGATGACATCTTTAGGGTCTCCTAAAGCGACCATGTTGAGTTTCTGCCCTGTTGGCTTGTAGCCGTTTTTTTTTTTTTTTTTTCATTGAAAGTTCAACGCTTGCCATCTGTGAAATTTGCTTCCTTCATATTTCACCTTTTTAAATTTAAAAATAGAAAACACCCGCAGTAAGAAGGCCCAACACCCAGTAAATAAAAAAAAAACGCTAACGTAAGTATCTGCGTGAAAAAGTTAATTCTTACGCATTTAATTTTGGTTTTTCTTCTTTAAGCAGCATAAGCAATATTTTATATATATTGAAAATCACCTTTTCTTCTTTTTTTTTTCGGGCTAGAAACTTCAGATTCTGAACATGTCTCACAAATAAACCGCCAGTTTTCTTTAGGTTTAAATTAAAGCTGCAGAAGAACGTCTTTCGCTCCTGACTACTAACTTGTTTACGGGCACTTCCACTCTCGAAAAACGTCGTCCGTTCCTTCTTATTTTTTCCAGCACACTGCACGTGATTGTCTCCCCGTATCGCTGGTTCTAGGCGGGATTCCTTTATTTCTGCTAACGAGCACATTAATATCATGCCGGTCGTTCGGATTATGTTTGCGAGTAATTCGTAGTTTGAACAGTATTTATTCTGCCTTTAGTCCTGCTCAAAAAGTTGTGATGAAATTCGTCACCTCAATTCACATTACGTTCTGTGTTTACATTGAATAATTTTGGGTAACTGAACACGCGCCCATCTTCAGCGTTCTATCGGAGCAGCATCAGCATGGAAAGATGAAACTCACCCCGCTCGAAGAAAGAAGTTTTGTGGGAAGCATCCCTGTACTATATAATTCACTTCGTGACAGAATGAAGTTGTGCTCCCACGGATGCTCCAGCCGACGAGAGTGGGCTTCTTTCATTGCAGTTAAATAAACAGCGATAGTTTTCTCGAAAACTTTTTCTGCAGCCACTGTTTCTTAAACTTCTGCGCACACTTGGCTGGTCCCTGTCGGCTGGGTCGCATGTCCGGCATCACCAGACTCCACAGTTGCATCACAAAATGCCGGATAAATCAATTCAAGGCGCAATGGGAATCTTCGAATAACCTCCACTTTGAGACCTCACTGACGTCATGCGCTCAAGGCGACGCTCTTTTGAACAGATGAATATAATCTCAAAGAACTCGCACTATTCTTAAAAAATTATGGGACCAAGAAAATGTCCAATAAAACCGCCAACAGGACCTAAAACCTGCTATATATACCTTCTCCCGCAATACGAGATTATTACCCGCTAAAAAGCGTAAAACTCAGCTAAATTTAGCGGGAAAAGAATTAGGTTGGCAACACTAAAAAATTCATTTAGCGCAATAAAACGAAAACATGCGATAAGTTCAAGCCTTCCGAGAGAGGGTGTATGCATAAACCGTGCTCCATATGGTGCCATGCAGTTATTTCGGTGTTCATATTTATTTTACTTCACTTCTGTCACTGACTCTTTATGGCTGCTCTTTGGTGCTTCATCAGAGCCTTCATTTTTAAATCAGGTTTTGTGTAGCAATGTTTACGATCGCTATTCTTTGCATCTTATAAATAGTGACACAAGTTTTGTTGAACTTCAAGGAGAATCAAGGACGAAAGTGTCACCTTGAAACTATTATGATCCCGGCACAAACCAGGCACGAGGGAACTACATCGATCAATACACGTCATATATTTGGATATCCTGGCTCACAGAGGACACATCCCACTTTCGAAAGCAGCCGCTTCTCTCTCAAAATTGTTTTCGCCATTTGGCAAACGTGTGCTTGTATCACGACATATTAAGGTGGTTACTGCGACACATTATTTCTTATAAAAAAAGAACACGACCTCAGAGCAACGAAACGACTCCTTCCATGAAGCGTAAAAGCAGCCCTAGTATGCATTTCCTTTTAGCGCGCAGCTCGTATGCGCACTTTCGGCGGTGGAGCCTCGTCGCCGTTGTTTTCGGGCCACGAGCTCTGCGTCGTTCGTTCGTGGCTGTTCCTTCCTTTCTATAAGCATGACTCCGATTTGCGGCCTGACTTGGAGTTGAACTCACCTCACCGACTTTTTTCCCTTTCTTCCTCATCCCCTAACTACGGCCCCAGACCTTCCTCTACTAATTAATGTTCATTAACTAAGGTTCGTTATCTATTCATTCATTCATTCATTCATTCATTCATTCATTCATTCATTCATTCATTCATTCATTCATTCATTCACTAATTTTCGGAAGGGAAGGAAGAGCCACAAACGAACGAAGCAGAACTCGTGGCTCTTCTTTTTTTTCCGAAAACATCTCTATAACTAGCTAATTAATAATTAATTATAAATAATAATATATAGTAATTATATAATTATATAATTATGAACTTTAGTTAATAAACTTTAGTTATTAGAAGGTCTGGGGCCGTAGCCGGAGGATGAGGAAGAAAGGGAAAAAAGTCGGTGAGGTGACTTCAACTCCAGGTCATAAGGCCGCAAATCGGAGTCATGCTTAAGAAATCCACTATGTGGTGGGAGAAGTACCACGTCAAACTGTTTTATAAGGCTACTTCGTCTACCATTGGCAGCAAGTTTCCCCTTACTGCTGTGGAGACAGAGAGAACCGCGTTGATTGGAAGGCGATGGCGTCTTGGGTGTGTCATGTTTGGTAACCATAGCGTCTCTGCATCGATCAAAGAATGAGCAGTGCCAAATTAGATGAAATAGCTTTGACTTACAATTGTGGTGGCAGTTCGGGCATTTCAGCAAGCTCCGGTCCTGAGAAATCGGCAGCGGTGATTGCGGGCGATGCGGTGCTAGCCATTTGTGGAGAATGTGAGGAATGTAAACAGTGTTAGCACAAAGCTTATTAATGAAAACATCTGCATCCCGAGAAAACTTGGAGGTTTCCGCGAGAAAATCTCGAGAGGTTGTGTTATAAAGCCGATCGCGACTTGAGTTCTTGAGGTGGTTAAATCGAAAATGGTTAATGGCAATGTTCATCTGATCGCATGGAGCTTCGGGAGCCATTCACGAAATGTCTTCATCAACAGGGTTCAGCGGAGAAGTAGAAGTGAGTAGACGCTCCCTGACCGCTTTATGAGCGGTCTGATACCGTGTGCCAACATCAATGGGGCCTGGAGCCCATACGACACGAATGCAATGGCCACGCTTTTCGAACATGAGTATACAGTGCAGCGACGCTTGGTCACAATTAGGTTGGTAGAATTAGGTTCATTTAGTTCAAGTGCGGCGGCATGCCAGTCTATGATGAATCTGATTTGGAGTGAGGTGTCGCCTATGGCTGATATAAGATTCGATTCAACGTGATTTAGCGCATCATACAGTCCCCGAGGCTTACTGTCGGTCGGAGTAACCCATGGGGCGCAACGAGTGCGAGTACCATTGAAATACGTGTTGCTAGCAAGTTGTGTCTACATAGGTGTCCATTCCGTCATCAACTTTAGCAAGTGTTATTCGTTGCACTGCAAAGCGGCATTGTATAGAGCGATCACGCTCAGCTACTCGATAACGAGGTGAACCCATGTGCGGGTGTTCCTGGGGTTTAGGGGCGTTCATGTGAAATCAGTTGGAACCGGAAGACAACGATCCGAGTGGTAAAGTGCAATGCCCTTCTTTCTTCTCCCCTTCCCCTTCCTCAGTGCAGAGTAGTAGGCCAGATTTTAATCCTTCCGGCCAACCTCTCTGCCTTTCCTTTCAATAAATCAATCTACCTTGTTTAGTGTGGGAGCGACGGTTGTTAGGTCGTTGGCGTGCCTCATTGAGAGTATCTAAGAGCGACTGAAATGGAGTGAATGCTTCGAGGGCCATTAGAGGGGTGTAGAGGGAAAGGCCGGTTATAGTGCGTAAAGGCGCTCGAAACATCAACTGAACAGCAGCCTTATTACAATTGCCAAAGTTATATACCGGTGCACCGTAGGTAAATTGGCTGGTGGCTGCAGCTCGAGTGAGTTTAAGACATGCTGTCTGGTTGGCCCCCACCGTATTTATTTGGCATACATGTGATCAAATGAAGCTTCTGCTTCCAGGTGGCCTTTAATTTTGTCAGAGCTGTTACATCTGGATACAGGAACACAAGAAAGCCGGTATTGCCTCACTTAGATATCAACATATGCTCTCACAGAAACAAACAGAGCTGATACGGCCTCTAATCGCGATAATCTCAGTTTTCTGAGGTGCCAGCTCGAGTCCTAGGCTAGCAAGAGAGAGTTCGAGGCTATTAAGAGCAGCCTGGAGTTGAGTTTGCATGTCTTCTGAGGAGTAGTAATCCACTGCCTCAGTCCAAATAGTAACGTCATCTGTATAGATAGCGAAACGAGCAGACGTGTCCCATTCGAGGTTTCGTGCCACGCCGGCCATGACGAGAATAAACGGGACCGGTCCAAGGATAGAGCCTTGAGAAATACCCCTGTTAAAGTGGTAAGTAGGTGAAGGATCATTTCCAGTAGTTCAAAAACGAATTGTTCGACCGTGTAGGAATTGGCGGACCCATAGTAGAGCCCGACGACTGGGATATGCCGCAGCAAGCTCTTCGAGTATAATGTTCTGGTCTATGGTTTCAGTGGGAAAAATAAATGAGTGCTTTGTAACTCCAAATACATACATATAAATATGTCTGAAATCCTCCGCTTCAGTATATCGCTAGAGAAAAAAAGGAACGTATTTATGAAAGAAAAGGCGGTGAGGTCGGCCTGTGGAAAAAGACCCTGGGCCTGCTACCCCGCACTGGGAAAGCTGAAAATGCAAATAAAGGAAAGTTACGGTACGAATGGAAGATGAAGATGCATTGTACAATAAAGTTCCTTGCCCCGATCGAAGTTATGTATGAGACTTTGCACATAGTTTGAGGGACTGTCACACACACACACACACACACACACACACACACACACACACACACACACACACACACACACACACACACACACACACACACACACACACACACACACACACACACACACACACACACACACACACACACACACACACACACACACACACACACACACACACACACACACACACACACACACACACACACACACACACACACACACACACACACACACACACACACACACACACACACACACACACACACACACACACACACACACACACACACACACACACACACACACACACACACACACACACACACACACACACACACACACCAGTTGTTACTGTACAAATCTGCACTTTTGAAGAAAAGAACTATCGACGTTTGTGGCTAAAACTCTAAAACGCTTAAATAGCTACGCTCCCATTTACCATTAGGGGGGATCGTAATCATCCTTGGAATGTTTTCTTCCTTAATTGTAGGCTCGTGTAGTCCTGCATGCTTCAGAACCATCTAATTTCCCCGCTCAAGAAAGGCGCACCTGTTTTAACATTGTTTGCAACCTGGAGGCCTTGAAACTATCGTTAGCGCCCAACAGAATCACCACTTCTTCCTCCTGTCTGCTGCCCCCTCTCTCCTTCTTCTAGCTATCAGTCTGTTTCTTCATCCGCCTCTAGTCTACAACAGAGAGTGCATGCCTTTCCTGATGCCCAAATGACATGCGGCACGCGAAAGAAAAACGCATAGTCGTGCGCCTTTACTTTGAGAGCTGTCTCTCCCTGTGTAGTACATAGACCCACCGCCTACTCGCCTCTCTACTCCGACTCATGAGCGACGGAGACGGACGCTGTCGCCGCGTTGCGCTGGGAGCTTCAGCGTCCAGAGCTTATGTGTGGCGTAGCGCAATCCCTGCAGCTCTGTCGGGGGCATGCATAATCAGGCTCATTAGGGCTCTACAAAGGACCAGCGTTCATAATTTAGTGCGAATCTCCGGTTCTGTCTCCATCAGAGCACCAAGCAATGGCATTGGTAGCTGAGTTCTGGCACAGCGAAGCCATCATACTCGCCACCAGCGATCTTGGCATTGGCTTTTCCTCTGCCAGGATCGCTCGAGTGAGATGCCAGCGTCAAAGAGGCTGCACGTAGATGCCAGGGCGGCGTAACCTTCCGTCATAGGATTACAACGTGCACGCATTACAGATTGGCCGGACCATGTCTAAGCTTATTCGAAAACATGGACACTATACCGTGATGGATGTAGTATGAATGACAACTATGATTACGATACTGACATGGCCATGAGAATTTGGGATCATGTGCTCATCACGTGTCGTATATTCTACCTTACGAGTTGAGCGACATGTCATTAAGGGGCGTGGGATGATTTCGTGAGCCTCTCTGGCCCGAGATAAAAGCGGCGGTTTGTCTGCAATGAAGGACGAGAAAACTGGATCAGTTGGGGTGCGTTCGTACTTGCACAGCACGGAAGTGGGCAGAGAAGAATGGTAGACGACACACGCGCTACGTAGCGCAGCGTCTTTCTTCGCGCGTTTTGCGATTATTCACAACAGTGTTTGTGGCATTGAAGCAAAACTCACGAAGGTGGAAGGGAACAAATGCTCGTGTTAAAACTCTAGTCTCACAAACAAGTGATTCAAGGTCTCGACCAGCAAGTGATGCGCAAACATCTATGCAGACAGTCGGCAGGCGACACTATATCACAGCTGAACATAAGCGAGGTATGAGGTATAAAATAACTTCGATTATATATATTCGGATCTTCAACTCATTGCTAGCGTCCGAGCGTAAATGTACTGCACGTCGTTTGATCTGGAATTCGACATACTAAACACAACTACTACATTTGCAGCCTAGATGTGAACAGCTGTGTGGAGCTGAATACCCGTAATTCGCAAATTTCAGTTCCCGCAACAGCACTCACGGGGGAGTCTCCATCTATAAACAATAAAATAGTAATCTAACAATTTACGTTATTATCAACCTTTTGAGACTTTAACCAGCAAGAACTCTTTGCTACATAACGCTGCCTTGCCCAAGATAAACAGTGACTGCACAGAGGCCATTTGGCTGAAGATATAATCATCCGCTTAACGGCGTCCACTGCAGCAGAAAGGCCTATTCAGCTGACCTCCAAATAGCGCTGCCCCGAGCGAGCACTGGCTGCCTTATACACACAACTTCCTAACCAGAAAGTTCAAAGGAATATTTCGCTCCTTACACTCAGTAGCGTAATTCGCTACAGAGCACTGATGAGGAAGTCGTAGCTTACGCTTTAAAATTATGCTTCGATGTATCAGCAACATTTGCGCTTCAGAAAAGTGCTTCAGTAACGGGAACTTTTCCTATCCCACCGCGGTCAACACAATTTCCGCACCGATGGATGCGAAAGAACGGGGAACCGGTAATGCATGCGAGGTGCTCTGGTTAGATCGGAACTCGATTTGAAGGTGCATGCTTTGCATATCGCTTGCATTACCAACATACTCCTATACTATGTCGAGCGAATAGTTTTTGCGGAGGCGGAGACAGGGAAAACGCTCTAACGTTACGTTTAGACTTTTTTTTTTCCGCGTTGTAAGCGCAATCCAATTATGCACGCTAAAAGCCAGGCGGCTCAAAAATGCAGCGCTTTGTGCATCGTATGCACAGTGCTTCTTGCTTGATACCGAAACAGGCTAGCTGCAGCTCCAGCGTATTGAACTGAGCATACGCGGTGCGCCTAGCTCTAGGAGAGTCGAGTCGTAGTAGCTATATACAGCACAGACCTAGTCTGCCAGATCAGCGGTAGTGCAAGCTGAAAGCTTTGACACTATAACCTAACTTTAAAAGGTAGCTAAGATTGAGAGCCAGGCATCAGTTTTCATCGTTTGCTAACCTTATAGGTCAAGGCCTACATTTCACTCAGAGCCTGCATACTGAAGTACTTTATCAATCTATCCGTCAACAAATTGGCTGATTCCGTTAAGTAAGAAAATTACAAACTTCATTACTCCTTTGATCAATCTACCAAAGAGTGAAGTAATTTAACAATTCTTGAATATTGTTTGCTTGAAAGTATTTTTGTTGGCATTGTCATGAGTCAAGCCAGTCTGCGGTTGTGGTGAGCTTTGTTTTGTCATATCTCCAGATACCGGTGCGGTGTCCCTTAAACGTGGAGAAGGGACAGCACATCTGAAACTGCTTTTAGTAGTGTCCAAAACGCTATTAGAAAAACCCTAAGAGCCTAAAAATAGCCGCTGTGAGTATATTCTCAAGACCATCGGACACTAATGGCTATAAAGACATGTACATGGTGGAAAGCTCGAGTTAATTCGGCCGATTGTGATTTTTTGACAAGCTCCAAACCACAGCTCCTAGGAGATTTCAGGTTTAACCTCAACCTTAATCAAGCTCTCACGTCTCAGCCTTCACCAAAACGCGGATATCAACTCAGCTGGTAATTAAGTTACAATGAGGGCGATAAAAATATAAAATAGGTTCAAAGCTTTTCTTCATTGGATAGCCGATACCGAAAAATGTATTTCCAAATATTTAAGACACTTTCCCCAAGCGTTAGATCTCGCCCAAAGTTCCCTTCTGTTTCACTGTGCAGCACAAAGCAGCAAGGCACAGTGTAATTAGTCTTCTATTTCTGCTACACGTTTATAAACTGGGGCCCACGTTCAGAAACCTTCACAGCCCTCACACAATTAATCTGCCCAAAGTAACGCTCCGCATTTCTACTGAAAAACGAAAAGATCTACCGGTCAATAACCTCACACAATCTCATCAAATCACAAAGACTTTCATGCGTTGCACATCATTATCATAAAATGTCTTCCATAATTTATGTTAATGTACAAGAAACTATGAGATCTTACGCAATTATATGCGACTTGTATGTGATTTCTTACGTGAATTGAGTGAGACTGTGTGAGAAAATGTGAGGTTATTGCCTCATACAATTTTTTCAGTAGGGATGACACATGAATCTGCGTGAGGTTAACAAGGCTCTAGCAATGCATGCTTCCTTCCCCAAGAAAAATGGTTGAATGCGTAACAATAAGGAAAAAGGAGAGGCCTTATGGTAAGTCCGCGGGGAAATCATTGTCGGTGATCTTAGACAACAAAGAGCGGTGTGCGTGAAGTAGTGTCGGGCGTGGCATGTCGCCCAAGGCCGACGAAAACAACGGAACACACACAACGCTCCGGACGCACTAATACGAATAGACCGGGGCGCTTGTGCACGATTAATGCGCGCGGCTCCTCCGTAGGTTACAAGGCTCACTGTAGCGTCCTGTGCAGATATTTGGAACGTCGCTCCGGCTAATGGATAACGCTCTTCCTTGTCGAAGAAGAGGTGAGTCATGTATCGACGCATCACATCCGACCACAGCAAGCTCTAGAACATGGATTCAAGATGATGTCGGAGTTAATAGTTAATAAGGATAAACGGGGAGCCGTTCGTTCAAAACAAGGAGCGTACGACCAGTAATGCTCTAGAGAGGTGATATTCGGGGTATATGCTAGCGTGTAGGTTAGGCTAGGCTGGAAAAACGAAAATCGTAATGCTCGGTGAATGGCTCAGACTACGGACATGTGGATCACCCTAGGAGAAAGAGCCGAAGGGAAATAAAGATATTAAACCCTAATGCACATACCGCGCAATAACTATATTCCCATTGCATGGTTCGAACAGGTTACATCAACACTTCCATGCGGTCGCACAGCAACTCTGTTCTTAACACTGCTTTATCCGATCATGCAGAGACATTTGAGTGAGTGAAAAGAAGGTCGCTTCAGCAACTCGTCCTTTTTGTTGCCTTCTGACTTTACTTGGAAGTATCTGGCAGAGCATGCACCGCCGCCGGCATTGTGTCCCCTCGTCTGCTACCATGTCGCAGTGTTTCCTCGGATTTGTATCCGCGAGCGCTGATTTGCATTTGGCGAAGCATTCAGCTTCATTCGTTAACGTGAACTATTCGCGTCGTGATCTTAAGGGTTCACGTGGGAGTCTCCATTACCGCGCTAAAACACTTGTCGAAGATGTCGTGGTTAATGCCCCGCTTAGCAGCAAGAATATAGACGTCATCCGGGCCAGTAAAAGGAGGACCTGTAATGTGAATTAAATGTCTGCGAACGCTTCAACTTTGCAGGATAATTTATTTTGAGAACATATTTGTTATTCCTGTGTCGATATTACAACCTACAATATTTGGATAGACAGCCAGCCTCACAATACCGACTGTGGGTACCGTAGGCACCATAAGCACGTTGGTTATGTTGAGGTAAGAGTGGGATGATTATGTATGTGTAGCGTTAGCTGAATTGCAACTTAGTAATTTGGCAAAACGGGCAAGACACAGTGCTTGCGAAGAGAAATCACTGAAGGGGACCATTCACGCTATCTTTTCATTTTCTTAAGACGGCCGCTTAAATGCCTCCCATGGTTCTTGAGTCTTGTCTAAATTCTGGTTTGGTCTGGTCTCACAACCAAGGTGCAGTCACGTCAGTGGACGAATGCTGACGTTATTCTGTTTCGATATGGCACTGGCCGGGGCCAAACGCAAAGGCCATGCATAGCCTAAGGTGCTTCCGAAAGTTGTTGCTTGCTTCCGGAAGCACCTTGGGCTTCCGGAAGTTGTTGTTGTTGCTTCCGGAAGTTCTAACTCCAAGCAGCCCGTGAAGTTTAGCAAGATGCTCAAGTACGGGCTCGTCAAGCCGAAGCACCTCGCCAACTACAAAAGTGTATTAGGCAAATACTGGCACGCGAAAGGCGCTCGTGCAAGCCACATAAATCAACTTCGCAATTTGTGCAAACCAATAAAAGAGAAAAGCACATGGAAACCTTTACTGCGCTCAACGTCCATATTGCCACGAATGTGTAATCACCATTTATTTTTTATGTGAATTCTTTTTGCTCCTCATTACTACACAAGTGGTGTTAAAAGCTATTGCCTTTCGTCTGCATCAGCCGAATCTATCGCCTTGAAGTTTTCTGTTACTCGACAGGGATTACTCGATGCCTCTTTGAAGCACTGCCTTCACTTGAGCACCGTTTGGTTTTGTTGAGCTTTATGGCGCACAAGCGACTAAAGCTAAGAGCAAGGTTAGGTTACGAACACTTTCTGAAGATCTGACTAGACTTATGAAGAAAACGCTGGGTTAGTCATACAGAAGTATTCTGACTGCGCACTTTTTTCTCTTTTTTTTTTTTTCTGGTGGTCGTTGAGCATTTAAAGAAGCCTTACAAACCAGGGAATATAAATGATGTAAGATGCGCCTATCATTGCTCTCACCACCTGATGAGGGTGATGACGTAACACATGATAAATGACAAGCCAGTAGTGAAGCATAACCAGCAATAAAGCGTTCCTGGGACGGCGGCTGAATACTCGTCCCGAGGAATGTCGGGCATGACCGAGGAAGTAATTAATCTCCTGATGTTAACTTCACCCGAGCAACCAAAACGCTTGGACCATTTTTTACCTCAAATTTCTCCCCTCACCGCTCACCAGCAATTGGAAGTGTCTCCTCTAAAACTTGTTAAGTATTACGACATAGGGTGAGCGGTAAGGGACTTCACACTGTACTGCCTGCCAACCTCATTTGGCGCTTTCAATGATGAAAACGTGGGATATGAAGTTTTGAGTGTGCAAGCTGATAAGGGTACGCGTACAGCTCTTCGCGAGCCCGCAATGCCCCGGAGTGAGTTTGAGCTGTGACAAGGGCGACAGAATTTAGAGCAAGACAGCATTTCCCATTTACTTCAGCTACAGCAGATCGCATCCAGCAAGAATAGATGCTCTATGAAGTGGCGTAAACGCAATGCCAAGGGCAACGAGAAGCGCAACTATTCTGAGCTACAAGTGAACAGAAAAGTATCAATTGGGGGAACAGTTAAGTTCCACCTTAAGGTTATATGACGCGATAGCCTTCTAGGTCCCTTCAGCAGCTTAGGTTCATCACTGCATATCATTTTGCAGACACGCAAATTATTCGCATTCTTTATTTACCTCCTTTATCAACTTCTTTATCTAGTTACCCCATCAACCATGTTCAGCGTACGTGTTTCGAGAGCCTAAGGGTAGCCTAACTTGTGATCTCGATGTCACGAGTCAAACTTTCATCTCACCGCAATTTTTTCTTTAAACCATTTAATTTACGTTCCTACATATCATAGTGCCGTTTACGCCACGGTGCCAACTTATATTCGTAATTTATATGGTGTTTTAATCGACTTCGATTCCGTGTGGTATCACGATCCTGTAGACCGGGGGTCTCAAAACACTTACTGCTATGCGGGCCGCTATGGAAAGTTTCGTCTCCCGCGGTCAAGAGCCATAAAATAACAAACAATAAAAACAATAAACAAAATAGAAAAATAAAGAACAATAAAGCTCCTAAATAAAATCACAATAACGATATCTTAACAAAACATGTTGCTGGGCTAATTGGTGAAGCATGGTTTAGAAACAAGTTAGTCAGCGCTAAATAAAAGACATGGATGCAGAACGAAATAAACAGGACGGGCACTGTGCCAGTACTGTGTATTTCTTCCTGCATCCGTGTCTTTTATTTAGCGCTGAATAACTTGTTTCTAAATAACGATCTCGTTCCCAAGCCACACAATACCATTCTTTATAGAAATGAAAAACGGTGCATGCTCTCTTTTACCTAGGTTCCGGACCGTCGACTCACCGCAAAACAAAGGTAAAGTAATCATAGTAAGGCTGGGCTGTTCGCTGCCTCGTTCTTGAAGGCAGCTGATATCCGCCCGAAGTTCATGCAGATTAATGACCCCTCACACCTTTTCCTTCTCACGAAGGGCGTCTGTGGACGAGTATTTCTAGTTAATTTCACTTGTAAAGCGAGTCTTGTGGCCAAGCTCTCTCGTGAAGCTGAAGAGTGCTTTCGGAACAAAGGCAAAATGTTTTGGGTGAACTCGATTCCCATGTTTAAGGCAGCGACAGTGTATACGAATGAGTAACTTTTTCTGGGATTACAATAGCATGTATGCCAAAATGAATGTCATTTATTTAAGAAGGACTGCCAACCTGTATTTGCAGGCACTTTGTTTTACAGCCTACACCATACAATATTACCATTTATTCATGAAAACATTGCGTTTTAACCTCAAATCGTTTAAGTCTACACGCGGCGTTGCCCTACAGATATTTTGCTTGTGTGTTCCTGGCGTACAGGCCTTTTATATACTTTTATTTACTATTCTTCAGGCATCATTCAAAATACATCAAAGTCAAAATAGCAAGACCTAGTGAAAGTTTTACATCATTCACTAATGTTAGGCTACTTGGTGTGGCATAGCGACATAACGAAAAGACACGCCATGACAGAGAGATTATTTGTTCTCGCTTCCTGCATGTATTTATCGTGTTGCGCCCTACTTATTTGTGAAAGTATATCACAATGCAACGCAGCCCCTACTCAACAAAGAACAAAGCACAGCAGATCTGATATAACTCTTATTGTCCAAAAACATGAGGTACGCATTTTATAGTGGCATTATGCACCACGTGACCTCCGACCTTTTTTGAGATTTCGCCTCTGAAGGAAGCTCTTCATTTTAAACAAGCTTCAGTTCTCTGGTTTACGCTATTCCCATGTGAAAAAAAAAAAAAGAAGGGATAGGGGATGGCAAAATTTGGGTCGTTCCGGCAAAACTAATATATTTAGGAAACGCTCACCGTTGCAGAACAGGAGAGGAAACGAAGTTACCGGGAACACAACGCTTTGCAAAAAAACACGGCGAAAAGAAAACAGATGAAGTAAAAGTTTATACCGCTGCTCATGAGCTGTTAATAATGCCACCAGACAGCAGGCGCGGCTCAGGCAGATTATACGAGAGTGGTCGGTCCGGCATCTGGTAAGCAGGTGGAGCGAGCTGAGGCTGATCGTTTCGACAAATCGCATTAGTATACCACTTTCTCCCCCACCACATCCGTCCGCAATCTGCATACTTGCAGCAATAACGAGTGAACCCAGCAGCATGTTCGTTAACTCTCGCTGAGTATTACCACTCCCGCAAGAACCGGTGGCACGAGGCGAAAGGTTGAGAGGAGCTTGCAGCGTCGTATTTCATTTCGGTAGTGCATTCAAGATTTATTACTAGCAGAATTGCAAGATCCTGTCGACTGCGCCACTCAGGACTGGTGTCTTTTAGTTTTTATTCCCTTGTGTTCTTTTCTCAGTCTTGTATCTCATTCGATCGCTCCTTCGCGCTTTGCATGGGCGCTGAATGGCGCTATGCTGCGGGCGCTGTGAAATCCATCCCAGCTGAATTGCAGTCCAGCTTGAGCTAAGGCCTGTGCTGTCTTAATGGGGCTTCATAATTGGAAAGCAATCGGACCCACCGGCCAACAACGCGCACTTCTTACGCGCTGGTGTAGGCTCCATGGTAGGATCCGACAGCCTATTACTGAATGACGCTAACTGCCGGTTCAGATGGCGCTGCTTCGTTTTTCATGATAGTATCTAATATAACCTCCTTATTCAAAAAAAAGTGAAAGCACACACCAGAAAAAGTAGGAAAATTTGAAACAAAAATGATTAAAACTTTCCAAAGTAAACCTGAAGCAATACCGAGTTACCCTGTAGAACAAGGACATGACTTTCGACAGTTGTGAACACGTTGGTGGCGACCTACTTACTGTCCCGTTCACAATCCGAAAAAGAACTGATCATACGCTGGAGTACTCTTGAGATTAAATACCTTACCCAGGCTGCTTTTTTTTTCTGTCAAGAGAATTTTTGTTTGAGCTGCTTACTTTGTTTTTAAAATGTGTCTGTAGGACAAGCAAGGCGTCGTGCGTGCCGGTAAACAGGCAGAAAACGGCGACATTATAACTGAGGCTCGTCCCAAGTACACGCACAATGACAAGCGGGATCATGAAAAAAAAAAACAGAGACTCTCTCAAAATGTTATTACCGTAGTTAGAAATTACGTAGTAAACACTGTCTGTCGTGTTGCTATTATTTGATGTCGCTTTGCTGGCCAAGTTAAAACGCCAGCATGCCGTTCGCTTTGAACTTGGATCCTTTCACTAGTCCCTTATAAAAGGCTGGGACCCTTCTGCATCAAGATTAATTAAATTCCCCAGATTCCTAAGTGAAACACAGCAAAATGAAATCGCTCGAAGAGTGCAGTGGCTGTGGTGGCTATGCGGGCTGATATTTCGAACGCTGCTTGCATTAGATTCGCTTTTCGGTAGAACAGAAATATTTTGTACACAAGAGGGAAAGGTTCGCGCGCTTTGGATGTTTTTCGCCCCGCGTGCTTTGATATGTGGGCCAGTCAGAAAAGAGGGAATGGGCAAAATAAAAGAAGGAAGGAAAGAAGGGACTTGACGGGAAAGCAAGCAAGGAAAGGCAAAAAAAAATAAATGAAGAATAAAAGGAAAACTAAAAAGAGAAGTGTGCAATGAAGAATGAAAAATAGGAGAAATCGAAATAGGAGCTAAAAGGACACCAAGGTAGTGGGAAAAAATTCAGCAAAGAAAAAAAAAGAACACAAAAGAGCAAATACAAAAATTTAGTAAAATGATGAAGACAAACATATAGACAGGCTGAGGGTAAAATGTGACATATATAGATAGAATTGGGAAGAATGAAATGAGTGATAGACAGTTGGAATGTGTTAAATGCAGATCACGGGACAAAAGAAACAAAGGAAGAAGAAAAGAAAAAGAGAAATAAGGTTTAAAAGCAGCCGTAGACACAATTCGAAGGCTTAGGAAGAAAAGAAATAGATGAAACGAGAAAACGAAAAGTACAAATAAAGGAGACGAACCATCAGGATGAAGTCAAGAAGATAAAAGTAAAGGAAGCGAGAAAATAATAAAGGAAAGAGACAGCAGAAAGTTACGAAAGAAGATAAATCAAGAAAAAAATAAGAATGGAAAAAGAAAAAAAAAAGAGAATGAGTAGGATAGCCTACAGGATGACAGAAAAGGATTAGGTAGAATTTAATTTTGATCTCTCGAGCCCATTTACTTCTTAACCTTCGTTCGTTTCCCCATTCTGCCGAAAAGTAGGCCGCCGTGGATCTGCTGAAAATGTCTCCATCTCAGCTGAAACCTGCCGATGGAGCCTGAATTTGACACCAAAATGCACTCAGGCTGGAGCGGAAAAAATTATTTCGCTTCGCCTTCCAGGCAAACATATTACGTTTGAACGCGGCCCCTTTCACAATACAAAAAGCCGAATCTCGTCCCCGCGTGGAATACACCTGCTCAGACAAGGATGTAAAAGAAACTATGACGTCATAAAGTGCTACGTCCCTCTGCAGAATCAGATCCAGCGCATGGTGACGTTGAGCATCGCCATTTATTTGGTCATTTTACTAGCTGATAGTCAAAATCAAGACGGTGAATGTTTTCAGTTTAGAGGCAGTGCATTATATACAGTATGCCAGTAAAAACCGGGTGTTTTTTTTTTTTTTCACAGCCAAAACTATTCCTTAACGAGCCATGAAAGGTGTTGCAGTATAGTACCTGTGTGTGAATCGTACGGTAAGGCGGAAATTATGTCCGCAAAAGTTGTCTAAAAAACGACCAGTTAGCTCTTATTAGCACTGTCTTTTTATTTTTGTTATTTTTGCACGCATTATCATATCTCGAATTGGAGAGACTAAACACCCTAACCTCAGCAATTTTTTCAAAATGTCAAATCGGCTACACTTTTGCATTATGCGCGCAAAACCAGTCGTGGCACCAAGACCTGGTTTCGACATGCGCCAGAGTTAGTGTGCTCCCAATGCACGTCGGGCGGTCACGCTGAAGTGGTCGTTGCTGTAGGTCCAGCCATCCTGTCGGAGCCATTCAACCGTACGTAGCCGAAGATCTAAACAGAAAAAGCCGCATATGCAGTGGGTAAAGCATGGCCCCATTCTCAAAGTGGTACATTTCCGGCCAAAACCCAGTCGGAAAAAGTACAAAACTTTCTGTTGTCACAACAAAATTTTCTGTAGTTGCAACAGAAAAGTGCTACAGAACTACAGACTACAGAAAAGTACGACAGAAAAACTACAGAACTACAGGAAAGTACTACAGGAGTGCAGAAAATTCTTATGTTTGTGACAGAACTACAGAATATTTTCTCGCATTTTTGACGTTCTTTAGTTTTTTAGACTGCGAACGTAAATAATGAGAAATTGTCTTTTTAGTGCATCTGGTCCCAGCTATACCTGGTCCTAAGGGAAGGTGGTTACGGCGGCGGGACAATCGTGTCACCTCTCCTATTTGGCCTCGCAGTTGCTCTGCCACGCTGAACACAACATAACGATCGTAATTTATTGCCGAAGCACTGCAGCGATTCCTTGGCGCCGAGCCTCCACGTTAGGTGCTTCGCTTCCCTCCTAGTAAAAGACGATAATTTGTCTCCGATGAGGGAAAGAGGTAACGTGCTGGTCGACCCAACGCCCAAGGAGCGCCTATTTGTTAGCCAGCTCTAAGAACGTAACCCCAGCGTGAACCGAGGCTGTACTTTAAGAGCATTTCGCGTGCTGCTATCGGTCTTGATTATATTTTGCCGCATTATTCCACCTGTTATGAACTGAACCGCAGTGCTGGCTTAGAAACTTTAAAGACTTTGTTTTTTCGACACTCCAGGCGACGAGCTGAATGATTCGCCCTGAAGTAGCCCTTGTTTGCAGAGCAGTTTGAATATTGTTTCAAGAATATTTAAAGTACTAGATTCACAAAGCTTGTTCTATGCAGTTCAGTATTTTGTGCTGCTTACTCCACTCCCCAAGTAAATAAAGAAACTAAATGTTTAGAAGAAAGAATATCTTATTTCTTCCTTCCTTTTTTAATACTGGGCATATCCCACCTGACGTTTTAGCGCCGAGAAACCCTAAATGAGACCCCATACCTTCTTGTCTCCTTTTTTTTTTTTTCGGATTTATGGGGGAGCGAGTAACGGGTGAACGTGATCGCTTAGGAACCTATTTATGGCTGCGACAATTCCGACCGCTCGACTCCGTTTGCGTAACGAAGGGCGGGCTTTCACAAGGTTACGCTGCTTGGAGTCAGGCGTAGGACTCCTACGGCGCTCCTTAAGGGAAACATGTAGGTCAGTGCCTTTCGGCGAAATGGCTTCAAGTTAAATGGCGGGGGCGTAAATTTCCCAAGGCGCGACAGTGTGTCTCAAAGGCGTGAGAAATGGCCTACGAGCGTGCCGTGGTGCGTCGCTTAGAATCGCGTCGTCCACGCTGGCTGAACGTGTCGATGGCCACTATAGCGTGATACGTCTCTCTAAGCAACACTTTACGTATTGGTATTACGTCATGCAGAATAAGAATTTGTAAGCGCGTGCGTCGAGACACTGTTGCCGGTCTGTAAAGCTGCAAAATATATATGTATGGGGGCACGAAATTGGAATTTTCCTCTTTCGATAAAAAAAAAAAAACTCAGTCACCCATGGCTGAAGTCAAGCCAATATGGCCGAAAGGGCTCTATGCCCCATGTAATGACTTCAAAGTTGATACGTAATATCAACACTGCAAAAAAGTGCATTAATCATTAACCCACATGGATTGACACGTAATACAACACAATAGAAGAACAGTGACTTATAACGGCGCATAATTCCTGAACGAATCTGCAGGTATATTCGAAACGTAGCAGGTCAACCTTTCTTGAGGTGAGTAAAACGCACAAAAAAATGGTATGGAATACGTGTGCAAAACCAATCAATGTCCAATTTATTGGTGCATGAGAGGACAAATTCTGTTTGTAACTTCTGTACTGCATTCGAAATGTACACTGATTTTTGACAGATGAATCAGCTACTTACAGCAGACCTATTTTTTAGATGATCCTCTTTCCATTAAAAGTGATCCGAGCCTGAAAAGTACAAAGCGCAACTACTGGCGCGTAAAAGTTGAGCTGACTCTATGTAAACTGATTTCTTTAAAACGTAAACATTCTAACCGTAGCTTCTCTCTCTTTTCAATAATTACAATTGTCAGTATTTCACTCACCTTGCAATCATATTTTGTGCGTACTTGCGTAAGCCACAATTTTCCATAGTTGGTTAAATATTGGTTAAATACCACTGTATTATTCTACATAGCCCGCCTGTTATGTATGTAAGATGTATAAGAGGAACTCCCCCATCTGCATTAGTCCGTAAAAATGTTTCCTGGTGTCGGACTTTCATTATTTTTTTAGATGTGTTAGTACAACACAGCCATCCCCCCAAACCCAAGCCCTACAAAAGGAAAAACCTCACACTACACCTTCGGAAGTCTTTACAATCAATCTAGCCCCAACAATTATCGAAAATGTGCTTACAATTGATCTACAATGCCTCATGACATTTCCCCTGGAATTAATTTTTTCTGATGCTATCGTTCCCGCCAGAAGCCGTAAAGCGTTTCGCGATGTCTTGTATCTTATGCCTCATTTTACACGTCAGTCTTCTGCGTAATGCCACATCACTGTTCTTGTTTGCTTTCATCTCTGTTTGTTTTTTTAAGATATAATACCTTCCTTAATAAACATTTCCCAAGGGCATAGGTATTCTAAATTACCTAAATGAATAGCACGAACGTTTCGTTTGGTTTATAAGATGAGCTTACCGGTAAATTTCGACAGCCTGGGCTTAATTAACGTGCACTGATATTAAATAGCACAACGACACCTTGCTTTCGGCTTTCATAAATACTCGGCCGTCGCGTTTAGGATTCAACCAGCGTCCAGAGACCTGTCACTATGGTGGGGCTAGTATGAACAGATATAACTATATAGAACATGTATATAGATACGATCATTCGTGAGACTGTGTACATGCATAAGTATACGGACGTATAAACACACTACCGATACAGTAGACCAAAACATAACTGTGTGGCGTGTCAGTCTGTGTATACAGGCTGATCATAGTAAATAACTGTACATAGGTAGAGTAAAACAGCGAAAAAGCACCTTATCCCTACATATCCCTTTTATCCAGTGCATTGCAGTTACCACTGACAACCCCTGTCTCCTACTGTGCAGGATAATTTCGCTGCTCGTTGTTTATTAATGGGCAGCTTTGATTTCGGACAAAGTTCGGTGTCTGTCACTATACACTGTCAATCTACGAGTTCTATGTACTTTTCTAGCTATAGTTCAAACGTTTGTACTAGTAAATAACTGCTGATATGTCCTGCTGGTTCAGGAAATAGTTAGGAGATCTTTTCTCTCCCTAAGTCCTGCCTCGCCGCCAGTACCTATGAATTGCAAAATAAGCAATAAAACAACACTATTGTTTAAGCCGTGATACCGTTGTTGTCTATAGTAGTGCCATTATAGCTATGTATGTTATATGAATAATTTGTTCCTATTTGAGCTCTATATCTATAGTTATAGTTCTATAGATATATTTCTAGTTCATTAAAGCTATAGTTCGAGCCTTAACTACCAAAGTACAGAATGGTACCAGAGTTGAACATATTAAGCTAACGCGAGTGCAAGTGTACAGCTACCTAACTGTACACATCATGGGGACCGTTGCAAGGTCCTGTCCTCACAGCTCTCCATCTGAGCGTCAATAAACGCCCTATTACAATTGGCGGAGGTGCCGGAAACGATCCCACCCAAACTGGAACTGCGAAGCCGTACACTACCCTCTACGACCGCCATGCAAGACACTTCGACGCTGCCGGCCGTTCCACCCACGATCATGTGTGCTGGCGTCGTGCGCCAGCGTGACCCTTGCCTGTTCAGCGGCACGGCCGATCAAGATGTCGACGACTGGCTGTCATCCTATGAAAGAGTAAGCAGCTACAACAAGTGGGATGACTCATACAAGCTCAGTAACGTCATATTCTACATCTGACGGACGTGGCGAACCTCTGGTTTCGCAACCATGAGGCTGACCTGTCATCTTGGTCGACATTTAAAAAGAATTTCGCGGAAGTGTTCGGCCGCCCGGCAGTGCGTAAGCTTCGTGCCGAACAACGTTTACACGATCGTGTTCAGCGCGCTGATGAGACCTTTACCAGCTACATAGAAGACGTCGTTGATCTCTGCAAACGAGTCGACCCGGCCATGCCGGAAGCAAACAAAATCCGCTACATCCTCGAGGGCATTTCTGAGGACGCCTTCCAGATGCTGGTAGCGAAAGATCCCACCAGCGTTAGTGAACTCGTGAAGCTTTGCCAGAGCTACGACGAGCTCCGCAAGCGGCGCGCTTCTAGGCGCCGCTCCAGTGTGTGCGACGAAGGCGTATCCGCATTAGCCCTGGGTGGTTCGCCAACTTCTGAAGGGAGCCCGCTGAATCAAAAGATCAAAGATTTTATTCGTGAAGAGGTCGCACGTCAAATCTCACTCCTTCCCCATTTTCAAGACTCGGGCCGCCTCGTTCCTGAACTGGCTCCATCTTTGGCCCCTGCTATACGCCGTGTCGTGCAAGAACACGTCGCTGATGCCTTGCCGTCCAACCCCGTGGTGCCGCCTGTGACGGCACCTCTCACGTATGCCCAAGTAACGGCTAGGCCACCACCTTCGCCCACGTCTGGCTCCTATGTGCAGGTCCCTGCCTACCGTTCACCGCCGCATGCTGAGCCTTCGTTTCAAGCCCCACCCTCAAGGTTCCGCCCACATCCTATGAAACCTTGGCATACTACGGACAACCTTCCGATTTGCTATGCCTGCGGTCGGCCGGGCCATGTTGCGCGCCTTTGTCGCCAGCGCCTCCAACCTTCACAGCCTGACATTCGATTTTACCCGTACGATACCGACTCACGCTCGCAAATGATTCCGCCCGGTTCTCAATTTGTCCCACAAGATCGCCAAACCTATACCACTCGTCGATCACATTCTCCTCGGCGCCGATCGCTTTCTCCAATGCTGCGACGTTCTACCAGCACCGTTGAGGGAAACTAACAGTCGCAGTTCCGGGGGCAAGAACTGCGCTTGTTTCGAATTCCTCAAGTCCTCCATGTCGTCCCGCTAATGTTATCAAAGTTTCTGTAGAAGGCGCCACAGTTCTCGCTCTCGTCGATACCGGTGCAGCCGTCTCCGTCATCAGTGAAGCGCTCTGCCGTCGAATTCGCAAAGTGACCACTCCGATTTCCGACTTTTCCCTCCGCACCGCCTCATCACAGCACATTCACCCCTCCGCATCTTGCACAGCCCGTGTGCTCATTCAAGACGTCTTGTACCCCATCGAGTTTATTGTTCTGCCGAACTGCTCGCATGATATCATCCTCGGATACGATTTTCTATCGACTCATCAAGCCGTTATTGACTGTGCTCGTGCACAAATTGCCTTCGCCCCCCTCTGTGATGCCCCCTTCTGTGATACCCCTCCCCGCACTGCAAAACTTCTCGTCGCCCATGACACCGACATTCCTCCGTTCTCTGCTGCCCTCGTACCACTGTCTTGTGAGTGGGTAACTCCTTTGACTGCGATTTTTACACCTTCCGAAGCCACCTCCCGTCATCCCTGCCTCCTTTTTCCGTTCGCAGTTCTCGAAATTCAAGACGGCAAGAGTGCACTTTACGCCTCGAACCCATTTTCTTGCCCAGCAGTCCTGCTCCGTGGCGAATGCATTGGACGTCTTGAAGAGCTTGATCCCAGTCATATCACCACTCTTGCTGACTCAACCCCCTCCTTCGACGTTAGTCTGTGCTCTTGCGATGTTGCGACCGCTTCGACGCCCTCCGACGTTTTCCAACATGCTATTGATGCTGATCTTCCACTTGCGCAACGTGATCAACTTGTCGCCCTCTTGCAGAACTTCGCTTCTTCATTCGACTTTCCTCAAACTGACTTGGGCCGCACGTCTGTCGTAGAGCACACCATCGACACCGGTAAAACTGCACCTTTGCGCCAGCGCCCCTATCGCGTGTCGGCTTCGGAGCGCCAAGTAATTGCTGATCATGTGGACGACATGCTCCGTCGGGGTGTCATTCGGCCATCCCACAGTCCCTGGGCGTCTCCAGTTGTGTTGGTACCTAAGAAAGATGGCTCCTTCCGGTTTTGTGTCGACTACCGCCGGCTCAACAAGATCACGCGCAAGGACGTCTATCCTCTGCCACGTATCGATGACGCACTAGACTGCTTGCAGGGCGCCGAGTTTTTCTCCTCGTTGGATTTACGATCTGGCTACTGGCAGGTGCCAATGGCTGACGCTGACCGCTCTAAAACTGCCTTCATCACACCAGATGGATTATATGAATTCAACGTCATGCCCTTTGGGCTTTGCAACGCCCCGGCCACATTTGAACGCCTCATGGACACTGTGCTTCGTGGATTCAAGTGGCGAACCTGTCTTTGCTATCTCGATGATATCGTAGTCTTTTCTACCGATTTTCAATCCCACCTGCTCCGACTGAAGGACGTTCTCACTTGTCTCGCTACCGCCGGCCTCCAACTGAATCTGAAGAAGTGCCCCTTTGCTGCTCGCCGACTAACAATTCTAGGTCATGTCGTTTCTAAGGATGGCATTCTTCCCGATCCCACCAAACTTCGTGCAGTTGCCGAATTCCCACGCCCAAAATCACTGAAGCAGCTACGAAGTTTCATTGGCCTATGCTCCTACTTTCGCCGCTTCATCTTAAATTTCGCCTCTATTATTGCTCCTCTCATCCAGCTCCTCTCCGGCAGCTCCGACCTCTGCGCATGGACACCTGCTTGTGATGACGCCTTCAACACTTTACGCCGTCTTTTAGTTTCGCCTCCCATCCTCCGCCACTTCGACCCGAATGCGCCAACTGAGATTCACACTGACGCTAGCGGTATTGGGATAGGCGCCGTTCTCACCCAACGCAAACCTGGTATCCGAGATTATGTGGTGGCGTACGCAAGTCGCACCTTGACCAAGGCAGAGTCCAATTATTCTGTTACGGAAAGAGAATGCTTGGCCATTATTTGGGCCATCGGCAAATTCCGTCCTTATGTCTATGGCCGACCATTTTATGTGGTCACTGATCATCACGCTCTCTGCTGGCTGGCGTCCCTCAAGGACCCGTCCGGCCGCCTTGCTCGCTGGGCTCTTCGCCTCCAAGAGTATGACATTCGTGTCATATATCGCTCAGGCCTCAAGCATACTGACGCGGACGCTCTTTCGCGCTCACCGCTACCTCCCTCTTCGTTGCCTGATGAGATCTGCGCCTACGATTTGTCTTCGCTTGCCACTATTGACATGGCCACGGAACAGCGGCGCGACCCGTGGATATCTACACTTCTGGACTTTCTTTCAAGTCACTCTCCAGGTCGTCTGTCTCGGGCGCTTGCCCGCCAAGCTCACCATTTTTCCATTCGTGACGGGCTGCTCTATCGCCGCAATTATCTTCACGACGGAAGGAAGTGGCTTTTAGTCATCCCCCGTCATCTCCGCGCCGAAATTTATGCTGCTTTCCATACTGATCCCCAGTGCGCCCACGGCGGAGTGTTGAAAACCTACACGCGCTTGCGTCTACGCTTCTTCTGGCGTGGAATGTACCGCTTTGTCCGCCATTTTGTCCGCTCCTGCCAGTCTTGCCAACGCCGAAAAACTCCTCTCAAGTCTCCTGCTTCGTTGCAGCCGTTGCCCTGTCCTGCCCGTCCGTTTGATCGTGTCGGCATAGATCTATACGGTCCCCTTCCTACAACTTCGGCTGGCAACCGCTGGATTATCGTGGCAGTGGATCATCTAACCCGCTACACTGAGACATCATCATTGCCCTCTGCTTCCGCACGCGACGTGGCTGCCTTTATTCTGAAAAACCTGGTTCTTCGCCATGGTGCCCCTCGCGAACTGCTCAGTGACCGCGGACGCGTTTTCTTATCAGACGCTCTTGAGGCTCTCCTGAAAGAATGCCGCATCATACACCGCACCGCTACCTCGTACCACCCTCAGACGAATGGACTGACAGAACGTTTTAACCGCACTCTCGGTGACATGCTGGCTATGTACGTGAACACCGACCATTCCAATTGGGACCAAGTTCTACCGTTTGTTACTTACGCATATAACACCGCGACACAGGCCACTACTGGATTCTCTCCATTCTTTCTCCTTTACGGGCGCGAGCCACCCTGTACTATGGACACACTTTTTCCCTACCGCCCTGACGTTTCCGAATCTTCCCCGCTATCCGATGCCGTCACGTACGCAGAAGAATGCCGACAGCTCGCCCGCTCTCTCACAACAGAAAATCAGTGGCAACAAAAATACCTCCGTGATACCGGCGAAGCTTCGTCATATCTCCCGAACTCTCTGGTGTGGCTCTGGGTGCCCTCCACAACCCCTGGCCTTTCAAAGAAGTTTCTTGCTCGCTACCACGGGCCATATAGGGTCCTCCAGCAAACATCTGCAGTCAACTACGTAGTTGAGCCCGTCACGCCCTCTGCGGACTTGCGTCGCCGTGGTCGTGAAACAGTTCACGTGAACCGATTGAAGCCATTCTATGACCCCGCTGTGCTTTCCGCGCCATAAAGTCGCCAGGATGGCTCCTTTTTTTACCCGGGGGGAAAATGTACTGTGATAGTCAGCACTTCAGCCATCGACATGCACCTGTGCGTTGTGCGACGAAGACAAAGAAGAAGTACGCTGGGCTCGCCGTTGCAAGGTCCTGTCCTCACAGCTCTCCATCTGAGCGTCAATAAACGCCCTATTACAGAGGGCACAGTTTTAGTTTAGAACCGTCGATAATGTGAAAGGTTAAGCGAGGTTAGGCGTTAAACAAACACAAAAAGCCGGTAGAGACAGCGTAAGAAGCTCGAGGTGTTTATGTGTAGAGGCGTACATCTGTACGAGTATGTCAATATCAGTTTACTGCGACAGGTGTAGAGAAAACATGTCGATGCACAGGTGTACAACTGTACTAACACAAATTTTAATTGCACGCAGCCGTAGCTATATTCCCACGTCTTTGAAAAGCTCCATCCTATAGTATCTGCTATTTTCCTATTTTCTACTGCAGCATTTTTTGATGACCGAAGAGTGGCCAAGTCTTTCTGTGCTTTTTTCCCCATATTTTTTGTTTCTGCATAGCTCAGCCCTCAGACCAGCTTCGGTCTCTGTGTCGATTTCGGTAGCCAATCTATCGCCAGCCTTGGCCCATGTATTTCCCTATGTCGAGAGAAAATTAAACTGCGGTGGCTGAGAACTTATCACTCTGATTGCACCAGGGCAGGCGGCCTGCCGTCCCGTTTAATCAGCTCCGGGAATTCGTTAAAACAAATGTATGCCTGCCACAGTCGGTTTTTCCCGGGCAGCGACTCGGATTGAGAAAGCCGTGTCGAGCGGCGCCGAATATCTTCTCTACCTTTTCTTTTCGAATCCAAGCCGTGGTTTCCGCGAGTGATTAAAATTGGGCAATTTACCAGAAAGGTAACATGTTTTTCCCCTTTTACATTTTTTTATGCAAGTTTGTATATATATTTCTAAACTGCCCGACAGCCCCAATCTTCGATTCCTCTCTATTATCTATTTTCGCTTCTTTAGCTGGGCCCATTGAAGCAGATGAAAGTTTCAGGTTATTTTCGTTTTTTTAACCTACCTAGCTTAGTCTCGCCGGCAGAGAAACCGCTCTGCCATGCTTAGCCTACAGAACGTCGATAGCGCTTAGTTTCGGTTTTGTGCAAAACAAAAAAGAAAGAAGAAACACCTCATATTTTCGCGCTGCACATCTTCACATAATCAGTTTTTCTTCGTTTCACAAACTGATGGGGCACTGCCTTGTCCATGGCTTCGAACTAGCCCTCGTCACTAACAGCACAAGTTTGTTAATTAAAATGCTAATCAATGAGTTTCAGGTAATTAGCTGTGTAAATAGAGAAGCTTTCTGTGTAAATTACCTCCAACGTGGTGGGGAGTATGTTCCTGAATATGTCTTTTTTTCTCTCTCTCTTTCCACCTCGTTATTGATACGATGTTCGGAACGCATCCGCTGAATAATCACACAAGCGCTGTGTGAAGGCGGCCTTTTATTCTTCAGGGAGCGTTCGTGCCCTATGCAGCGTACTGCACGGAAGAAGAGCGCAGGAAGCTGCTATGTCGGTGACGGCATCTCCGCTTATGTATGCACTCCTGTCTATTTATAGATGTAATAAGGTGACAAGCCAAATATGCCGGACATTTGAACGGATGGGCCATTGTGTGTAGAAATCCCAAGCTTTTGTGGTCTAAAATGCCGCGGTGGCGCAGTGGTAAGGGCATTCGAATGCTGTACCCAAAAGATGCGAGACTGAGCCCCGGTAGCGGCGGCCGCTTTTCGATGGAGGCAAAATGTAAAGCGCCCATGTGCTGTGCGATGTCAGTGCACGTTAAAATTTCCCATGTAGTCGATATTTTCCAAACCCTTCTCAAGGGCATTTCTCGTACCCTGAGTCGCTTTGGGACGTTAAACTGAATAAAACGTAACCCAATCTTTCTCGACTAAAACACAAGAAAAAAGTGTAACTAAAGAACGTCAGGTGAATTCTGGAGCATATTGAGCTGAGCACGCCATATAACTTCTGGCGAAGTCGAAAGGTGACCTAGGTGACCTTGAGGAAGCATGTATTATCGGAAAGGTGAAGCAGTGGGGTGATTACGCATTTTATTTCGCACTGGTCCTGTGTCCAGCCTAATCAAAGCAGTGGACCCCCGACTCCCATTAGCGCTCGGAAACTCTCAGTCCTTTTCGTTCTTGCTGGGTACTGTGTGAGTGAGTGTTGCACAAAACATATGCGACTAAAAAGCCTAAGTATGTGTTTTAACGTTGCACAAGTGTGCTTGCGTGTGTGCGTGTGCGTAGACGTAGCGTGTGCCTCTTTGTGCGTTAGTGTCAGGTCAACGTAGCTTTCCAAGAATCCACCCACGTAAATCCAGTGCTCGCACTCGCCTCTTTTTCAAGTGAAGAAAGCGGCCAAGCCCCTTTTGGACACTAAGCGCGTTGCGTCACATTAGTATGAAAAGCATCCTTTCCTTCTCTTTCTAACCCTCCCTCCACCTGTCTTCGCCGTTGTTCACCGCACACATTCACTCTCTTTCATCCCTGATCGCAAGAGTTCTGGGAAGAAGTAACGAAGCGTCGAGTGAGTTGGCACGGCAACATTCTGAGCAAGCGGAGCGATACGATGGGACGCAGGCTCAGGAAGCACGGGCACACAGAGATAGCTTGCGCACAAAGCACACGCAGAAAGCACACAAAAATTAAACAGGCAAAAAAACGACAAGAGTACATACCCATACAAAAGACACGCAAAGCTCAGAAAGGGCTCGGAAAGGGCACGCACAACACATAAAATGCTCACACTCCTAGGAACAAGTCATCTAAAGAAGCACATACAATCACAAGAAAAAGTGCGCACAAGAAGAGCTGCTCTGCGTTGCTTCTTAAGAAGAAGAAGAAGAAGAAGAAGAAGAAGTAGAAGAAAAAGAAGTAGAAGAAAAAGAAGTAGAAGAAAAAGAAGAAGAAGAAGAAGAAGAAGAAGAAGAAGAAGAAGAAGAAGAAGAAGAAGAAGAAGAAGAAGAAGAAGAAGAAGAAGAAGAAGAAGAAGAAGAATAAGAAGAAGAAGAAGAAGAAGAAGAAGAAGAAGAAGAAGATTTTCTTTACATCCCACGCATACCCAGTGCAAATGCGTGTGCCGCAATGCACGTAGAGATAGAAAACGATTTCTTCAGGCCCTCCGAAAACCGATGCGGGCCGAGACGAAGAATCTCTCACGCTACTAGAACAGCGACGACGAATGCGAAGAAGAAGAAGAAGAAGAAGAAGATTTTCTTTACATCCCACGCATACCCAGTGCAAATGCGTGTGCCGCAATGCACGTAGAGATAGAAAACGATTTCTTCAGGCCCTCCGAAAACCGATGCGGGCCGAGACGAAGAATCTCTCACGCTACTAGAACAGCGACGACGAATGCGCTAGAGCGGTGTCACGGCAACGCAGCAAACTCCTTTGCGCTAGGGCCTACTGCCTGAAACTGGCGAAGAACGTATCGATCTGTTCGATTTTCTTGGATTTCATAATTCTGGAAACTCTCGGGAAGATATCATACATTCCCCACCTTAGATGTATTTTTCCGTTATTTTATCTGATCACTGCTTTTCAAAAGAAATTGTAAATATATTAAACTGATACTGAAAAATAAGTACGCCTGTCAAAGTGGGGAGAGAGAGGGGATGGTGCATACACTTATGCGTCTGGCGAGGGTACAGATAGGGTGAACTTCGACACAATCGTCGCTTTACCCGCATGACTAAAGATAAAGCGCACAGGAAACACACACAAGAGAAGCAGACACAGGACACGCGCTAACTTTAGCGCGTTAGCGCGTGTCCTGTGTCTGCTTCTCTTGTGTGTGTTTCCTGTGCGCTTTATCTTTAGTCAATCAATGCACCTTCTAGCCCAATTTCAAGTGTTGTTAAATTACCCGCATGTTTACCTCATGTCTACATTGTGAACTGTTTAATATATAATAAATTCAAATACCTCCTCTCTTTAATAGTTTAAAAAGGGCCAGACAAAGAGTTTTTGAGGCCTTGATTCCTCCGTTTCACGGCACGTAGGAACTACATGTTAAATATTTCTTTACGGTTAGTTTAACAACGTCATCTCACAAGAAATAACAGAAGAACAGCACTCATTCAATCGCGAGCAGCTTTAATCTGCGACAATACGGCACACATGCTGCCAGGCTTTGTATTGAAATGCGCTATTACATTTTAACCCTTCTTATGTGCAAGTGATTTCGCAAGTTGAAAAGACATTCATTTTCAAGCTTCAGATATAAAAATAGAAACGTCGAGCTGATTCAAATGCCAAATTTTGTTCTACATAACAAATAAAACTTTAATACAATGTATTGTGATACAGTGATCATACGATACAATAAACTATGAAAATGCGTTATAGTTTGTATTGTTTTACTATATCCTAGCATTAGTCTCTGCGTGTCAAGTCCAGTCTTCTATATTAGTGTTGCGCATATTCACCTACACGTCGCTATCAGTTTGAGAGATAACATCTGCCCTGAAAAGAAGTAACACAGTGATTTATGTGCAATAAATAAAATGAATAGAGAAAACAGTCACTGTTTTCTATTCGCCGATAATCCCAATTAACTTTCTCCGTTCACCCTTTTACCGAACCCAGCGTCTCGCTTTCTTATTCTTCCCTGAAAAATAAAACGAATGTACCCACCACTTACTGAGAGTTCGGTTAAGAAATATTGGGGCTTATAATTCGTCCCAAAACCGCGACATCTCAATCACGACCACACCGTTCCGTAGAGGAGTATTTTGCGGATATTGGCAGCATGTGCAGTGGGTTGAAAATGGCGGTTTTATATAAGCCAGACGTTTTTTCGGCAAACGGTATATGCCGCTGTTCAAGCTTATTTTTTATGAGAAACATCGGCCGGAGGAATTGCCATGTTCTCGCGTTGCTCAAATGCTGCATCGACTGAAATAAAATTTGTTAGATTTGAAGTGTCAGAAACTATATCACGTGTCTTATATCAATGCGAAACTTAATCGCTGAACGCATGTGCAAATATTCCCAAGACATTCTTCAGATGCAGAAAAAAAAAATTAAAAAAACCCCGAATTGGTTTGAATGAACAAACCATTAGACTATAAGTACATAAAAAAGACGATAAAATCTTTGAGTGCCAAATTCAAAAATTAAGAAATCTTGGGCAACACTCTTGTTTCTGGTTTGTTTGTCTCTGAAGCCCGAAGAAACGCTTTACGTGTGGTGCAATTCAGTCAATCTATATTCGATTTTGACTTAGTGGCAAGCTTATTTGTTCAATTCGCCCATCGTTTCTTGTTAAAACTTAAGGGCCTCGACTTATTTCCTCACTTACAAAGGAAAACGAGGCAAGATAAGAACTTTTATCATAGTTATGTTGCAGCGAACATATTTTGGTGCTACAGTGTCGTTCGAAACATTCGCAGCATAGGGTTTATTACATTATTTATGCCGCGTACTAACCTACAAAGAGCGAAGAACTCGGGGGGGGGGGGGGGGGGGCAAAAACAGGGGACCAGTCAAAGAACCGATTGCGCTGGCTTAGAGGAGGTCGGCGGGAATCCCTTGGGATGCCGCGGCCTCCACCGCGCGCTGAATAAGCCAGCGTTGGTCCCCTGGCTCGGAAGTACGCAGGAGAGACTCCCACGTCTCTGGGGTGTCTGAGTTGTCTGTGTTGTAGTATATACAAATCCACGCCATGTGTATGAGAGTGGCCGGAGTTGAGCAGTGTTTACACATGGGGTCTATCTGTTCCGGAAAGATCCTGCTGTATAAGAGGGGCAACTCTTTTGATACCGTCAGTGTATTTCATACGGTGCTAGTAGTATAAGCTAAAATGTTAGTTTGTTTGGTTTACAAGGTTTAACGCTTCGAAACTACTCTGTCTATACGGAGGTACATTACACTGAAAGGCTCCGGAAGATTTCGACCATCTGGTGTTTTTCAATATGCAATGACATCGCACAGTATGCGGGCGCCCTGCGTTTCACCTCAGTTGAAAAGAGGCAGCCGCGGCCAAGCTCGAAACCGAGCTCCTCCTCGCAGGATTAGACGTCAACAACCCTAACTACTTAAATACCTTGACGGGCGCAAGGGCTAGAAGAATCGGCATAGCAATACGAAAGAAGGCCCGCATGGGCAACTGCTTATCATCCGTGGTCAATATTTATTTAGTCAGTTACACAATCCCGGTAGTCTAGTAAAAGGTTTCTAGGAGGCGGGGGACGAACACTGTAGTGTCTCGCAAAAAAAGATAGCATCGAACTCAACATTTTTGCACGTTCAGTACAAGGAAATGCTGACAATTCGTCGAAAACACGAAGACCGCAACAAAGCCGCAATTCTAGCATGGCAATGTTTTTCAAAGTTAAGATGAAATGCGAGAGCCTCTTTGCGTTTTCTGCTTAAAATATCACGCACAAGCGGCCGACGCTTTCTTAATGATAGGTGCGGCTGTTTCCACGCTTTACGTAAACAAGAGAGAAACCCTCGCGTGAATGGATCCAAGCCCCGATTTCGCGTCGTCGGCGTGTAGGTGCCAATTTTTGCTCTCCGTCTTCTTCTCCTCTCCAATGTTTACATGGCGCGAAAAAGGAAGCAACTCGTCAACGCCTTCCTGCTTGCGCAGTTTCTTTTCTCTCTGCGCCTTCTACTCGTAGGCACACACACAGACACAGTCTCTTGCCCCGTGTTTCCGGTTTCTGGAGTAGATGGCTTTTCATCGACGCACGCATTCAAAACTCGTGGTGATGAAGCGGGCGGGGACATGATTTCACTCTGTTTGGTCTTTGGATCGCTTATTTTATTATTCTTGCTTCTTTTCTTTCCATATTTTGTCATCAGGTGGACGAATTTGCGCCCACAAATCGTTGGCAGCTGTCATCTTCGTTTCGAATGGCGAAGATAGAGATTTGCTGTGGTTTATAATTCGCCTCTCTTTCTCTCTCTCTACTCTCTCTCTCCATTTTAAAATTGTGTAGTTACTTCAGAGGCCATGCTAGCGATGTCGAGTAATCATAAAGGTTCAATATTTTCAGGCTGTTAGCAAGTAATCGAACGGCTGTCGTCCGTTCAATTAACGACACTAAGCTGTGCGATCCGACCCAATCATAAAGTTTATTTCACTCCGCCAGAGATATATTTAGTGATTTTTCGTTGGTATAAACACAACCTATGTATTTCTAAAAGAACGCGTTTTCTTCAATGCAATTTTTTATATTATTATCACCATGGGGGGGGGGGGGGGGGGGGGGACATTGTAATTCATTTGCTTCATGACCATTATTAAACTCTCGCCCGGTCATCGCCGGTACATCAAATAAATAAACGCATAACCAATTTCTTCTTCTAGGGAGTATCACGAATTCAGACTGCCCTTTCATCAGCCTCGCCTTCACAAAAGTGCACCACTTTAAGCGAGCAGATTGAAGCTTATGTACGAGGTAGATAGCGCACGTTTATTGCAAAACAGAGTGCATTTTCAAAAAGTGACAAAAAAGAAATACTCCGAGGACATGGCAAAAAGTTTGGTTTGTAGGGTTCGACGTCCCAAAGCGACTGAGGCTATGAGAGACGCCGTAGTGGAGGACTCCGGAAATTTCGACCACCTGGGGATCTTTAACGTGCGCTGACATCGCACAGCACACGGACGCCTCTTCGTTTCGCCTCCATGGCGAGTTAGGGAGTATCCTATGGGCAAATACCTAAAGATGAGACGAAAAATAAAGCAATAAATGCAATCTCGGGCATAATTGCTATTAGTGCGCATGAATGCAGATACGAGCAGTTTGTTTCATCTTATTATGCGCATATGCGACATTTTTTTCATTCTCAAGTGCCTAAGAAGACTGATCTCCTGCTCAGCAATGCTGATGAAAGAGCGGTCGAGTTCGAAAAACCAGCCGCATTCGAGACGAGGTCGGGTAACGTAGGCATGTTGACACGTGGCGAAAAAATAGTTTTTTCTTGTCTCTTTCGATCGCTCGCTTTAGAAGGAAAGCTAATGCTTGCGTTTCGGACGTGATAACGATGTGATGGGGAAACATTGACGCAAGAAAGATAAATTAGTGTCGTAAAATGAATACGTCAGTCGGCAGCTTTATGAAGCAGCAAAACAAAAAACAACATGCGGAAAAACGCACATCCCGCTCATTATCACTGAGTTTTATGACAGAATATCCTAAAGGGTTGTCTAGCTAGCTGACTTGATGGATGGCAGATGTCTGTTTTTCAGCGACAAATTCTGGGTAAGAGCGTGGACGCAATCTTGGCGACTTCACATGATTGGGCAGAGTGACAAACAGAAAAAGGAAACAAGGAAACATGTATTGGCATTCGTTTGGTATTCAGGATTTAGCAAGACTCCTTATGCAATGTCGCTGTCCTCAACGATGTCAAGCAACGCTGACAGTCAAACGCTTGGGCAATAGGAATGGGAAGTAGGGTTGTTCGACTCGCTTTCCCTTTTCTGTGGCATGCGACTGCAATTTTCCCGCTTAGTTCTGTCATAACATTGCTGCTCACTTGATTGCGACGGAGCGCGTGATCCATGCCTTAATTCTGGGCTCATGAAGATAATTTTTTTTTGCGTTTTGGCTCTTGTCCTCAGGGCAACATGACGTGGCAAAAACACTTAGATGACTCGGCTGTCACTCATTCACTCCATTCGCTCAAAGGCTCAGTCACTCACCCCCCCCCCCTCCAACCACACACACACACACACACACACACACACACACACACACACACACACACACACACACACACACACACACACACACACACACACACACACACACACACACACACACACACACACACACACACACACACACACACACACACACACACACACACACACACACACACACACACACACACACACACACACACACACACACACACACACACACACACACACACACACACACACACACACACACACACACACACACACACACACACACACACACACACACACACACACACACACACACACACACACACACACACACACACACACACACACACACACACACACACACACACACACACACACACACACACACATTCACTCACTCACTCCACTCAGCCACACATTTACTCCACCAGGCTATGACTCCACTCGCTCTCTCCCTCGTTCCCTCCACTCACTTACTGCCTGACTCACTCATTCACTCCATTCGCTCAAAGGCTCACTCACTCACTCAGTCACTCGCACACACACACACACACACACACACACACACACACACACACACACACACACACACACACACACACACACACACACACACACACACACACACACACACACACACACACACACACACTCACTCACTCACTCACTCAATCCACTCGCTCATCGGTTCACTCAGTCCACTCAGCCACACATTCACTACACTCGCTCTCCACGTCGTTCCCTCCACTCACTTACTGCCTCACTCACTCATTCACTCCATTCGCTCACCTGCTCACTCACTAACTCACCCAGCCATTTCAAATCCAGCTGGTCAATCTCAGCAGAACTTTAATTATTGAATGCAAAAGATTGCTTCAATACTTTACAATTCGTAAATCGATTTGGATCTGGCAGTCTCTCGGTATACAACTCATTACGAGCCTGCCATAGGCGCTGCATGTCCCCCACATGACTGCCCGGACAAAAAGTCGTGCGTGTCACGAGCTAGAACTGCCCCCGCAAAAAAGCGCACATGAAATGAAACGCCAACTTCGCTCACACGTGTCGCAATGAATCGCTCCACCAGGGGGCAACGTTCCGGATAGCGGGTGTCAAAAACTACCGGGGCAAATGCCCTTAGGCTCCAGCTCTACCCAGATTTATATGCGTATATAAAACTATTCTTCTGCCTTTTTTTAGTTGGTTTATACAGTTCTCGTCTCGCCGGATGGACATGACCCCTGCCCGCGGGTTTCCATTGTTGCTCTGTCCTCGACTTTCGACAACGGATATTATTGATCCCGAAGTAAACCGGCCGGGGCCTTTCCGCTTCGTCTCTCGAAGCCTTTTCATTGCTTTTAATGCTTTTTTTTTTCGAAGTTTGATACATTTGTTGACTCATTCCAACAGAGATGGCTTCTCGCTACGCCAGAACCATTGTTGGGAGTTTCCACCCTTCACACTGATGGCGACAGCAGTTACAATCGGAAGCTTTCATCCTTCGGCTCAAAAGAGACATGCAATTTCTGAAACGAGAACGGGGGGCCGACTAATCAGGAAGAAGTCAAGGACAGCCTGGGAGGAATCATTCTCAGAGTTGGTGCCCTTTCATAGCCGAGAGGCTCGTGAAGGAAGAGCATGCTGATTAATCGAATCAGCTACGTCATCCTAGGCGTCATCTGGATTATAGAGATTTATCGCATAAAAAACTTAAATCAAGTCTGTGCTCGAATATGCACGTAGTACGGGATACTCCTACAATGCTGATAAGCGTCAACTGGAAAGGGCCTTGAACTCATTGGTCCATATTTCTGGGAATCGCCACCAGGCCAGTATGACAAGCGCTAAACTAAATTGGAATGAAAGCCCATTGAAGTGAGGAAAAAAACTCCAGGCTGAAAAATCTTCAATAATTCCTATTCCAACGTAGTGGATATTCCTAAGGAAAATACATTTTTGCCCACAATACAGATCTGAGTATACTGATCACACTCCCAAAGTGCCTCCATTGAGGGCTAGAACTAATTTGTTAAAAAGATCGCTTTTTTTCAACAACGTTTAGGAGAGGAAAGTCTTGATGTTCATCTTTCGTTGATATCACTGACAACATAGTGCTTATTTTGGCGTTAGGTTTCATTTTATGCTCCTTGTTTTGTGTAACCAAACCATTTCATTGTAATATACCCCAAGAAATGCCGCGGGTAATCAAATGAATAAACAAGCATCACTAGTCACTTGTCACTAGTACCTAGTCATCATTGTACGGCAAGTAAACACATTGCCCGTAGATTTTCGACAAGCCCCTTTTGCTCCTTTCGTGGAACAGTGACAATTTTCCTTCATCTTAAGCTCTCCTGGTCTCTACCCCCTCGGACAGCTGTTATTTTTTCCTCATAGTCGATTTTGTTATGCCCAAAGATAATCGGCTGTCGTTTACTCTACTTGCATACGCAATTAATTTCTGTTTCTTGCTTCTTAATGCTAGTAGCAGTATAGTAGTAGTAGTAGTAGTAGTAGTAGTAGTAGTAGTAGTAGTAGTAGTAGTAGTAGTAGTAGTAGTAGTAGTAGTAGTAGTAGTAGTAGTAGCAGAGTAGTAGTAGTAGTAGTAGTAGAGTAGTAGTAAAGTAGTAGTAGTAGTAGTAGTAGTAGTAGTAGTAGTAGTAGTTGTAGTAAAGTAGTAGTAGTAGTAGTAGTAGTATTAGTAGTAGTAGTGGTAGTAGCAGTAGTAGTAGTATAAAACATTTATGTGGGAAAATGGATTATGAGTTAAGGGCGTGGTTAATCAGGTGCTCAGTCCTGGACTCTGTTCCTCGATGAAGCGCTGAAAGAACTAGCCAGTATATTCTTTTTTTTTTATGTTTCAGAGCAACTTTTTTACACCCCCCTCCCTCCCCTCTCACATTTCTTAAGCTCTTTAACAATACTGCCGTATATAACTGTCCTGTTATCGAAGGTAGAGAAAGTACATTTCTTGCGGTGTTTTAATACTTACGTAACCCAAAATAGGTACAAAGTAATTCAGAACAGGTATGCTGGTTTTTCTTTCATTAATCATCCGCTTGATTAGTGTCACGCTCATGGAAAAAAAATAGTACATTGAAGATTTTCCGTGGGACGTTTTCTCAACTTTCTAAAATACCTATCACGTATATGATGGGTCACTGATACCATGCACTGTGATGTGGCACACATCGCGCACCTTTCCAGAAAACGCGCCCCATTTTCTAAACGAGAAAAACTTAGAAATACCAGTGACGCCACTACATGCTACAATTCAAAGTCAGAAAAGTCACTGAACTGCGAGCGCCACTGTCTTCTGATGAGGTCCAGGGACTGAGTTCTAAACGTAATGCTAAAAATTGCATACATTCACCTAATATTATAATGCTCTTGCGCTTTGCCTATTGTACGCCTTTACTTGCTTTTTTTCTTTCTTTTTTGTTTAAAAACTTACGCCCGCTAACTATTGTGTAACTTAATTATTGCCGAAGTTTTACTAACAGGTCTAAATTTTATTATATCTTTTTTCAGATCCTCTGCCAAATTTATGTATTTATACTCATGTATTCCTGATGGGAGGTCCCCCAGTTTTACTTTGGGACCTCCCATCAGTCAGTTTTACTTTGGGACCTCCTACTGTACAAACTCTTTTATGCCCATATGATTGATTTGTTTTTCGTTTTAATAAACCTTCAAATCTTCAAACACCTCACACCGCCAGTGGTAGGCTTTACACTGTACAGAACATCAGGTGAGCCCGCTCTTTCTGCTACTTCTTTTAACCCTAACATTAGTTTGTAAAGTGTATAACCTTGTTAAAAAAATAAAGCTATGTATACTGGTCTATATTGATACCTTCCTACAGAAGGCTTTCATCTAGTAAGACAAACTCAAGTTTGCTCCTAGCATTTTTTTTTTTTCACAGTGCATGGCACTATAATCACTGCTTCTCGAATGTCGACCTCAAGGCTTCAATGGCTTTAGATGGGCCCCTTCAAGCTCAAAATCATCTGTGGCAAAGGAGCGGTACTTATTCCGTATAGCTACGCATGATTTGCCTTAACTAAAAGGACGTTTTCTCGAAAGGCATTAGCGGTGCCTTTGTGAGGAGGGTATAAATCTTTCTTGTCTAGCCTCAGCTACGAACGATCACGCAACGATTCGCGATTGCCAAACTACACGCACTTTGGTTATTTCGTTCAACAGGCAGGCTTACACTGCAAGAAAAAGTACTCAACCGCCTTGATTGTTTCCACGCACGAGACGGAAACGTTAAAGTGGGCGGTGGTTCATCGCAAATAATAAATATCTTCATGAGCGATTTCCTAAAGTTTGGTGTAGTCATTACTATTTATATCTCTTAATTATTCTGAGGCTGAATAAACAAACAAGAATTAGAATAGAATCAGTTCCTATTTGGATCCTTAATGGGCGCAATCCTTGTGACACTCGACGAGCTACAAACGCTCAGCGAATGGGGTTCACCTCACTTGATTGCACACATGCTACAGTTACTGTAAACTCTCACGAGAGGATGGTGTAATATGGTCACCGGATGATGCAACGCCGACGACCCGAAACTGAAGCATTCAACAACAAAAGTAATCCAGTTCTCAATGCTTCTTGAAATTTTCTGAATGTTGCCTTTCTGGTGTTTCAGCTAGGAGAGGTTTAGCGTTGTTAGACGCATACACAAGTCGTGCAACAACATGCCACGCCCAATTAGCCAACTCGGAAACATTTCCGGCGCCGGAGCCCCCAGTCCTCAAAACTTCGTGACACGTAATTCGGTCTCCTCTTCACGATGTCCTCTTCTCCCATTCACTTTTCCTCTCCCTTCTGTGTCACGGATATGAGCCATCAAACATTTGCCGGACCAATGGTCAAAAGAAGGAATAAGCTCACCACCTATTCAACCACAACTTCGCTCACCACGCCCTCTACTCGACTTCCTGTCACACTTCTCATGCATAAATTCTACACGCCAGCCGACTATTTTGCATCGTCCGCTCTCTAAGCGTGGATGTCGACAGAAAGCACGTAGCTGTGGCCGCTGGACAAGGCCACAAACTAACGCAACGACGCAGGCGGGCAAAGCTTCCCTTGCACCCCACAATATGATTTAGCTCATGGTCTCGAGTTGGAGTTCGGAAGCGTCGTCTGTGCAGTATGCTTCTAACGATGCTCAGTTATAACACTGTTAGCCGATACATGTACCGTTTTGAGACACAGTCGTAGCCTATACTCTGCCTGTCTAAAGCTGCGCATCGCCTTGAAAAGGAAAACAAAACTTGACTACAAGGCTGTTCTAGCGGCAGGCTCGTTGGATCGGAATTCCTCGGCATCTGAGTTGTAGAATTTGGGCGACACGCAAACGCTGCTTGACACTCTTAATCTCCCATTCTCACGCGTGAGGAGCTTTGCAACTTTCGTTAGGGTTAGTGGCAGATGCCGATTGTACATACTCGCACACACGTGGGCAGCACGGCAGAGGATGACAAACTGCACAGCCATTAGTATTGTTCCTGGTATTCTCGGCGCAAGTTGCCCCACTGCTTTTATTTATTCTTGACCCCTGTTGACGCACCGCGCAGTCGGCTGGTTTCAGTTGACACTTTTGCTTACTTACATAACTTTTCCCACGCTGCATATTTTTTTGCTGTTGTTGATACCTAGGGTGCAGCCTTCGCAGTGAGCGTAATCAACCATGTCTACCCATAAGCCTCAAGAATCAGCCACCTCGCTCTAATATCAGGAATAACTGCGAAACAAATGAAAGACGATATGACTGTCTCCTGGCTTCATCCGCATCTGTGTCCTCCCCTTCTGACCCCAAAGGCGAGCTAAAAACGCTACAATCTACTATCTGCGCTACAACATCGACTCTAGCGGCGACTGTAGTAATCTCGTGAACGAAGCTGGATGTTGCCTCCGCATTTGCAACCCTGTCGCGCACGGCAGCGTGGGCGCGCGTGCGGTATTGACGTACCCAGACGACCCTCCTCGTCCTATGCAATGCTTCCCTGAACGGGAACAAAAAAGGTCGGGGGAAAAGTAGGGAAGCAGTGATGGAGACAACTAGGGAGAAAAATGAGCAAGACCTTCGTCAGTCTCGGGGATCTGCAACGCGCTCGCCTCTTTGCGCCAAGATTAACGTACGTGACCCGAGATCGCGCGCTGACTAGGAGCGTGCTACTCGGCATGACAAGCACCGCTCCCACGTCATCAGTAGCTGGACCTTCGGCGGCAGCAAAAACAGCCGCTTCGCTTCCAAGCAACACCCCCCTTAGAGCTTAGTGTTGCTAGTTCGAAATTCCGCTGGAGAACAATAAAATAAACGCACCTCTGCAGTGGTGAGTTTGCGTGAGAAGCAGCGTTTAAATACGCAAACCTCGGCTTTGTCGGTGTTGGAACGTTGCGTGATGTCCTCCGCCGAATGTGAAAAAGCGTTAGCGTGCCACTCCCGTTGCTGCTGTTGGCAATGTTGCTGGAGTGACGGGCGGTTTGCTGTCTTTTCGCTAGAAACCATTTGTCGTTGTAACCGACGGCTGAGGACCAACCTGGAGACGAGTGACAAAAGTAAGAACGACAACTTAAAAGGTCAACGCCGACAAAGCGATGTTTGCTTTCGTACGACAGTTGACGGCATGTCGAAGACAACTGGCATATCACAGAAAGCAGCATTGTCGCGGCTATTCTTCGTTTCTACATTTTGCAGATTGACTCGCACTATTTGGATCACTTTAGACTCCTTTACAACTTCTTAACTTAGTCATTAATTTAAGTTGAAAAAAATTGTTTTTTTTTTTTTCTTTCCGCGAGTGGGAAAGCCGACAATCGGGTATTTCGCGAAACCTATCACTTACATTTTCTTGGTTTTAACTCACGCTGATAAAACTCAATAACTTTTGTCTCTCAACTTACAAGATTCGAACTCGGATGTAGAGCCCTACGTACCATATCAGTCGATTTGCGCCCATGTAGAAAACCTCGTTCCACTCAATCCCACAACTAACCCTGGCGTTCTGCTCAGATATCGAGCGTGGCTTTTCAGCACTGGTTTTTATCCTATACTGAAAGAAAATTGTTTAAACTGTTGGTGAAAAACAATTGCGGTATTAGAGTTTGTGATGCAAAACCGCTTTTTCCGGGCTATAATTTGTTCACTATGTTTTCTCCAGCTGGTGAGTTTTAACTGTCCTCTTTGTCTGTTGTCTGTACACCCCTACCTCTCGCTAGATTCCTCTCTCTCTCTCTCTCTCCCTCCCTCTTTCTACTTTTGTTTTAGCTGACTTTGCCGTTTTATCTGAGTTGCAGGAGGTAAAATGAAAATGTAGGAAAAACTTGTGATGCTTATAGCTCATACGAACTGTCAGCAAGGAACAAATTAAACTCGGAAAAGAAATTCGAAACAGGGAGAAAGCACAAGAAAATGTTAGTTAAGCGTGACATTCTGAAGAAAGAGCGCGACAAAAAATTACGAGAAATTTCGCGCGTCTAGATTGACGACTACGCAGAGCTATGGAACGTAAAAGGGTAGGCGTAACGTTAAGACATGGTAAGCGTGTAGAGTGGGTCAGATAAATAACTAAAGTCGATGTTATTCTAGGGGAAATCAAAAAGAAGAAATGGGCATGGGCAGAACATGAAGTCCGCAGAGAGGATAACCGATGCTCCCCAGGGGTAAGAAATGGATTCGAAGTGAAAGAAAGCGTAGCATGGGAAGGCAAAATGTTGAGTGGGTGGATAAGGTAAAGAAGTTCGCAGGGGTCAAGTGGATGCAGCTAGCACAGTACAAGGTAATTGGAGTAATATAGGAGTGGTATTCGCCCAGCGATGGGTATAGTCAGGCTGATTATGATAATGATGTGAAAAGAAGTGTGCCCTAGCATTTTTATCCGATGTGGACTTCAGCGGTTTATGGTATGCAGAACCAGCAAGTCCTCACTTCTATACAATAATACAGACAGAGAGACTCGTTTGAGTGCGCCTCTCCCTCTCCCTCTCTCTCTCTCGCTCTCTCTCTCTCTCTTATGCTAGGACAGAATGGTGTCTTTTGTAGCTCTTCGTTGTTTATCAAAAGGTCGTCAATAGTACCGAGATGCGGCCGGAATGAAATTTTTTATTCTTCTACACAGCCACTAGCCTGAAGTGGCGAGAGATTTGCTTCTTCAAAAAAGACACAAGGATAGAGCTCGGAGTCATACAGAGCTCCCCGAATCACTGAATTATTTCGCACCAAAAAAATACCGGATAACAAAACTCACAATTCTTAACAACTAGCTGAAACGATATATCTATGAGGGCAGAATTAAAGAGAAGCGCCATAACGTCGCCGAAAACAAAAGGAGAAGGACACGAGGAGGAAAATAAACATGACGATTTAATTATCGCCCTAAGATTCTGCATATCTTATCCCCGTTAAGGGACAGAGAAGGGATGTCAATGAATTTTTTGCCGCTTTAAAAAAAAAAAAAAAAAAACATGTATCCCTTCGCACATCTCACGGGCCCTCTGTTAACGGTACCTTATTGAAATCTCACAATAGTTGCATAAAGTGCATGTATACACGGAGTCACAGCAGTGAAAGGCTGGCTTCTACCTTGTTTTGATAACATCCTTCCTGTGAACCCTGTGTAACAAACAGCCCAGATGGAACTCTTCCTGAAAGATGGCAAAGCTGGCGCACTTGCTATTCGCGTCAGTGTTGCCAGTGCCTCCACTGAAGTTTTAGTAAAACCCACCAGCATTTCGTCTTCAGTAGCTATGTTTTATGTATTTCAGAGTTCGCCTTTCACTTAGCTGGTTGCCCCGTCTTATCTGGTGCTGATGGTAAAGCCCTTTATCCCGTAAACCGCATCTGGTACATAGCATGAGTAGTGACCTAGGCTTAGGTGAGCCACCTGTCTACGCTCTAGATCCAGATTCCAAAACAGAGTATCTCGTGAGATAACACAAGAAAAAGAGAGTGGAGGAAAAGAAAACCAGCCTTTCGGCAGGAAAGCATGAAATACGTCTCTACACGAGGCCTGACTGGTAGACAGCTGGCACGATAGGTTTTGCGAGGGAAACCAAAATGTAAAAGAAAACAACTCTGAGATGCAGCAAGCGAACAGTCGCGCGCGATTACACCAGAGCGTTTGCGCGCCCCGGAAATAAATCACCCCTCAAGACGACGGAAGAGTAAGTGCCTTGCACCAGCGCAGACGCCTCACCTCTTCGAAACGTATCCAGCCGAAAAAAGGAGTGACGTTTACTGTATTTTGTTAAATTTTGCCACAAGGGGAGTCGGGATAGTCCGAGGAGCGAACGATGATTTGGAGGAGGTAAAAGTGAACAACAAAGAGGACAGAAAGAAGACGGAAAGCATGAGGAAGAAAGAGTAGAGGAGAGAAAGAAAGAATAAGAGGATCGTAGAAAGAATTCGGAGAAAATTAAAACATCGCAGAAAAAGTGGTGGAGAAAAACGAGACGAACGAGTTTGCGAACAATGAAAAGAAGAGTAAAGCCAGGGAATAAAAGCAAGAACTGAATTTGAAAAGAATGCATACAGATATCTCTAGTTCACTATAATACTATGAGCAACTTAAGGAATAAGCTAACATTCAAGAGAAAGAACCGACGCACTACATTAAAAACAATAAAATAAATACATAAGAGCATGACTAATATTATATAATTGAGAAAAAAACGAAAAAAAGGCAGGATGGATTCAAAAAAAAATTAAAGAGCACGGCAGAATCTGCATTGAGGTAATGCGAAAGCACGGATGCTGGTGTTGTTGCTTCTGGTTGCTTCCAGTTGCTTATTTCACTTCTTGTTTACCCATTTTAGTCTTTGGTACTTTACCATTGCGCGCTAATCCCTTCCTATGCTCAGTTTCGGCTCTGCTTCCGGTTGCGTGACGTCACATCCTCTACATCACATTGATTCACTTTTTGTTTTCTCATTTTAGTATTTTGTACTTTCAAATTGCGCACCAATCCCTTCCTATGCTCCGTTTCAGCTCTACTTCCGGTAGCGTGACGTGACATCCTTGACGTCACATCTACCTAAGCACCCCTTTCTTTCTTTCCGCTTTCACTCCCACCTTCCTCCCTTCCCTTACGGCGCGGTCAGGTGTGCACAGAACAAGCGTAACAGAGGCGGCGCCTTCTTTTCGTGAGAACCATTTATTTTAATTAATTACCTAATTAACTTATTGGTATAATTACTTCTTCGGACACAACATTACGTCACCCTCTATCGATTGACACCACTTATTTACCTCTACCACTTCTCAATTACTCACAACTGCTGCTGACACGATTGATTAATTGGTTTATAGGAAGGGAAAGGCGCGGTAACTGTCTCACTTGTTTTCTGTGGACACCTGAACAGCGCCGTAAGGGCAGGGAGGAAGGTGGCAGTGAAAGTGGAAAGAGAGAAAGAGGAGCCGTAGTGGAGGGCTACGGAGTAATTTCGACCACCTGGGGATCTTTAACGTGCGCTGACATCGCACAGTACACGGACGCATCTTCGTTTCGCCTCCATCGAAACGCAGCCGCCGAGGTCGGGTTCGAACCCGGGTACTCCGGCACAGTAGTCGGGCGTCTTACCACTGCGGACACGTTCTGCGGACATCAATCTGTGAATATAGCGAAGTAATGCTTTGGCCTCAAAAAAATAGTAAATACAAAAATAAAAGGAGATACAAAATGTAAGTACGAAAAAGGAGAGACAGAAGAGGAAGTAAATACAGATATAAGACTCCCAGCCTCACCGCCGCAGTGAGCTACGGAAGCTCGGTGGAGAAGCCCTTCGCGCAGGTGGACACCCGCTGACCCAATGCTGATAGAATGAGAGAAACCTACCTGGGCAGCGAAAAAAAAAAAAACCCTAAAGAATAAATATCAGCCAGAAGGCCAATCTAGGCCCTCTTCTACCTGTTCCCTTTCTTTGCACTGAGTGCGTGGCCAGCCCGTACGGTGTCTGGCCATCTATTCAGCCGCCGTCGTTTAGCAAACGCATACACTCCGTATACGCAGAGGACTCGGGAGCACGGTAGGACCTTAAGTGCGCCCGAGGGAAAACGGCTTCGCCACTGATGTCCGACCGGACAAGAGATGGAAGATCCGAGTGTCTTTCGGGCTTTGGCGAAGAAGTAAGGTACCATGTTCACGCGCACGTAAGGCTAACCAGAGTAAAAACCAGTCCTCGGTCCTTAGCGTCTTCCCCCCATGGAAAGTTTTCACAATGAAAAGAAAAAAGGAATGCCTCAGACTTTACATCTTACATCCCCTTCTTCCTTCTACTCGAGAGCCCCAGCATGTCGACTTGACAGAGAAATGTGTACGAGCGTGCGAGCTCCAACCTCTGGCGTGTCAGATTCCTAAAAAATTAGTATGATCCTATTCCTACTGTGTCTAGCTACTGCTACGCGAGTACCGATGCCATAACTACGAAAGTAATAAAACGGTCATTCGATATCTCATTTTCAAGCACGTGCACAGCCATACCTGTCAACAAAATAGTGCAGTTACATCCGACTGCTTTAAAAATAACCCATGAACTTATTTATTTATCCCTCTTCACTATACATCGAAATACAAGGATGTACGGTACATCATGGCGACTTACATAGCTTCGGCGAATCATAACGTCACACATGGAGACCAGGTGGCACACTCCATTGTATTGCTCGGCCGTCACGTGCAAGTTAAGAAATTATTTGTAATGTTGTAGCTATGATCACGCGACTTGACCGCCATCTTTATTCTGAGAGCAAAAGGAATAAACTTACGCAAAAAGTTGAGGTAGAGACGTGACGACAGGATACGTCTCTTTCTTCCACGCCTCTTTCTTCCTCAACTTTTTTGCGCAAGTTTATTCCTTTTTGACAATATGAACCAACTCGCCCAGTAGAAAGCACTTATTGAATCAGAGAGCGATGGAGAAACCGGCAAATTTAAGCAGTAAGAGATAACGCTCCTAAAAGGCGGCCTATAGAGCTTATTCACGTGACCTCATTGTAGCTTCACTGGCAACCATGGCACGCATAACGCAACGTCGGAAAGGAGGAAAGAAAGAAGGAGAGAGGGCCTGTGGCGAATCATGACACGACGTCGGTCAAATCCGAGCTCTTATTATTGGCAGCCCTTGGCGACTGAAGCGCTAGCACTCCCCTGATGGGGCTGGGACAGGTGGGTCAACGCCTCTTGCGGCGGGGGCTATCCTGCCACAGAAATTTTTATCTGTTGTAGGCCGTCATTGCACCCGCCACCGCTGCGGGGGTGGACGACGGCCGTTGTTGCGGCGTGCGTCTTTCTCTCCCTCTTACTTTTCTTTCTTCTCTATTTTCTCTTCTGTCTGCACGAGGCAGCGGTGGTGGCTCAGCTACAGAGCCAGTAGCAGGCCCGTGCATTGTCTTTTCCTTCTTCCTACAGCCACAACAATAACTGCTCTTATTAGACGGCGTTGCAAACGGCTTCTCAAGTGTCTGACAAATGAACTGCGTGCAGCAGGGAGGACGCCGGTAGACCGGCGCCGACGCGTCGGAAACACTTTTTGTGTGCTTTTAGTTTCGAACCGCCCAACGTTATGACGTCTCCACAATACAAGGTTGCCACAACTGCCGCCAGCTAAACCTGATAGTGAATAGGATCTATAGGCTCGCTCGCAAACACGGTACGCCGCCGTGGGTACAAGCGGCTTAGTAAAGGATCGCGGTCTTTAGCGATTACCTCAGCGGTAGGTGCGTTCGACGTGTCCATAAACGCGTGTTCAGGATCGTTTACAGCGTATGTGATAAGTGCACGGGGGGTTTACCGGTAGGTGTGAGGAAACGAGGGAATCTGTCTGGACACTTCTCTGATGATTTTCTGGCAGCGTGCTCCTTATTTTTGCCTCCACTGAGCCAGAACTAGACGACTGCGATGCAATTGCTTTTACTCAACCTGCTCTCGCCTACCATATGTTGTCTTTTACGAGACGCCACGGTTAAGGCGACGTTAAAGCCGCACCTTTGTATCAATCGAAGGCGCATGCTTATCCTTTACCCCTCACGGTAAGAAAAGCGTAAAGCAACCGAAAACTTTGATTTGAGTTGTGTGACAGAGTAGCTTTAAGATATCGCCTTGCAGCAGAAGCTGTTGCAAAATACGGAGCTACCGAACATTCTATTTAAAATTTTTTGCCTGCGCACAGTAAAGCATGGTGGGAGTTTAAGCGTGGCTTGAACCTATAGTTACATGAGCGAAAGCTTTGTTGGGGATGGTTTAGCATAGTCTAGCAAGGTTTTTCATGTTTAGACGATCTGAACTAAGGGCACGCTCAAACTGCCCCATATGGCAGCGTTTCTTCGGCGCCGCGTCAGCCTCTCGTCAACCGGCGTCGCCGGAGGCGAAATTCAGGCGCTTGGCACGAAGCGACGCAGAAAGATTCAGGTATCTGGCGATGGTAGATCTCAGCGTCGGCGCCAGAAATATACTACGCAGGCAAGAACCAATAGCAACTCACGCATGGGCAGTGTTTTTCGGTTTAAGCAGTGCTGATGTACCCACCGCCACAGGCGAAGCTCGTTTCCGCAAAGGCAAGAGCTTCTCTTCTGACGCCGCTCCTTCCCGCGTTTTTGTTCCCCTTGTTTCCCCTTTTCCTTCCCAGTAAACTCTCGTCGCCGCTGATCAGATTATTTTAGCTAAGGATGGGGGATAATTTCGACGTTCGAGGATCCCTCCACATATTGGCGTGCAGATGCCAGCTCGTACACCGTTTTGTGTTTAGTCATCCTCTGCTGCGTGTTTCGAGCGACGATGCCCGTACTTTAGCGCCGTTTTAAACGGCGATATTGAAAAACATTTTGTCTAAGTACGGTTCTGGCACGAGAAAAGAGCAATGTCTATCTTTTCGGGACACACATACAAACCTGATTTATAGGCAATGAAAGGTGCAGCATCTGTGATAGTTCCCAGTGGGCATCTGAACTGCGTCATAAGAGGTGTTCGAGGTCAAAGTCAAAGGTCAAGGTCATTGCGACAAACCGAAGCGAAATCTGAAGTTGGGCCTCGAGTGCTAGTGCTTGCGCTCTAATATCCACCACGGTATCGATAACTTGAAAACAAACATTCAAAGCATATTTTTGGAAATTTCAGGGGCGCTCTCTTTTTACTATAGAAACGTCAGAAATAGACAGCCAGAAATTCAGTGCATATAGAGAGACGAAAGGACAGACGAACAAAGATAAATGGATAGGTTGATTACATATTTAGATCGATTAGATGGATTGATAGATTAGATAGGTAGGTAGGTTCACAGCGATCGGCATAAGCCACGTCTCCACACCATAACAAAGGTAAGGATGAAATTCGACCCGACCTCCAATGCGAAATTGCAAAGCTGCCTTCCTCTTTTCTTCCAATTTCCTGGCTGCTTTGTGGTCACGCCTCAACGTTGCCATCACCGAGAGAACGACGAAGACACGGGATCTTCCTGTTATTTGTTCGCCCCTAGGACGACATCTTCGGGAACGGCCAAGAAAAGTAATCAGAAAAGAAGCGAGGTCTGCGGAAGGATTGTTCCCTAATTTACTTATCGTATCGATGGCAAAGGAGCGTCGTATGTCTCCGAGGCCCACAAAGGAGCCGAAAAGAAGAGTATAGTGCACGCAGAAAGCAGATAAAAAAAGACAGGGTAAAAATTAAAGTATACTCGAAAGCTTCGCTGATAGAACGAAAGTATATTTTTGAGAAGCAAGCTCAGTAGATCCGGGCGTGAGGCTGTTCGAAAAGGGAACTATATCTCGCAGCAGTAAAAGCCTGCAGCGCTGAAAAGGCAAGAGTTAGCCCAATCGTCGGTCCTTTGGCAGGTGCACTATGCGACCAGCCAATCAAAACAGCCGTCAAGGTTACAGCGCAAAGTGAATTTGTGTCTACGCAAGCAAACTTATAGAAGTCCGCTTTGCCCTGTAAGCAGTGTCGTCGCCACGCCCACTTTTCCAGCCCTGCACGCATACTTGGGAGCGACAAGTTCACCCCTCGGGGCTGCACACTTCTGTGTAACTTATCCCTACCGGCGAAAAAAAAAAGTTAGGCAACGAAGCTGGGTTCGTCTCAAATTGAGCACCGACGCACTTCGGTTTTAAACAGGAGTAGAAGCTTCAGAAGTTTCAACTCCAGTTTCAAAAGGAATATACGATTCGTAAGGCAGAGAGAAAAGAAAGAGGAGACGAGAACTTCGATTCCGCAGTTTCTCTAGGAGGTATATTGCAGAACCACTCCGCGGAAACATAGTATACCGCGGTCATACGAGAGACAGGAGAGCCCCGGCCGCTTTGTTCCACAAAAGAAGGGGAAGGGACTCAGAACTTGTCACTCCGGACGTAGAATGAGATACGGGCGCTGTTGCGTTCTCATGCTTCGCAGAGAAGTGCAATAAAAGCGGAACAAAGGAGAAAGGGGGTGAGGGAGGGTAAAAGAGTGCGAAGGACGGTGGAATCAAAAAGCGGTGTGAGCGTGCGCAAACACTATTCCACAAAGAGACGGAAGAAGAAACGGAATTTGTTAGGAGACGGAATTCTCTGAAAAGGCAAGCGCGAAGATTTTGGGGCCAAGTAAATATATAAATTAAGGAGGAATATTTGTAGGCCATTCGAAGAGGTTCTTCTTTTTGAGTAGACTCTGGTGTTGGTTATGATGATTATAATGGCAATGGGGCGCATTATTAAGAGTCGACATCTTTTTCTGCGTAGGAACGAGCATGACGGAGTTAGAGGGACTCTGGTATAGGGGAAGAAAACCAAATTAGAAAACAAAACAATAACCCAGGATACTTATTTTGTTTGACTTTGATGTCAAGATGATCTCGAATAAAAGCCTGCACGCTGGCGTGGGTGAGGAGATATGAACGCAGAAAGGATGTCGAGGAGAAGAGGCATAGAAGAATTGAAGGTGGAAAAATAAAAAGGAATGTCATGATGATAATACATAAGCGACATCTTGGATAGAGAAAAAAAGAACGCAAGATTGTAGTAGCGTGACTGATTATCTTCGGCTACAAAAGAAAGCTGTGCATATTTATGCGCAATTTCGACATCAACAATACCTTACAGTTGCTCTCAGGTGAACGCTAATGAGCGGACAATGCCCCTTGACTGAAATTATCTTTGGGAAATTCGCCACAATACATTGGGGTTAGAGTTTAAGGTCGCACATAGTGCATAGAATAAGCACTACTGGTAGTGCTGGAGACCAGATTGTCCTTGGAAGAAAATAAATAAAGCTAGTAAAAAAACATACAAAGTTCAGAAACAAAAGAAAGTCTGTAGGTGGTCTGTGCACTGCCTACCCTTTCACTTTCAGGTATGAGGAACTCTGGCAGGCCATGAAAGTATGCAAAATCTCAGTATGAAATTATTTTCAAACTTAAGTCGCGCGCCCACTTTCGAAGTAATAATTCCAAAACGTTTCTCGACATGAATCGCAGCTAATTTGCTTCCGATTGCATCTGTAATCTTCATGTAATATTCAATGAATTCGCTAGTGAACCTTATTTTTGTCCATTTGGCCATTTATTTTTACAAGTTTTAGAGCCCGAAATGCAACACGCGCGCAGAAGAAAAATCAATAGTAAAACAGGAGTGAATGTTTCAGAAGGAACAGTAACGGTTGGTCACGACACGAAAACCCAGCGACCCCAGTTTCAGTATAAAAGCACCGTTACGGTGATTTACGTTCCTTGTTGGGAGGGCAGAAGGAGGTGACGCCCTAGTCGGACACTTTATCCTCCACACTGGACGCTCTGGAAGAAAGGTAAAGTCCTCGAGGGCTATAACAACCTGCGCACTTCAAAAGCACGCGCCTCGTCTCGGTGTGTGCGCTCTAGCAATTTATTTGAAGACGAAGCGCACCTCGGAAAGTGCTCTCTGTCCAGACAACTAACCAATAAGCAAAACGAGGCTTAAAATGACTCCTCCGCACAAAAACTAACGGAAGAGGCGGCGCAGATGCAAGAGTTTCGTTCAGACAACGGAACGTCCAGGGTGAAAAGATTGCGAGGCAAAAGAAGGTTGCAAAGCACGTCGTAACGAGTGGGAGGGAGATGCACAAGTGGAAAGGGAAGGTGAGGTTGCAAGAAGGACCCAAGTGCTTCCGATGGTCTCTAGGAGGCGCGGGAAGCGCAAAAAGGAAGGGCACGATATATCGCGGCGCCAGCAGCTGTGACCTGCGCGAACGCAGCATCCAACCGCCGACGAAAAAAATAAAAAAAAAAGGACTAAGTTTTCGGAGCATTAAGAAAAAGGCAAAGACAAGAAAAATCTCTTCTCCGCGTAAGTGCGAATCGAAGGCTTCGTGACGATAGAAAAGAAAAGCTGTAGAACTAGAAAAAAAATCTGCGAAAAGTGTACACAAACTTTAAAATAAGGGGAAGGTAGCAAGCAATGGCGTGGACGAAAGAGGATCTTGTAAGGCCTTTTCCTATGGGTGAGCAAAGTTGAAAGACTGGTCGGATGTTTGTTTGTTTGTGCGTTTTCCAGGATTTGAGCGCTTTGAGAGTGAATAAGGAGGTTTCTTGAAGCAGATAGCGGGAATGCTGGCGTGTGGGGCGGGAAACACAGGGAGCCCGGGGCTCGTACTCAACGCGTACTAAAGCCCCATCAGAGGTTGCCGCCGCCGTGACGAGAGAGAACCCGAGCTGCGCGCTGTCGTAAAACAATGCGGCTCTAGCGCCCTTACCGTGGCCGAACGCCGCAATTTCCTCTCTCTTTCCTTCTTTAACGGAAACAAGAAAATAGAAAAAGGAGAAAGAACAAGCTCCTTGTCTGGCTCTCTCACTATACCGCTCTTTGCGGAGGTGTGGCCGAGCGTGAAAAAATCTGGGACACCAACGCTTGTTGCCAGAGGGTTCTTCTTTCTAGACGAATTTCGGGGATATGTCTTGAGAAGTTCTGAGAGGTTTGTAGGCGCGGAGTGTGCGAGTGAGCGCGTGAGCGAGTGAGTCAAAGATGTTAGTATGGGAGTAATCCGGTTAGAGAGTGAGTGCTGAGAATGAATGAATGAATGAATGAATGAATGAATGAATGAATGAATGAATGAATGAATGAATGAATGAATGAATGAATGAATGAATGAATGAATGAATCGATCAATCAATCAATCTGTGAGCGAAGGAAAGTAAGTTAATGATTGAGTGGCAAATTTAAAGGGAGCAAGTCCGTGGTCAAAGTGATGAAATGAATGGGGAGGTTAGCACTCTAGTATATTACTAATTTTTGGTGAGTGGATACCATTCACGTTGTATTACTGTAAATATTGCTCGATTGTAACGGCGTTTTCGTGTGGAATGGACAGTAAACACGGCAGGACTGAAAACGAGCCAATGCAAGTAAGTGCGTATGGCCGACATAATGGCGAACTTACTTCAGGAGTGTTCCGTTGTGTCCATCACTGACGCCATGAAACGCAGTTCGTATTTCCTTTCTTTCCTTAAAAGCACCACACAATTTTTTTTTGTTATTAAACGGTGCATTGGATAAGTATGGTGTTCCAGTTAACTGCTCCAAGCACTCTGCTCTTTGCAGTTTTTCAACAAACTATATATAACAAATGCTTTTTCAATTTACGGCGACCCACCCTGCAGAAAGCTTTGCGCCATTATTTACACCCTAAACTTCTATCCTTACTGTAATAGCCCATGTCGGCACTATTTAACATCTGCAACAACGTGCTCAAAGTCCAGCAAGTTTTATCGAGCGCTTTTGAAACTAACTTTGCATATAGCTTGCAACGCATTTCGTGCACAGAATGAAACGTTTCAGGCCGAAGGTGAGGGCACTCATTTGGTTTTAATCATGAGCGCGAATATATTCTTCTTTGTTTCGAAACTTCTACTGAAAATCCGGTGTCTAACCAATGAACCTATACTTGGCCGTTTGGTGCTTTGTGAACTTTATTGCGCTTTCATTTCGCTTTATATTTTGTTCTGGTGTGGTATCGATTGCCATGATTCCTAAATCCATCTTTTTTATCCTTTTTCTCCAACAAGACAACATCGTCGCCCTTGCAGCAAACGTGGCCCGAGAAAAGTACTTAGTATTAAATCGGCAATTTGATATTGCACGATCGAATAAAAAACACCATTTAGGACCGTAATTTCAACACTGCGATCTGAGCATCGAGAAACAGGTATGGTTTGGTTTCGGGGTTTAACGTCCCAAAGCAACTCAGGCTATGAGAGATGGCGTAAATATCCGGAAATATCGACAACATGCTGTTTTTTAACGTGCACTGGCATCGCACAGCACACGGGAGCCTTGCTTTTTGCCTTCATCGAAAAGCGGCAGCCGCGGCTGCAGGATTTGATCCCGTATTCTTGGGCACAGTCATAACCTCCTTTATAAGTATAAAGAAGACTATGGCACAGTAGTCGAGCACCGTAACCACTGTATCACCACGGTGGGGCAGAGACAGATACGTGTGTACCTTGTGTACATTGTGGTTACTTACGCGACACGCGCTTTGGGTCGCATATCACTACGTTTACTGCGGACGTCTTTGAAGTGTGTCATAAACTGTGTCTATTACGCTGTGCGATAGCGCTCAGTTCGTGGAAATCTGCTTAGAGAATCCACGATACGTTTTTATTCCTATCACTGTTGCGACCACTGCCGCTCTCCTTGTTTGGATGTTGCTGAATTAGGTAACGAGGTGCAGTTCCGCTGGTCATGAACAAATACGTAATAAGCAAATAGCTCTAAAAAGGCTTAAATCCTGAGAAGTATGGTGAAATTTACCTGATTAACATGTTACTCCAGGATGAAGCAAAGGAATGTGAAATTCATTTAATAAAAGGCTGCTAAGATTTGAAGTATACGCGCGTCGTAATACAGCAACACCCTATACAATTCCGGGACATATAATGCACACACCAATGTGCACATAAAAGCTAGTCTATCAAAAGTCTACTCCCACCTGCATCTTACAAAAAATGTCTACGTTTGCACTATGCTCTGCAAGTCTCGGAATTCAGGGAGAGATAGCGCAAAAGATATTTCTAAGCTGTTCTTAAACTTTTCCAAAACATTTCTAAGACTTTCTGTCTGAACGTCTTCCACCATGTGCATATAACTTGTATTCACGCTCTGGTAGCCCTCAAAAAAAAAAAAAGAAAAAAACAAAGAAACCTAGCGTTTTTTTTAAACCTGTGAGTATAGACCTCAACGCATGATCGAGCACACATCGCGGCCCAATTAATTGTCCTGCGTGGACAGATTACCAAGTTCTGCGGAGGGATACGCTGCTTTCCCTCTTTACAGTATGTTGCAGGTAAGGAAAACCGAACGAAGATATCGCTGTAACCAAGCGTCCTCACAAGAAAACTGCGATGACCACAAGAAAGATTTTTATTCACAGATCTTCTAAAGTTGTAAAAATGCACCGGTATTCGCTTTAATATGATGATCACGAAGTCCCCTTTGTCCATTTGCGTCGCGACTTTGAGTTGAGACAAATGAAAAACGTGTTTAACTACCAAATAAAAGTTTCTCGCCAATAAATGCGTCTTTGGATGCAGGTCAGAAATCAACCCATCAAGGAACAAAGATTGAATTTATTTTGATTGACCTCAAAAAATATTTCTGGTCGCAATCAACGTCGCTTTAACACATACGTCATAATGGGCCGCCAAGCAGCCGGTCCCAAGACCGTCGCTCGTCTACACGAGCGTTGGTGCTCACCGCACGTATATATGATTCGAAGGCGGGTCTCCTCAAATTTAATAACGCCTCGGTAAACTGAGACAATGCTTCATTCTCAAAACTAGTTCCTCTAATCACGACTCGCCAAATGAATGGGAAGTACGTACTCAAGCAAGGTAACAAAACATCGGAACTAAGTCATTTTTGCTTCACCTTAGCAACAAGCGCGTCAGCTTTGCAATATGGTGGGCATCCTCAAACGCAGCTCAATGGATTCCTCTTTCTTGACGGCTTCGCCCTTCTGTATTTCTCCAGTCCCTGGCTTTCGAGATATCGGCTTATGAGAAATAGAAAACAAAGATGTCACTAGAAGCAGTATTCGACGTCGAAAGGATAAAGTTTTATGTGTTATGTGTCTTTTTCTCGCCTTGACTAAGCTTTCTCACGCCTGCCGGGCTTTTCGGCTCGATGGGTCAAAATGCAGGAGCGCCTTTAATGGAACAGGGGTTGGGGAAAGGAGAGATGTTTCCGTTGTTTCATCTTCCGGAAGCAAACCGAACGACTAAGTTTCGAAACTTGCTTCGGGAAAAGCGGATGCCTCAACACGAAGGTCACCAAAGGCGCCTTGGTCCTTATAGTCGGCTGAACGCTGTCTGACGAGTTATTTTGTGACAGCAGAAATAAATATACGCAACGGAAGAAATATGGAAGAAAAATGAGCTCATTTTGACCCATGTCGAATGGCTAGAGAAGAAAAATTAGCAGGCTTTTTTTTTTAAGGTGGGCACGCTACATCCACTCTTGCGTTAACAGAGAGAGACCTTGACCTGACAAGCTAGTTTGCCCATGTATCAAAAGAAAAGATAAATTTATGTATTAGAAGTACTGGGTTGTTTAACAGTGAAGAGAATTGCGATGGCATGCATTTATTTTTTGAAATGTGAAAAAAATATTATTTTAACTTTGAAGCGCAGAAAGCTGGGCAAATGTGTTGAGATGCACGGTTGAAAAAGCGCGGAAGTGATACGCGTATGTCGATTACAACGACCCGGATTGGCGCTAACTCGCAACTGACGTTTATTCAAGAAAGGCGTATGACGAAGTAGGAACACAAAGGAAAAACAAACTACAAAAACAAAGGCAGCAATCTTCATATGAAATCCTCGCAAAGGAACCAAAATACGACACATTACCATTTAAACCCGAGCGATGTGGCCAAAAATTCAAATTCTTTATCAGCCAAACGTACGAAAGTTTGACTGATGCAATTTTCTCCATTTAGACGCACATAAACAGCCTCCGTGATCTCTTTTAGCCACCGTGACTAATTTGTTCGATATGTGATGGAAGCTTTTTCTATGCGTCTCAATGATGAAAGTTGCGTCAGTTCAACTTCCGTATGCTTGGCTGATAGAGAATTTGAATTTTTGCGGCATGGCTTAGATTTCATAGACAATCTGTTGTTGTACCTTGGCCTTTTTGCGTGGGTGTCACATGAATACTGCCGCCTTTGTTTGTTTGTTCCTTATTTGGTTTTTCTCTCATGAGTTCCGAGTTACCCTCTGTCTGTGTGATTCTATGCGTCGTCAGATTCCTTTCGCGCTTTTTCAGTAATACATTTGTTTCAACTTCCCCCCTGCTTTTAATATTAAACACCGGCTCAAACTCCGAAGAAATATACGAGCAGCTGTAACGCACACACACACACGCACACACACGCGCGTATACACGCACGCATACACAAACACACACAAACATTCTCATTATCTGTCTGACCATGCTGACGCCTGTATGGTGGCTGAAGACGCATTCATCGCCGAGAAAATTTCATTTCAAAATATTCCTTCCAGTAAATTCGAACTCATCCCGTCGTTAGCGAAAAGAATGGGTTGCCACGTGTGTTGAACTGAATGGCGTTAATCATTGAGTCCGAGGTCAGCGTGAAAACATGCCTGCTCGTGAAAGGATCGAGTTCATTTTGGGAACCACCCACTGGCGAGACAACCTGTATTTAATTTCTTGGTATTTTAGAGCTTACAGAAACTCATTTTCCTGCGCCAGTATAGTCTCTTTGTGATATGAAGGTCTTACATGTTGGCACAGGCGAAATAGAATTTGCCGTCTGTTTCTTTATCTGTGAACATATATGTATTCAATAGCAGACTTGCTGCCTTGCATCTTTACGCCATCACCAATTTTGCCCCCATGAGGCCTAGAGGGAATTAAATGAAGAGCCGTGATACAGGACATAATAAGACGGTACACAAGTGGTATTCAAAATATTACGATATTTATCTCAAATATTGTAGTAAATGTTGTCAGAAATGAATCCATCAACCCGGCCTTCTATACGGAATGCCCATGTTGAACGTTGCCAAGTTTTCAACAAAAAAAATACATGGAGTTCCCTAGCCCATTGAAAGCAACTGACAGTTGTTTAGAGTAGCCTGGCCTATTCTACAATATTTCCTTCGTGAAAGTTATTTATATATTAAATAAATATTATCGAACACAATATTTATTCTCCTGAGCAATGAAGTCTGAATAGAAAGCCGTGGATATTCTTGACGATTAACAAATAAAATCCGCCTGTAGTTTCAGTTTAAACTGCCGCGACAGATGACGTCATAACGCGCTGAGGTCATATGAGGTGTACAAAACTGAAGCATAGTCACTGCTTTGCTCATTTTATACTCACGGACCGTTGTTCTTGGATCTCCAGTGGAACCTGGGTAGGATAGGGAAGGAGAAACGCCTTTGTCACTATTGTTCGGGCTAGGGATGTGGTGGGGTGAAGGGGGTTGATGAGGTAGCCCATTCTCCTCGGGACGGGAACAAAAGCCTGTCCCCTTTCTTTCCTCCTAGCCTTCGCTGTCGAACTGAACTGCAAAATCGACTGTGGGCCTACCGCGGCCCAACGTCGACCTACAACATCGCCGACATTGACCCAAGCTCGGGCAATAAAGTTGAGCCGAGCTCGTTTTGATTATTTGCCCCATGCTGGCCCACGTAGGCCCGACATAAACCGAGGTCCACGTATGGTTACCAATATGGGGCTTTAGGTTGGCCAAGATCGGAGGCCGACCTTGCACACATTAACCACTCTAGCAATGCTAAACGCCTGAATAGTTTCAAGTGTAAATCCGTAATATTGCCACCAAAACGCACATTCTTCATGAAAAACATTCGTAACCCTGAGAATGTTCTGCAAGGCTGAAACAAATACATTGACTTTTTAAGAAACCATTTCAATGAGCAGATGTCTAGCAGTGAAGATAAATAACACAAGCATTGTGAAGGCGACCAGGTCCACCATGTCAATCGTACTAGAAACAATGCACCAAAGAAACACTACGAAACAAAACGCTACCGTGCAACGCACACACAAACACACCTGACAGCCACCATAGAAAGGAGGCCATGCAGCAACTATCGGCGAGTTTATATATCCCCACATGACATGCTCATTTCAGAGGCTGTCACCCTTGCAAGTCGACAAAAGTTATTTCAATCATTTTTAAGCTTGCGATGGCAAAAATGAAAAATTAAGGAAGATATGCTCATGTTGTTGAAAATTTTTATTTAGAACTTCGCTTTGCCGTCTTTGTGGGAACATTGTGTAAAGCATGCGCTAAAACATACATGCTACTTGGCAAACCTCACAGGCAGCCGACCACTACCCTACTTTCGGATGTTTGGCTGCCGAGAATTCTGCGCCGAATAGTTCCTTACCATTTGCAGATATGTGGCTTGCTCAAAGTACTTTGCCAAACTCGTGGGCAGCCAACCACGTATCTAGTTTGAGCCAGGCTTGGCGGCCGAACATTGGGTACTGTCTAATTTACTACCATAGCCTATAGTTGGGTGTAAGTATTAGGTCAAATAATAACCAGAGTAATTGGTGGCCAACCATGGCCCACAATTGAGCCAGAATTGTCTGGCCGAGAATACCGGCTGCCGAGCTCTACCCAGTCGTTTGCCGTCGTCGGCCGATTTCAGTTCGGAAACCTGTCCAAAAGTAAAAATATTTTTCATGTCTCTCGTGACCAAAGCGCGTCTATTGTCTATGACCTCACACTAATTTCTCGTCTACCGTATCGAAATCTTCCGTGCGCTCGACTCTTCTGTTTTCTACTTCTATCTGTGTGCTTGAGTTGAGTTTTTCTCAAGTTAAAATGCAGGACGAAAAATTGAACAATGTAGCCACAGTACACGACGCGAGACATGCAGCAGTTGAGGCTCAGCTGAATGGTATAATCGCGGTTCTGGAGAAGCTCTGGCAACGTTTGACGAAGATAGAAGAAGATCGAATGTTACAACCTAACGCAGCAACCAAAAGAGAAAGGTCGCAAGAAAGCATACCAAACAATAAGAACAAAGCCAGACCAACGAGAACTGAAGACCAACATGGCTCACGCCACTAACAGCGTAGCCACCAGGAGGAAAGAAACGTGCCGCATCTGGCAGTGGAACTGTAGAGGTTTCAGGAACAAGAAAGACTTCAACTTGCATATATTGGGCAGCAGCCAAAAGCCTCATGTGATATACTTCTACAGGAAACCTTGATTACTCCAAAGATACCAGGATACGACTCGCATGTCGAGGAAAACCAGGCACGAGTGGCCACACTTACGAGCAAAACAGTCAAAGCGATCAAGCACGACAAGTTAACGCAAGACACGGAGCACATATTAGTAGAAGTCCTTCCTAGAAAAAGAAAGGATAAAAGCCTATTTATACTCAATATATACAGCCCTCCAAGGGACAGGAAAACGGACTTCGGATCAATCATTGAACAGACTCGGAAGATTGCAGGAAAGAATAAGCTAGTTATAGCGGGGGATTAGCGGGGGATTTCAACGCGCCACATCAGACATGGGGATACCGACAAAACACCGCGAAAGGAACTCTCCTACTAAAAGCAACGGAAAGGGCCAAACTGAAGTTGCTAACCGACTGCGGCACCCCGACGCGACAGGGCAATAACGTAAACAGAGATACGTGCCCAGACCTCGCATACGTAACCGAAGAAATAGAAGCGGAGTGGACTTACACGAACCTCAACTTCGGGAGTGACCACTTCATATGCGAGACACTGGTGAACGCAGGAAGGCTGCACAGTGCACTAAGGAAATCCAAAGTAACGGACTGGCATGAGTTCAGGAAAGACCTGGAAGAACAAATTGCAGAAAATCTAACCCAATGGACAGATCAGATTCGAGCCAAACATAAAAAACACACTAAAACGATATCGGCCCAGGACCACGTACAGGAAGTAGATCGACACCTACTCAACCAACGGAACGCGAGACGAGGGTTGACCAAGCGATGGAAAAACCAAAAACATAACAGTGAACTCAAAATTCGGATCGCAAAGCTCAACGACAAAATTCAGAGCTACGCGCAGACGGTGGCCAGCAACAACTGGAACCAAATCTGCAACGAACTCAACGAAAATCTAGGCAATGCTAAGAGCTGGAAACTAATTAGACACCTAATTGACCCAAGTCAAAGCAGGGATGAAAATGGCAAGGCAATAGAGAGGATGCTTCACCTGAACCAATCGACAGACTCTGAAATCGCGGATCAGATCTGGAATAGGTACATCGGAGAGACGGAACAGTCAACATCGATCAGAAATACGCAGGAGTATACCCAACTCAAAGCTGGACGCGGACATTACAGTAGCAGAAGTATACGCAGCGGCTAGATCCTTCGTCAAAAACACTGCACCCGGCAAAGGCCAAGTTAGCAACGCAGTCATTCGAAACCTTAGCGAGCAGAAAATGGAGGAAATAACGAAGTTCTTCAATGAAATCTGGTCTAGCGGAAATCTACCGAAAGAATGGAAACATGCGGAAATTATAACTATTCCCAAACCTGGGAAGAAGCTAGGCCTGGACAACTTACGCCCTATCTCGCTTACTTCTTGCATAGGAAAATGGCTCGAAAAAATGATCAATAGCCGACTCACAGACTACATGGAAGACGAAAAACTACTGCCAAACTCGATGTTTGGCTTTCGGAAGTATCTGTCAACACAGGACGTACGCAACGCTGCAAATCAACCACGACATCGTGGACAGAATATCAGCCAAAAACGAAGGTATCCTCCTCGCGGTGGACCTAAAAGGTGTCCTTGACAACATCAGCCACAAAGCAATTCTCGATAGCATATCAGAAACCGGGTGCGGGGAGAGAACGTACAATTACGTCCGGGACTTTCTCAGCATCCAGATAGCAACCATAAGTATTGGCGGTATCAGGGCCAACGAAAGAGAAACTGCCGGGAAAGGAACCCCGCAGGGATCTATCATCTCGCCCTTCTCTTTAATCTGGCCATGGTGCCAATAGCGAGGAAATTGGAAAGCATACCTGGAATTCGTCACGCACTCTACGCCGACGACATTACGGTGTGGACGACGACAGGATCATTGGGAAAAAGGGAAGACAAACTGCAAAGAGCCCTGGATGGCATTGAAGAAATTGCAAGAAGAAACGGCATGCAATGCGCTCCTGAAAAAAACCGAGTTCATTAGAATCCACAAGAAAAACTTCAAGGCAGAGCCGATTCAAATCCGACTTCAAAACCAAGAAATCAGGGAAGTAAAAACCTTGAGGATACTAGGTATGTGGCTACAGAGCCACGGGGAAAGAACGCACACAATCAAGCTACTAACTCGGGCAACCAATCAGGTCTGCGGCATGATTCGAAGAATAGCAAACAGGAACGGAGGGTAAAGGAGAAGGACGCGATCAGAATAGTAACGGCGATGATAGTCCCCCGTTGGACCTATAGCCTCCCGTACCACGTCACCAGAACGGAATCACAGAAAATTGATGCGCAGTTTCGGAAAGCCTATAAACTAGCGCTTGGATTACCAAGTCATGCATCCAATGAGGCCGTTATGGTAATGGGCATCTCGGCCACCTACGAGGAACACAAAAAATCAATCCTGGTCTGCCAAGAACGCAGACTAGAACAAAGTCGGACTTGTAGACACCTACTGAACATCATGGGACGACCCATCGACGAGAAACTAACTCCCTAAGAGAAACACTCACTCCCGAAAGCAGAGCTGAATACCAGGTCCTTCCAATTCCCAAAAACATGGACCCCCTACACAACAGCGAAAGACGAAAAGCGAGAAGTCGCCACATACAAAACAACGTCGTCAGAAACAATAGCGACATACTCTATGTAGACGCTAGTCCATATCTGGGGAGAAAAGCGGCGGTAGCCACCACAGTTGACCACACCGGAAGAGAGGTGACCAGCTCATCGATCAGGACCAATAACTACATAGAAGATGCAGAGGAAGTTGCAATCGCCCTTGCCGTTAAACACGCCAGCAGCCAAGGTAGAAAACACATAATACTGAGCGATTCCCAAAAGGCCTGTCGTGCCTTCCTCCTGGGGCGCGTATGCAAACAGGCACACCGAATAACGGAGCAGGAAAAAAAGACGGGCAACATGAAGCACACAATCATGTGGATACCGGCACACGAGGGAATCGACGGCAACGAGGTTGCCGACAGGATAGCCCGAGGGCATACTTTCCGGGCACCTGCGTCAGCTGCCCCAGAGCCTTCAACCCCTCTCCCATACGCGGAACTAATACAGTACTTCAAATTAGAAAGAAAACGATGCGCAGAACCGCACAAAGATCTCAGCAGACAGGAGGCAGTAACCTGGAGGAACATACAGGCTAGGACATTCCCAAACCTAGCAAAGTACCACAAAATCTGGCCCGAAAAATTTAAAAATAGCACATGCACTGCATGCGGTGAAGTCTCGGACATCCTTCACATGATATGGAACTGCAAAGAGCAGTTAGAGAAATATAAAGCTCGAGCGCTCGGCCAAGAGGAGTGGGAGACAGAGCTGGCCCACACGGGTCTCTCTGAGCAGCGCAGCCTGCTCACCAGGGCCCGGGAGACAGCCCAGGCCAATGGTATCCTGGACTGAGGAAACCACCCACGCTATTCCGTTAAACAATTAAAGTTTACTCTCTCTCTCTATGACATCCCAGCCGCCGCTTGGTGGCTGAAATCGAAAGCGAAACTTTGGAATATAATTTTATTTATCCTTATTTAGCTGATGTAGGTGAATTCTTGTTGTGATATTCATGCGCAGTATACTGTCCAGTACACTCTTTAAAAGAAAAAAAAGACCTATAAATAAATTTCAGTTATCCCCAGTGTCCATCTACCAATCACAACAAATCTCGTAATTCTTCCTTCAACCTTCCTAGCCTCAACATCCAAAACATTTGTATAAATCGGGCTGTTCGCCATCATCCCGTTCAGTCACAATGTTGCAGAGGCTAGGAAAACCATGTCTGTACTGTTTTCTTACGTGCAAAAACAACCTTAAATTTGGTACTTAAATAAAAACATATATACAATAAAGCAAAAATATGCGTCGCCCTGCCTGCCGCTAGAAATTCTTGATATCCGTGATTTCTCTAACCTTTCTCGTGTTTTCCCGGCCGATGTTTGTCAAAGGAGCAAGGCTACCACTTTGTCATCAGCGGCAACAAAAATTATTTTCGTTATTTCTCTAAAGCATACACACAATTTTAGAAGAGTAGGGCGAATTTAAGCAACTTTATCAGACTGGGAAGCTCTATATCAAGCATCACATATAATTCTGGGGTTATTATAGACCTTAGTTCTCGTTCCGAGCGCTGCCGCTCACCTTGGTTCCTGCGTGCCGAATCCGCCGAAATTTTACGGGAATGTGGCGCCATCTGTCGTCGGCCTGAAAGAGTTAGGTGTACGAACCACGGTCGGTCTCGAGGGAGAGTTGGCAGCGCGCGCTCTCTCTCGAGACCGGCCGTGGTAAGAACGAGCCTCGCCGGCGCGGTACTCCGCTGCTCGTATTGTGCTCATCCTCCGGCAGGCGGCGCGAACCAATTTGGGGGCATTCTCTTCTGCCTGGTCTTTTCTTCTCCCCTCCTTTCACTTTTGGACTGTACTGTTGTGCACATAACCTCCTTGCTGTGCACCAGTTTCATGGTAGAAGAACAAATGGTAGCGTAACTCCCATAGAAGCCTGCGTGTCGACTCTGAGCGAGGCTTTAGTTTCCCAGTGCCCCCTGCGAACTGTGAAGCACAACAAACACGTGACGTTGCTTGTGACGTCACAGTGACGTACTTTTGGCGGGGAATTTGATTCTCTTTTTAATTATGAACGAAAAACAAGGCCAACAACGACGGAGGCAGAACGATGCTCGGATAAGGCAGAAAAATGGACACCGTAACTGTTCAGCCAACTTTACTTGACATGGATTTCTACTGTCAAGTTTTACGTTAACTGAAATGTTACGGCATCTTTAACCACCTTATCATAGCATCGTTCTGCCTCCGTCGTCGTTAGCCTAGTCTTTCGTCGCGCGTCATGTAAACACATTCTGGGGCTTATTTCTTCGGGCACGTTTGTGAACAAAGGCCTTCAAGTGAATTCGGCAAGCACATGGATAGAACCACATGGCTTGAGGCATTTCACTAAGGGCATAAATGAGTGAAGCTGTGCTGCATAGAAAGCCAGGCTTTATTAATTCACGATTACTTACATAGACGCTTCACGACAATGAAATCTTTAAGTGTAGGAGAGCGACCACCGCTCATTCGTCACGGTCTTTATGAAATCCTCGTGATAAAATTTCCTGAGCGTAGGTCTCCAAACGAGACGCGGTGAGATTATAAAAGGGTGAAAGATCTTGCTAACAAAGTACATATCAGCGTCAAAGAACAAAAACAAACGAACGGAATAACTAACGCTAGCGCTAGAACGCCAACCTGTAAGAGCTTAGGTAAGCAATTCAAATTGGGATTGCTAGTATTTAGAAGTTAATGCGTCTGAGAAGTGAAAATATCTAGATATAGCTTCGCTCCAATAAATCTCGCCCTGTTCATGACTCCCATATTTTACTCGCGCTTCATTTGCCACTAAAAGGAGTCAATGTGAGGTTACAAATTTACAACTTAAGCATTTAACATGCTAAGCATCCCATTGACAATAGGAACATCACTGTAATAACAGCTAAAGCACGTTCAGCGAACGTTGGTGCGGTAATACGACGCAGTGAGCAAAACACGCAGCAAACGGAGCGGAACGGAAGGCTTAGATCAATGCGGCACGCGTCTTGGGGGCAATAAAATCTCACCTTCACCGTTCAATTAAAACATGCAGCGATACGCCGCTCATGCAGACGTGTACCCGTAAAACAAGCCACCACTTTTGCGACGTGCCTGGGAGGCCGAGCCAAGCCACCGAGCTGTGACGCAGCATTGTCCCATCGTCCGGAAATGCGCACATGCAGCGGCAATCAGTTTCTCATCGAGCACAGACAGTCTTCGCCTTGCCGTAAAGCTCTACCACAACCAGCAGAATGAAATACTGACTGTTTGTTACAGATAACCCACTCTGTACGCAGCACGCAACGATGAACGTTGAACCGGGGCCGACGACGCACCCATTCCGCGGATGAAAAACGCTTCGGTCTGAACCATATCTTAGCTTTGGGCAACTACGCAGCGGATAATAAGTGGCCGAGAGAGGCCGTTAGAAACAAGTTAAAATATTATTAAAAATGTGACACGTTTTTTTCTACGCAAGAAACAAAAACTGCATTCATTCCTGAGCGAGAATATTATGTTTACTTTCTAGTTCTTTGGAGTTCTGGCAGATCTTATTTTCTGTGCGCTAGTAATTTGCCTCACAGTTCGCAGGAGCCCTCATCATCGAGTTGATGCCGCTGGCAGTAGGCAGCTGCACGCGTTTTCTTCCAAGTTGCGCGACCAGTTGTACATTGACCTTGCCAGTTTTGGCGCCGACCCGTTTCCAAGACAATGGCCTCGAGCATCATCATCACCATCGACGCCAAGAGCACAGCGCCCGTAAACACATGAGTGCGCGCACTACGTTATTCTATGAGAGTCGATTCACCCTCAGTGGTAATAACCCTACAGGCCACTAAATCAAAGCTGCTCTGTCTGATTTATTTTGTTCGAATTGGTGCGCGCTGTAACAGCAGCTTGTCTGCGATGCGTCTGACAGTGTTCCGAATATTTTGTTCTTATATTAAGCTATAATTTGAGCAGTGTTTTGCCTAGTTATGCGACACACTGTCCGTACAACTGCTGACAGAACACTTCACTAAGTTGGCATCTGGAAACTATAGTTCTCGTATTTTTGCTTGCAGCTCTTATACGCGCAAATTCATGCATCGGTTTTGGGCGCTGAGTATTACGCACTTGCTTCGGGGGGAAAAGCAGCCCATTGTTGCATGGTCATTAAAGGACTTGCAAAAATTTCAGAAAATGAAGTACACTCAGATCCCTTTTCGTACCTGCATTTGGCCGAACACTAAAATCACTTGCCGCTGGAACTCGTCCGTGGTGTTATACTATATGCGTCCTGAGTGTTATATATGCGTTATTCAAAAGATTGATTGTTGCCTTTTTTTGTTTCCGTTTAATGTGAAAGCCTTTAATGCCTCATACTCACGGCGTCCTGTCCCACTAAAGCAAAAAATTTCTCGCCTGTCCCGCATTTCACTATCGCCAAACTTACTTTCACACTGTAGTGACACAAGGAAATGGCAGAGCATCATTTCCTCGAAGAAAGTAGGAAGCAGGTTAGCTGCGAATGGGCAGCAACAGACACAACAAAAGCCAATATTCAGAGCAGCGCCGGATATCTTCCTTCGTGAGTTGGGCAGCTGAAAAGCAACTACATATGGGAAGAGATAAGGAGTACTCTTTCACTGCTGTCATATGCAGTTAATCCTGGTAGCTCAGCTTTCGAGAGCTTCGCGGTTCAAGATCACGTCAAGAAAATGCCTGTAGGCGTTCACAAGCTTGCAGTGTTTTCACTAATTTTTTAATGGCCTAGTTGGCATGGCTGAGCGTTGCAAGTTTTTCTCAATTTCGCTAAACGGGGAATCTAGTGCCACTAGGCTTCAACTTGAGTTGCTTCTCTTTTACCTTCCACTGGCGAATTCGGAACGTGTCTGAGAAGCTGAGGCACTTCTGGCAGACCAATTTACCTGTACTGAGGATTAGCGGGCATTTCGTTTGGCCCACTAGGCGGCCGGAAAAGCTGCGAACATCGCTCCCACCACTTGCTCTCGAAGGCGAGACGGCCCTTCCACACACCACCTCTGTCGGTCTAGTTTCACCGGTTTCACAGCTCAGCAGAGGAGTGTGCATGGAATGTGTCCCAGGTGGCGGTCGCGAGAACTAGCGGCGCTGCAGTCGTCGGGCGCGTCGTCTGCTACACGCGGCGCGAAAGCATGGAGCGGCCAGCACACACGTAGCTTTTGCGTGCTGCCGTTGCACTGTACATGGCTGCAGTATAATTATACCTACATTACGGCAGCTTTGGCTTTGAAGCGAGGCATTACATTGGAGAATGCCTTTGTGTTATGCGAAATTCACTTGTCAATGCTGTGAAACAAGTGTGAGCGCCGTCGGATTGCTCACAAGCACTGTTTCTTGCTTTACTCCCTGGCCTGTGTTCTGTAATAACCTCCTTGCTGTTCCTTCAGGGCATAGATCTTGTCATGCCAACAAATTAGTCAAATGTTCAGTGCATGGGAGCACTCTAATTTTAGAAGGTAACGCAATAGGTGTCACGTTTACTACTGCGCTGCGCAGATTGCCTCCATTACAGGCAGAGATCTGTTAGCTTGGGCAGCCTGTTCATGCAGTGCATGAAGTCTGGCTACTTGCGTCAAACGATCTAGTGAACACAGATAACAAATAAACGGCCTCCATCGTCGCCTAATCAGAAGCGCTTTCCTTAACGTCTCACTTTCGAGGTACGGCGTGGAACATATATCTCCGAATTGGCACTCTCGCACTCCCGTATATGCAGCAATATATATAAAAAAAAAACAATTATTCCTTTGTTGAGTAAAACAGTGTCAGATGTGACGAGTTATTTAATGACTTTACTAAAAGAGGAATCAGTGAGAACGGGTATGTGCACTGCGAAAGGAAATGACTGAACAAGCGCAAGAGTCTATTAAAAAAAACTTAAATTGCGAGTAATCAAGTCGCGCCCTTGTAAGATTCCCCTCCCCCTTTACACTCACACACACACACGCAGAAAAAAATTAACGACATAATTTTACTGCTTGTAGGGGAAGTATAATGTAATTTCAAACTAGCACTGGACTGCAGTTTTAAAACACGATATCCAAGGTTTCTACCGCGCCGGAAAGGGCATTAGAAGTGAATTGCATGAACCTAAATTATTTATTAGCGCAACAAGAAAAATGAGAAAAACTGCAGTACTGTCAACAACACTAATGTCGAATGCTAATGAAATGCAGCAAACAACTAGAACTTGACTTCATCAACATAGACAAAAATTGCAGTGTTACAAGCAATTAAGAGGAGAACATTATACTTCTTTTGGGAAATGTTTGAGTGGGCAGCATAATCCTTTTTGTGTCTAGTGGAAATGAGCGTTAGCGTTCCTACACTTCTCCTGACAATCTTTTTTTTTTTTTTTTTTTGCATGTGATTTTGTATTGCTTCAATAGCGAAAACCATATCTGCAGCGAATTCATTTCAATACATGCATTAAGGAGCTTATATGCTTGGTTGGTAGCATATTTTGAGCTCATACAGACGCTTATAAGCTTTTGTGCTTGCCTGCCTCACAAAAATGCAGTTACGAAGCCATTTGACATATCATTATACCTCAGTCCAGGCAGGAGCTTGACGTACCGGCCATTGCAAGTCTGGAAGGCCTAGCTTGTAGATGCCAGTCTAGATTCTCTTCTGAGCTTTTTAGATGCTTATCTTTTAACTACGAGAAAAACAGCTTGAAGAAGCGATAAGCTACACTCCCATTCCTCCTAACTCCCTAATTACCCAAACAGCGGCCGAGAGTCTTCCCTTCAATTAAATAAAGGCTTTATTCATTCATTATCTTTTTTCTTTTTCTTGTCAGCTGCTGCAGCTCGCTGCGTTTACTACGCTGCATGCTTATATTGAAGATATTTTAAATTTTGTGATCATCTTGCTTGTCGAATTCCTCTGCAGTTTTTATGTTGTCTCTCCTCTCTTCGCATTAGCTCTGAGCTGGAAGCCCGAGTACAATTTCGCTTCATTTACGTGCTTCAGAAGAGCCGTAATCAACGCTCAATTGACATGATATGAGAACTTTATGCGCAATATATCATTGCCGTGACAACCGCTCAATGACAAAAGCCTTCTTAACAAGCACAACTCCTCGCCCTCATGGCTCGACTATTTACTCGTCGCAAAAATACCCAAATTTTCTTCGAATTGCTGGTATTGCGATGAACTCGAAATCATACAAATCAAAATCCGTTTATGCAGCTAGCTCAGCTGTCCGATTTGCGCTATGTAAACTGATAGGCTCTTGGAATCTTACAATTGTTCTCTACTGGCATTACTGTCGCAACACACGGGGCAGCGCGTTTATTAGGGGGCTTTCTCTTCGAACGTATATAATGTCTTTTTGCGTTCGAAATATGAGCCAGCAAGAAAAAAGAAAGAGCCTTGCTACACGAACTATCACGAGAGTACTTGAATATAGTTCCTTTTCTAAATGCAGAACAGAAATTTTTCACATCGAAGTAAGTTGTGGCTTCTGCGCAGAGCTCGTGCCCACCTTTTAATCTCGAGGACGTCTATGAGTGACAAGACCAAATGACGGACTTCCTAGTAATCGTTTCAATAGGCTTCGTTGCCCCCGGCGAAAAGCATACAGGCCAGCATGAATAGGCATAATGCAAAAAATATTACAGAAAGCTTCGCCTTAAGAGAGGACGCGATAGCGCATTTAACGCCGTCTCTTCCTCCCATCAATTTTATGCATCTAGAGGCTGGCACGTAGTTGGCAAATCGTACGTCCATTTGTGATTTTAGGGTAAAGACGCAGCATCTACTCGGCGCACACCCTACGTTTACAGTGAACGATATAGAATTAGAGGCACACATGTCGGTGGCTTGAATTCCTGTCGCAAATTGGACTGAAACTGGAAAAGAAGGCAGATGCTAAATAAGAAGCGCGAAATTGCATGGCAGCACGCTGAACGCTGCGCAATGAACGGCTACGTCATAATTTAATACGAAATGACTTGCACGTCAGGATATCGCGTAATAAAAAGAAATGAAGCAGAAGAGCAGACAACGTTACTAGAACGCTGGTTCTGGCGAGCAAGTCGTCAACGCTGTCACACTTGTTTCACGGCATTAAATTTTGCATCACACAAACGCGTTCTCTGAAAAAATGCATGCCTTCGAAGCCAAAACTATCATAATATAGTTATAACTGCACTGCAGCCGTGTAGAGTGCAACGGCAGCACGTAACAGATACGCGTGTGTATGCTGGCCGCTCAATGCTTCCGCGCTGCGTGTAGCAGACGGCGCGCCAGGCAAGGATGGATGGATGGATGGATGGATGGATGGATGGATGGATGGATGGATGGATGGATGGATGGATGGATGGATGGATGGATGGATGGATGGATGGATGGATGGATGGACGGACGGACGGACGGACGGACGGATGGATGGATGGATGGATGGATGGGTGGATGGATGGATGGATGGATGGATGGATGGATGGATGGATGGATGGATGGATGGATGGATTGGATGGATGGATGGATGGATGGATGGATGGATGGATGGATGGATGGATGGATGGATGGATGGATGGATGGATGGATGGATGGATGGATGGATGGATGGATGGATGGATGGATGGATGGTCCAAATGTTTGCTTGCCAATTTTCTTGTCCGCCTTCTCCATCTTGTGTCAACATTCCTCATGTAGAGTTAGCTGAAGACTTTCCTAGCCCACCGCTTTTCTCCCATTTTTCTCAATCGTTGCTCAAACGCTATCTTGCTGCCAGCTTCCCTGCTCTCAAAAGAAGACCATCCCAGGTCACCCTGCACACCCTGGTTTGGCGTATTCCCATGAGCTCCCAAAGCAAGCCTACCCACCCCGCGCTGCTTAATTTCCAACCGTGCCCGGACCTCTGATCTCATACACAGGACTGCATCGGCAAAAGTCAGAGCCAACTGCAGCGCCGTTAGTTCACACGACCGCCACCATCCCAGCATACCTCACGCGCAGTGAACATGGTGGCTTGTTATGCAGACAGCGACCGCGCGCACGTTTCAAACACTGTTGCGGAAAAACTGAGAGAAGGCATTCGAGCGCATCTCTGCATCTATGATACCAAACGGATTGACTAAAGAGACGTTGAGAGAAGAAAACAAAATGCCTGGGATGCAATCCGTCAGCAGTGCGGCCGGGCACAGCTGTGAGCTCTTCGCCGCAGTGCGTAATATGCCCCGGGGCTATGTTGCTGCTTCTTACTGAATAAATCACGGTTAGGTTAGGTTAGGTTAGGTTAGGTTATGCGCAAGTAAATAGATACGTAGCTCTCGCTTCCTGCTGCTACTTGCTGCTGCTGCTGCTGCTTGTTGCTGCTTCTGCTTGCTGCTGCTGCTTGCTGCTGTGGCTGCTGCTTGCTGCTACTGCTTGATGCTTGCTGCTGCTGCTGCTGCTGCTGCTGCTGCTGCTGCTGCTGCTGCTGCTGCTGCTGCTGCTGCTGCTGCTGCTGCTGCTGCTGCTGCTGCTGCTGCTGCTGCTGCTGCTGCTGCTGCTGCTGCTGCTGCTGCTGCTGCTGCTGCTGCTGCTGCTGCTCCTCCTGTTGCTTGCTGCTGTGGCTGCTGCTTGCTGCTACTGCTTGCTGCTGCTGCTTGCTACTGCTGCTGCTTGCTGCTGCTGTTGCTTGCTGCTGCTGCTGCTCCTTGCTGCTTGCTTCTGCTTGCTACTGCTGCTGCTTGCTGTTGAGTCTGCTTGCTGCTGATTGCTGCTGCTGCTGCTTGCTGTTGAGTCTGCTTGCTGCTGATTGCTGCTGCTGCCTGCTGTTGAGTCTGCTTGCTGCTGATTGCTGCTGTATACTTTCTGCTTGCTGCTTGCTTCTGCTTCCTGCTGCTTGTTGCTGCTGTTGCTTCTGCTTGCTGCTGCTTCCTGCTGCTTGCTTCTGCTGCTTGTTGCTGTTGCTGCTGCTACTTCTTGCTGCTGCTGCTTCTGCTTGCTGCTTGCTACTGCTGCAGCTTGCTGTTGAATCTGCTTGCTGCTGATTGCGGCTGCTGCTGCTGCTTGCTACTGCTGCTGCTTGCTTTTGCTGCTTGCAGCTGCTACTTGCTGCTTGCTGCTGCTGCTGCTGCTTGCTTATGCTACTTGGTGCAGCTTGCTGCTGCTGCTGCTTCTGCTTGCTGCTGCTGCTGTTTGTTGCTGCTGCTGTTGCTTGCTGCTTGCTGCTGTTTGTTGCTGCTTCTGCTTCTTGCGGCTGCTGCAGCTGCTGCTTGCTGCTGCTGCTGCTTGCGGCTTGCTTCTGCTGCTTGCGGCTTGCTTCTGCTGCTTGCTGGTGCTTCTGCTTGCTGCTGCTGTTGCTTGCTACCTCTGCTGCTTGCCGCTGCGGCTTGCTAGTGCTTCTGCTTGCTGCTGCCGCTGCTTGCTACCTCTGCTGCTTGCCGCTGCTGCTTGCTGCTGCTACTTGCTGCTGCTGCTGCTGCTGCTGCTGCTGCTGCTGCTGCTGCTGCTGCTGCTGCTGCTGCTGCTGCTGCTGCTGCTGCTGCTGCTGCTGCTGCTGCTGCTGCTGCTGCTGCTGCTGCTGCTGCTGCTGCTGCTGCTGCTGCTGCTTCCTGCTGCTTGCTGCTTCCTGCTGCTGCTTGCTGCCGGATGCTGCTTGCTGCCGATGCTGCTTGCTGCTGCTGCTACTTGCTGCTGCTGCTGCTTCTTGCTGCTGCTACTTGCTTCTGCTACTGCTGCTTGCTGCTGCTTGCTGCTGCTGCTGCTGCTGCTGCTGCTGCTGCTGCTGCTGCTGCTGCTGCTGCTGCTGCTGCTGCTGCTGCTGCTGCTGCTGCTGCTGCTGCTGCTGCTGCTGCTGCTGCTGCTGCTGCTGCTGCTGCTGCTGCTGCTGCTGTTGCTGCTTGATTCTGCTGCAGCTGCTTGCTGCGGCTTCTGCTCTGTGCTGCTGCTGCAGCTTGCTGCTTCTGCTGCTGCTTTCTGCTGTTTGCTGCGGCTGCTGCTTGCTGCCGCTGCTGCTAGCTGCTGCTGCTGCTTGTTGCTTGCTACTGCTGCTGCTTGCTGCTAATTCTGCTTGCTTGCTGCTGCTGCTTGCTGCTGCTACTTGCTGCTTGCTGATACTGCTAGCTGCTTGCTGATGCTGCTGTTTGCTGCTGCTGCTTCCTGCTGCTTGCTGCTGCTGTTGCTTGCTGCCGGATGCTGCTTGCTGCCGATGCTGCTTGCTGCTGCTGCTACTTGCTGCTGATGCTTCTTGCTGCTGCTACTTGCTTCTGCTACTGCTGCTTCTGCTGCTGCTGCGTGCTGCTTTTCTGCTGCTTGCTGCGGCTGCTACTTGCAGCTGCTTGCTGCTGCTGCTGCTACTTGCTTCTGCTGCTGCTGCTTGATTCTGCTACTGCTGCTGCTGCTGCTTGCTGCTGCAGCTTGTTGCTTGCTGCTGCTGCTGTTTCTGCTTAGTGCTGCTGCGGCTTGCTGCTGCTGCTGCTTGCTGTTGGTGCTGCTGCTGCTGCTGTCGCTGCTCCTGCTGTTGCCGCTGCTGCTGGAAAGATAAATTCCGAGAGCACTGCGGAATCAACACTGCAGAAATGCGAAAGCCTGAGCATTGCTTCTGCACGCGGTGCATCAAGTCTGCTCTCATTGTCGTTATCAACTAAATGCCCCGTCATTATCATTACCAATGTCATCATTGTCATTATCGCTAATTACAGCTGCATTGTCATATCGCTACTATCATCTTCATGGTAGAAGCCCAGGAATCTGCCAAAATATGCATCGTCTGGCGGCTCGCATCTCGCAAACCATTCGAATTGAGTGGGTCCCACGTGACCTACTCAGTTCGCATACCTTTGCAGATTCTGCAACGCGCCAGGCGACTCTACCTTCATCAATGACACGCTTCCTCACTATGGATGATGCCACTCTGCTTCCCACAAGAAAGGAGCACCTCCGGCGCCGCACACGTGCTCTTGTCCCACTGTGTGCGGTAACCCTCCCCAGCGGTCTTTACCGCGCTGAGGAGGTTGCGCTACAGAGGATCCGGGTCGGGGTTGCACTCACACCTGCTGTGACACGAACATGGCCTCAATATCGATATTTATATCAACGTCCAGGATGTCCTGTCTGCAAGTCACCAGATCACGAGGCAGATATTCACCACTTGTGGGTTTGCCCGGCATTGAAGCCGACGAGAATTCGGCACCTGACGGCAGTGGGCCTTTCGCCGAACTCATCTTTATACATTGCACTGACGCAAGGGCCTTAGTTATCATCGCTCTCTCTTGAACTTTATTTGAACAGCTAACCTTTTTTCTTTCATTTAATACCCCGTTTAATTTTTTATATATTCCATTATGCCATAAGGCAATAAACAACTTTATTAAAAAAAAAACAAGAATTACGATGTATGCTTCATATGATCCCGGATGTGGTAGTTGGCATGGCTTGGGATTCGTGGAATGAAGGCTCGATTCCAGGTGCAGATAATTTTTTAATTAATTAATAATCAGTCAATTAATGTTATGATATCCTCGCTACTAAATGACTGATGATGATGATGCTGCTAAAAATTTTATTCGTCCACCAGATAAAGAGGCTCCCAATCCTCGCCCCCGGCACGCAGACATAAGGGACGGGAGCCGAGACCTCCGCGATCAGAAGCAGGCAAAGAGGTCTTGGTTCTTTGCGGCTTCTTCCGCCAGGCGGATGGCTTGTTGCTGTGGAGCAGGGACCTCACTCCGCAGCAGGGCTTTCCAGGCTTCCCTACAATATATATTTGCTTTAGCCCTTGGGGAGCTATATGGTCGAGTGTCCCTCTCTCTCCACAGTGCTTGCATTTATCGTTTTTTCTATCATCCATCTGGGCATAATAGGCCCAGACCGGGTTTACAAAGTTCCCAGCTTGCAGGCGTCGCCATGCTACTGCCTCCATATTATTTAGACTTTTATCCGGTGGTGGCACCAGTCTCCGGCTTAACTTGCAATTTTCAAGAATCTCCGTATAATTTTGCAGACGCTCGTCCATGTTCCGGCAGTCGGGTGGCTCCAGAGTTACCCGGAAGTAGAGAGCTCGGGCTAACTAGTATGGGGAAACACAACATCCACTAATATAGAACACATCCACCTCTTACAGAAAAAGTATCTCCGACACACATATAATGCTTCTTATACTGCTTCAACATCCACTTTCTTTAAGAACTCCGGTGTAATTCCAGCTTACAATTTATATAAATATCGCTTAAGTCATATGTATAAAAAAGAAACCCATAGGAATGTCAACAATCTACGTAACCTATCTCAATTACAGGACAACACTCAAAGCTACGTCACGAGACATTTTGAAAACTGGTCAGTACCCACGTCACGTTCGAATTACGGGAAACAGAGTCTTAAGTACATAATACCATCACTTTTAAATTACTATAATTCAATTCGTTTTGATCTTTTCACGGCATCCTGCAAAGACCTCCGGGAGATGTTTTCGATTTCTATGTAATATTGTCTAACCCTGCTGATGTTTTTGTTTGCTTTTGTAATAATGCGTTTCTATGTTGTTTTCATTTAAACATTAACTAATGATTACTATGTTTACATAATATTAAATATGTACCTGTATACTTGTTTTAATGAAGAGTATGTGTGCATATGTGATGCTGCCATGCTGCCGAAAGAAAAGAAGGGATTGTGGACCCGTCAAGCTGTCCATGGACAGCTTTTTTTTCTACAATCCCCCCATCTGTATTTGATGGCAAATAAAGATTTCATTCATTCAAGATTTCATTCAAGATTTCATTCATTCATAACTCGTGGGCCGCTTCTCGTTGCCAGGAACGAACGCGTGTGCAGTTACGTCGATGACGTCATCAGTTTGAGTGACTAGAATCCTGCTGAATAAATTTTCGAAATTGCCACCTAATTGGATGCCAGTCACATTAGTAAAGCGCACTAGTTCACTATAACATTAGTTATAGTGTGACTGAAGTGTGCGACAGAATCACGGCCGACAGTAGAAAGGCTTTCGCGATAGCGTAGTCTGCCAGCCCACATATAAAGTCCCAACAACCAACAACATGCATGTGTGGCCTCGATGTAACGTGAATGCAACAGTCCTGACAGGTTGATTCCGATATCACCCCTCCACCCCACACCCCCCCCCCCCCCCCTTTCGCCTTTCCCATATGAGAGACCCGAGTCGGCAGCTCTTGCCAAACCGCGGTGTGCCAAACGTTCGGTAAAGTCAGCACCAGCTACTACCAAGTACCGCCTACCAGCGCATGCACGTGGTTTTTCGCTCACAAATCACAACAAACAGAGGTTATAACTTTCTTGGTCACAGCCACCGTGGTCACAAGTCACAACGCAAACTCGGCGGAGGCGATGGCCGCCGACGCCGGATTTTCGATGAACGGGGCGTTTAACGCTATCGCATTAAAATGACAAATGGCGATACAAAAGTAAGCCCCTTTTTTTCATGACAGTGACTATTTCGCGTATTTTTTTTTTTTTGCCATTTGAATTGTTATGTGGCACGGCTCGATCTACGGGCAGTAAACAAATCTCATAAGTTAACACTTTGCCAAAACCGAAACCGAAACCAGTACAAGAATAGACGGCGCTTTCTATTTATTTGCTTTAGGGTGCCTCGATGTAGCGCGCCGCCGTACAGGGTGGAGACACCGCCTTCGACCGCGCCATGTTGGGGCAAGCTCAGATACGGCGGGCTATGGAGCCGCGGCCCGATTTCTTATTCAGCACGCGCTTGCGCTAGCAGGCTCGGCTGTGTACCGTTTTTACACACATACTCGCAATCCTGAGCGCTTTTTCGCTCGAAAAAAAAATGTGAAAGCAACTACTGCTTGCTAGCATGCGTAGTTTAAGAGGAAATGATCAAATTGCAGATGCTAAGAATTTATTCTTTCGCCGTCTCGGATGTTCAAATGCGGTTATTTTGACAACTGGCTGTTTTATAAAGCAATGCATTTTGCACTGCCGGCCATGATTGAGTTTATGAGGTGCATAACATTCAGTTGCGTTTATTGCTATAGATGAACAACCATGTGTACGTTTCAGGGAGCCGTATATCGAAAATAATTTGTATCGCATTGGCCCATCGTAAACCGTAGAAAAGACACAGCAAAAAACGATGCGTAAATCAACCTTTGACACGTGTCGCATGCTGATGCACACGGAATTTTATTCCAAAGCAATCCTCATTAAGACTTCGAAGCTGATTTTGGATGCACGCCTAGGAGACATCTTTTAATAAAAGTTGGCGTCAGCTACAGTTTTGCTGCCGTACCCATCATTCGATTTTTCTGGCTGACTTAGCCAACTGAAGTAAACGCGCAAGCGGATCGTCCCAAACCGCTCTAACTGTCTGTTCATAAGCTTTGGTTATTCCGCGCAATCAACCACTGGAATCGGAACGGTTTGTTCGATAAGGCATTTATAGGATTTTACTCGACTCTTCAAGCGGAAGATGTCGTTTTGTTCCGATAATTTTTACACGCAATCAAACAATGTCGGGACAGCTGTTGACTTGAGGAGCCACCGTCCATACACTGTGTTTGCCCTCGAACTGGCGCTGAAATGAGATAGGTGACGAAACAGTCATTTTACGTATTTTGTAGTGTGCACGCAAATGAATGAAATAATAAAAACATTATGGAAGCAATGCGATATTTACATGTACGATCGCAAAATTTTTCCATGGATGCCAAACAAGCGACAGCACTAATTCGGGTGTCAGGCGGTCAAATTTAGCTTCACCAAAATTTGGCTTAACCTCAGACGAGTACTTGCGGGGACAAAAGGGTGTGAACATCGCCTCGCGATGCGTAATTATTATACAAGGAAGAAAAAGCTGCATTCGGGATGAACTGTTGTACTGCGAAAGAACCAATTCCTCACGACCGCTTTCACAAGATGATGTCGCTACACCTTCCAGCTCACGAGAGAAGTTCCTTTGAGACTTGTCGAGCTGCCAATCATATGCTTAAAACAACCTAATTTTCATGAGAACCCAACTTTTTATATTATTGCAAATCTCAAAAACATCGCGTAAAACTGCTCCTGTGTATAATTAAAAAAGAACAGCTTCAGAGGACCTGTTATCTCTGTTTCGCGAAATGTTGTACTAGCGATAAGCCCACTTGCCAAATTCCAGCGCGGCCAACTCACGGTTTTTTTTTTTTGCGACCAAAATAATTGTTACAAACTGAGTTTCACTTCATACTCTGTCGCGAGATGACATGCCATCCGTCGCTCTCCATTGTATTATTTCCCGAGAAGGAGAGAGGGAATGTAATCTGTATGAATCTGAAGCCTCGGCGATTTCCACCGGCTTTCAAGATCGAATGTAAAGGGGAGCGATCGAAAGGGCACAATGGTGCATTCCTTTGACAAATACCAGGCTCGACCTTCTCCACATGTTCTTGGTGCGGCTATGAACACAGAAAGGCAGATCCTCAACAACAGATATTATTGTGTGACACTATACGCGAATGATACTAAAGTCGAGTGTCACTGACTGAAAGTTACACTAAATTTCCCCGAGTGACTACAACATAGCAGACGCAATTGTTCATATATTTAGTTTATAAGCCCTCATGTACGCTGAAAATTCAAAATTTACACTTAAAAAACACAGTGCGCTACTCCCGATGCCGGGCAATGCGATGCTTCGACCTGATTCAACGTTGAAGAAGGCAGACAAAAATCTGTTGCGCACCATGCTAGATGCGGAAGCCAAAAACCACACAAAGCTCGTCATTACAAGCAGATGGGTGAAACAATTTTATGAATGCATAAAAGAAGCACAGGTATTGTGGCTTACTTCGCAGTCTTCACGCTTCACTTTCGCGTCCCATACATTTCTTCGTCTCTTATCCCATGGAGAACGAAAACATCTGGCTCCTTTTTGTTTTTTTTTTTTTGCTGAGCCAGCACACAATGGAACACAACAGCCTGGCATGCTAGTTTTCGCGACTGAACACAGTTCAATCGCCCAGCACCCAGCGCACAGCACAACCGCTTCGGACACTCTGCAGCAACGGCTTGAAGCAACTTGCCCCAAGATGGCGAGCGCGGAGAAAGCTGCGGCGCGGGAGGCACTATAGCGCGGGGCATGCCAAAGGGTGTCACCACCCTGTACGGCGGCGCTGGTATCGAGGCACCCTAATTTGCTTCAGCGCTTTCACAAGTTTCAGTGGTGGTTGCTTCTCCATGTTGATTTTTGCGCATGCGCTGTTTGCAAACCGCGACGCCTGATGCTTTGGTGGTGTTGGACGACGTCGGGTCCGGAGAGATGTGTTCGCCATGGTTTTTCTGCGCTGTACCGTAATCTGGAAGTTGGTTCGTCGAAATTGCGCCGCAGCAGAGCACTTCATGAGCTTCGCATGTGAATGAAATTGACCCGACGAGGCCGTGAGGCTTGACAACATCACCAGCCGTCGACTACCAAGAGCCGAGGTGAGAAGAACTGATCCAGTTAGGTTTAAAGTTGCGATCTTTCGTTGGTCGCATATTTCGGCACTCAGGCGAGTAGAAGTTGGTTTATTTGACGCGCAAAGATGATTTAAATGTTGTCTGGTGTAAATGGTCCTGGTTAAGCGCTTGGGGTGAACTGTAGCCGCTGTCCAACAAACGCTGGCACGGGAAACAAGCAATCGGTGGTCTGCTGTTGACACTTGCGCCGATGCAGCGTGTGTCATCGTAGGTCCGACAGGTCTGTGCCGCTCCCTAGAAGAGATAAACGCGTCTAAATAAGGCAGTATTGCCCCGTTGAGCCTCCCTTGTCAGCTGTACGCGCCAGCCTCAGTACAACGCCGCAGTGATCGCGACGCTAATTGAATATTTTAGTCCGACGTCGATTGAGCGGCGGGGCTCCGACCTTGAGTGCTACGGGGATCGTGAGCCCGCTCGGCGCGTTTTCCGCCTGGCCCTAGCGACGGCTGTCATTGTCACCGCAGGTGAGGAGAGGCTGTGTGTGTTTTGTTTTAGGCTGACTAATAACTGCGCGGCCACAAGCCAAGTTTGTGCTACTGCCGGGTGTTTCTGTGCCGTGAGTTGTACACTCTTGGAAGTGGGCCGGTTCCGCCCCCTCCCCGGAGCTATACACGTCAACTTCGGCTGCTGTTCACTTGATGCCCGGCGTCGGGATAGACGACGCTAGGAGAATGGATGGCATAACGAAGTCGTGCCCACATATTTAGACCGTGTCCGCACGACGTGTGTCCGTGCATTATGTCACATGGCCTCCAATTCTTGTTTTTGTCTTTCTGCTGCCCTCTCCCTCGGGAGCTCGTCGTCGAGACGAGTTCCTTGCATGATTTCACACGCTTCGTCCGCAATTGTCCCGGAAAGGAAGCCGCTCGTCTTTCTGCGTCCTTTATAGTTGGGTTTGAAACAACGTTCCGTGCTGCGGCGAGCTTTTCCTGCGTTTAATTCGAGCTCGTCGCCGCCTAAAATAGCGACCGCGCGCTGTTGGGTCGGTTCTGCGCCGATAATAAATACCCCTTCCATCTCCTCCCCATTTCACCTGCCTTGCCTTGAGCTACCTCGTGCACTGCGTCTGTTTCGGGAGCACATCCCTTGCTAGCCATTTACTTGTGAGCTTGCGTGCGAACAGAGCAGTGCAAGGGTAGCAGGCGCCTATTTATGCAACACTACGGTCAACGGCCTGTCTGCGATAAGCAAGTCCTTTCCTCTGCTAACAGTTGAGAATGAATACATGTGGTTGTCTTGGTAGAGGGCATTTGCATGTTGCCTGTGGGTCTCCATTTGGAGTTGTAATTTAGTAAAGATTCTCTAAACAGGAGCTGAACATCTTTATGGCTAGGTATTCACATTACATGTTCATGGTGTAGTTGTTATCTCCTTATGTCTTTGCAGTGTTTAGACTTGTGCATCTTTAGTTCCTTCTCTTTCAGAAATTTGAGTCATCTGTGCGTAGCGATCACTCCTGTTTATCAGCTCTACCATCTTATACCACAACATGCTATGCCTTGTGCATTGTGCTTAACACTGCTGTTGGTCACATACTGCTTATTTACTCAATTTATAATGGACTTGTATGTAGATTCTGAATGCACTTTCAGTGCCACTAATGATACCTTCGCAATGTAGCCAGGAATTCAATCTAAACCTACAGCCCGGCTTTTTGACTTGCGCCTTTCGTATGGCATTTCAACTTTAAACAGGCAGTAGATTTTTTTACGGATGTGTAACTGTTCATGCTGAGTATTGTTAGTGCCTTGGGCTGTTCCTATAAGCACATCTGTATTTTACGGATGTGTAACTGTTCATGCTGAGTATTGTTAGTGCCTTGGGCTGTTCCTATAAGCACATCTGTATTTTACGGATGTGTAACTGTTCATGCTGAGTATTGTTAGTGCCTTGGGCTGTTCCTATAAGCACATCTGTATTTTACGGATGTGTAACTGTTCATGCTGAGTATTGTTAGTGCCTTGGGCTGTTCCTATAAGCACATCTGTATTTTACGGATGTGTAACTGTTCATGCTGAGTATTGTTAGTGCCTTGGGCTGTTCCTATAAGCACATCTGTATAGCTTTTATTTACATTGGCACTGTCTGTCACATTGTGTCACCAGGATTGCCGCTATTGTTTCTATCTACGCACGTGTTCAGTTATGAGTTTGTCGCACGCTGGCTGACATTTGTCTTGGCAGGCTGCAAGCGCATTGTAATTCATTTAAGAGCATTATGCACCTTCCAGCCTTGTGGTGAGCTGTCTTTGTTGCAGGTTCTGTCCGCTGCTTCTATGCCTTGGTGCAGACACAAGACAGCTTTACGTGGCTCTGGGAGCAGGTCAAGCTAGGTTGTTTCCGCTCGATCGTAAACGCTTAGGCGTGCCCGTCTGGGAGCTATAAAGTTTTGTCATTGCATTTCCCAGGAAGCACAGGCATTTGTTGTAGGGTGGTGCATTTTGAGCCGGGCTAGTCTATGAATTTAATAGAGCAGTGGGAAAGTGTTTGTACTAACAGTGTAGCATTTCTAATAGGAAACTAAAACTATCTGTCCCTAGCACAGCAAGCTTTTAAATTCGTTACCATACTATTTGATAACTGACTGTGCCATTGTAATAACTTGTTGCAAGTAGTAGTTTTAGTCTGATGTTTCAGTATTGCTAGCTGATGAAAGAATTGTGCTTGGAACGCTTGATATCTTTCAACATTCGGAGCAGCATGATAGCATTGTTTTTCTTGTAAACATTGATGTGGCTTATGTTGGGAAAGAATCCTTATCAGTCGGGTAAGCCACAGCTCCATGAAGATATGAAGTGTGCTACAGTTTTATCTGGGAACAGGTCGGAGCCTTATTTGCCGCCTTTTATGGCTGGCTGTAATCCAAAATATGAGCGAGCACAATAGCTAGGCCAGTGCCGCGAGGGTATTCACTGAACAGGGTGCAAAACTGCAAACATGCTTGAATTTCTGTCGAGCATGTTGTGGGGCTGTAGCATATGTTTATATGCGGTCTTTTAAACGACTGATAAAGCTAGGCTGTTTTACTCAGTTCTTTGTTTTATGGCTTTTCTGCTTCGTGCTCATAATTTATGATTTGAAATCCTTTAGATCTAACACCTTTCTTTGCAGCCATGCAACGCAGTGCTGCTCTGAGTTGAATTGAAAATGTTGCATTATTGTGTTTTTGGTTTTTGTTGAATGTGTAATGCTGCGCATAAGCAGAGAGACCACTCAATCTACTACGATTTTACTTTCTCTGTATAAAAATGCATACCTGACAAAAGTACTCGGGCAAGCAGGCAAGCATATCATGGGGAGTGCCCTATGTAGATCTTGAAAATAGCCACTGCTCTGTCAGAACATGCTGACATGCGATTTTGTCAGTTTGTGTGGTCTCTCATATATTGGGCAGGCTGTCTGGGAAAAGAAGGTAAAGATTAAAGCTTTAAATACTGGACGGCAAAGGTCTCATTGTTGGGAATGTTTCTTGCACAAACTCAGCATAGTCAAAGTTAAATTTGCAGAGGAAGAATCTGTCCCAACAGGGTTGTCAAAAAGTTTAGATGTTTAGAGTAACTTAATAAACCACTCGTCTATATGTTACTGGGTCAGTACCAGAACGATACTGAAAGACATGGCTTTGAAAGCATTATTTGGAATAGCCGTATAGAATATAGAAGACACAGTGTATAAAGTGAGGACTCCTTTTAAGATTTTTGTGATCATAGTTTGGTCCCTCAAATTGTATGAGGGTCAGAAAAAAAAAATTTGAATCCTGGTGGACATTGTGAGAGATGTATGTTTTCTACAAAAGGCAACCGAACCTTGGACAATAGCAGAACTAATGAGATTGAATGAGGTCGAGTTGGAGGAAATGAGTTTTTTTGTGAAGTGGCTCATTGCATTGCACACAGATAAGACTTTTTGCCATCTTCCAGCACCAGTCGGTTGCTTGCGCTACCATTGCATATTCATTATTGATTGATTCTCGTGGTGCACCAGTGGTGTGTGCTATATATAGCGCAAATTTTTCGGCTGAGTGCTGGCTGATGCTAAGCTATGCACTGCTGGGTGTTTCTTCTTTACACCTACTCTCACAATACACTGGTGCAGGTTCCAGCATGAGTAGCAGCAGCAGCAGCACCACAGTGGCACCGTCCAGCACGACGGTGGCCGGCATGGTGAGCTCGACGTCGATTCTGCCGGCGGTGCTGGCCAACGTGACGGCCGAGAACGCCAGCCAGGTGCTGGAGGACCTTCCACCCACCTTCCTGCAGACGACGGGGGCCCAAGCCCTGTCGGGGGCATTCGTCTGGACCGCCCTCCTCATCACCTGCCACCAGGTGGGGGGAGCAGTCACACTGCTTCGTCAGCACTGTCATTGCAACATTCCATTGTGGGACGGCTCTGCAGACGGTGATGCTGGGGCATTTAATGGAACCCCCAACTTTCAGTCTAAACTATAGATCACATGACATACTTCAGAACTCTCAAGTACTGTCATCATCATCAGCCTGACTATACCCACTGCAGGGCGAAAGCCTCTCCCATATTCCTCCAATTAACCCGGTTCTGTGCTAGCTGCATCCACTTGACCCCTGCGAACTTTCTAACCTTATCCGCCCACCTAACTTTCTGCCGCCCCCTGCTACGCTTTCCTTCCATTGGAATTCCAGTTTGTTACCCTAAGTGACCATCGGTTATCCTCTCTTCGCACTACATGTTCTGCCCATGCCCATTTATTCTTCTTGATTTCCACTAGAATGTCAGTCACTTGAGTTATTTCTCTGACCCACTCTGCACGCTTCCTATTTCTTAATGTTACCCCTACCATTTTTTGTTCCATAGCCCTCTGCGTTGTTCTCAACTTAAGTAGGACCCTCTTGGTTAGCCTCCACGTTTCAGCCCAAGTACTATATTTCATTCATTCACTCACACACTCACTCGTTCACTTGCTCGCTCACACGCTCACATACTCGCTCACTCTCTCTGCTCTCTCACTCCCTTTGCTCTTCGGTCACTTGGAGCCTAGCATTCTTCATATTCCTTAATGATGGCTTGCCTCAGCAAACATTTTTGACATGACTTTTGTATCTTTATTCCAAAGAGCAAAGTGAATGAAAGAAACGTAGCAATTAGAAGTGCTGAAGCATGTCGTGCGATCGGTAGTTGACATTGAATGTTGTAGATCCATTAAATGTCCCAGCACCAGTCATCTGCACAGCCATCACCTGCTATGTGCCTCCCATTGTATGTCTGCACTAACCTTTTAGTATTTTTAACAGCATTTCCGCCTTATTTGAAAAAAAATTTTTGCTTCTAAATTGCCATTGCACGAGACTTCATCTGGGCAAAGTATTTTGAAAGGACACGAGATGCAACTGTAACTACCTTAGCATTAAATGTGTGCGAGGTTCATAACTATGCTCATATTGCTGTGCTGACCATTTCATGTGCAGATTTACCAGCACCTGCGGTTCTACACGTTGCCGACGGAGCAGCGCTGGATTGTACGGATACTGTTCATAGTTCCCATCTACGCGTTTGACTCCTGGCTTAGTCTGCTTTTCTTCCGGGAAAACTACTACATCTACTTCAACAGTGTCCGTGACTGGTACGAAGGTGAGCTAGGACTGTTTTTTCCTCCTCCTTTTAGCTGGCCTCAAGTGTTGCCCTCTTAGCCACATATTAGCCGTGTATGGTGGCTTTGGATACCAAAGTCATCATCTGGGCATCATGCTTGATTAGGAATCCATCTATGATAGCAAGGGGTGATCACTGAGCCTTTCTTTGCCTATTTCCCTGATAAAAGCAAGCAATCCTTTGCCTGAGGTCCCAGAGAGCAGTGCACATGTATTGTTCCAAAACAAATAACATGGTAAAAAAATATAGCTTTAACCCTTTCACTGTCACGAACGTACCGGTACGTATTCGCGTTTCCTCCCCGCAGTGTCAATAACGTACCCGTACGTATTCTATCTTGCGTTCAAATCTTCGTGCCTCACCGTAAAGCTGCCGCGCTTGGACTTGCTCCGCCATCTGTTGAATCTTTCTACAAGCTGATATGCTCGCTCCGCGCCGATAAGACACATATATGGAAGAGTATGGTGCAACCGCGCCCGCCCGTTCTTTGCTCGTGGGAGGGGGCGTGGTCGCTCCGTGACACTACTCTCTCGAGCGAGCGATCCTTCGGCGCGCGCGTGCGTTTATGGGTTCAAAGTTTGTTCTGCCATCTGCGGCAGGTTTGGAGGTTTTTATTTTTATTCTTTGTCGCGCTTCCGCTACGGCGTGGCAAGTTCAGGGTCGCACGCGGTTGCCTCTCTCCGACTGACATATGACTCGATTGCTGCATTCGCTCTCTCCACGCGCCCTCGCTTGAGGACAGCTTGCCGTTAGCAGCAGCAGCACACGAGTGTTTTAGCCCCTTTCCATCTTTTTCTCTTTCGACTTCACTACGCGCCGTTTCTCTCCCTTGTGCTGGCCACTGAATGTGCGCCCTCCGCGCGCGCTTACTTTCGGATGGCGGACCGCGCGGGACCTTCGACGGCTGACTGGAGCGATGGCTCTTCGGGTTCTGATTACCAGCCAAGCTCGGATTCGGACTCAGGATCCACCACACTCTGAAGAAGTATTGAGCGTGTTTTTTTTTTATTTTATCATATATCATTTATAGTCAGACTGATGATGATGATGTTTATTTAAACACCTGCAGAACACTGAAATGTGCAAATTGCATTGACTAATTTATTTGTATACCCATCATGATGCAAAATAAATCTTTATGCTCGTTCCCTGATATGCTCGTTCTCTGAAACCAAGCCGACACTGGGGGTGCGTCCCAGTCAGAAACAGCCGACAGTGAAAGGGTTAAGAGTATTACAAGTCTGCATCCTGAATGTCCACACTTTGCCATCATTACTGATAGTGCAGGTGTTGTGTTTTCCGGTGACGTGTATCCTCTGTATCCTCTCCTGTTTCAGCATTTGTGATCTACAACTTCTTGAGCCTCTGTTATGAGTACCTTGGAGGCGAGAGCAACATTATGTCTGAGATCCGGGGCAAGCCAATACAGTAAGTGTTGCTTTTCTGTTTGAGACGAGTGACTTGCATCTACTTTCTCTGGCCTCTTGCTGTGTTTCATATGGGGGCCTCATTTCAAAAGTCCGATGGCAGCTGAAACTTTGAGGTTTAGTTGCTTGGCACATCAGGAATAAGATGTGATAAACGGTTTATACAGTAGGACCTCTGTATTATGAATCTCATGGGGTCGCGAAAAAAATTCGTATCATCCGAACATTCATATCATCAAAACGAAAGAAAATAAGTATGCAGAAGCATGGGAAAGGCAGTCGTGCATATCTGTTTACGTCTGTGAAGGTTTATTATGGTTGCGCGGCCACAGCTCGCCACTCGCGGCACAGCGCGACAGGCGATCGAGACGTCAGTGACGCGCGGGTCGCATGCCTCTGCGGATTTCTCATGGCGCGTGCAGCTCATGAAATGGAGACGTGCCAGCTACACGGCGCCGCAGACTGCTCGTACAGTGCGACTAGCGGTCGAGAAGTCTACGATATGCGGCCCGTGCGCGCCCACCGCGTGCGTCGCCGACTACTACTCACGGCCGCGTGCTGCTGTAGACTTTTCGCGGCGTGGAAAATTATCGCGATGCCGGCGATGTGCGGTCTGCCCACCTCCGCATACTTCTCGCGGCGCGTACAGCTCAACTGGAGATGGCGACATGTGGGCTGCGCGGCACCGCAAACTGCTCCCAGATCGCTATCACGGAACCAGCGATGTCCGGTCTGTGTGCACCGGCCGCCGCCAGCTACGGTGGTTGCGACGTTTGCGGTTTGAGGGCCACTCGCCGCTGAAAACTTTTCGCGGCGTGAGCCCGACAGAAAATCGCGACGTCAGTGAAGTGCAGACCACGCATCCCCGCGAACTGCTCATGACGCGTACATGCAGCGTGGCTGGCGATCGCAGAGTCAACGATGTGTGGGCAGTGCGTAGTACTCAAGGTTGCGGTCACAGTTTGTGCATTCAAATCATCCATAGTGGCGCGGGAGAGTGTTCGGACTATCCGAAACTTTTGCCCATTGTACACAATGCACTCCGGCCGGGGAATTTGAAGAATTCGTATCATCCCGAAATTCGTATCACAGAGATTTTACTGTAATCCAAAATTGGTGTCATGACCCCTTTAAGTAGGCTGTGCTACACCATTCCTTTGAAAATAACATCAGCCAGTCCTGTGTGGGGAGGATTAGTTTGGAGTGACCAGCGGAAAGGTTTATAAGTGCAATTATTTAACCAGTAAATGCATTCTTTGCTGCCAGAAAACAGCAGCATGTACGGAGAGAGAGCCAGAGAATCAATCTTTATTAGAGCAGTGATTGGATGGAGCTGTTCTCGGCATCTCCTTTAATCACTTATTTTGCTGCGGATGCTTTTAGTATTGTGATCGCAACTGCTTGTCTTCTTTGCAGACAAAGCTTCTGGTACGGCACGTGCTGCCTCTCTGGAAAGACATACACCATTGGTTTTCTCCGGTTCTGCAAACAGGTGAGCATTCATGCATTTCCAGCTGCAGTAAAAGCAGTTGCATTGCAAGATTACGTTTACTTTCAGCTTCAGTAGACTTATAACTAACTTCAGAAAGGGGCAATTCAGAAAACTATGAAACTGGAACACACCTCTTGCTCACTTTTGCGTATGCCTGTGACCTCTTGCGGCAGGGGTTCACCGAGGAAAGATTTAGCCTTCCAATCCTACCAGCAAAGAATAAACACGAGGGAGCTTCCTTTGTTGTGTATGGCACTGAGGGATGATGCTGTCAAATTGTGCGGGCAGCACTGGCAAAGCAGCTTCCATTGCATTAGAGTGAGGAGACGGGCACTGGGCGACGGTCCTAACCTTCATCTTTCCTATCTTACCTGCTTAATGTTGGGACTAATCATACTGTCACTGGTTGTGTCTGCAGCCAGTCATTGTTACTGGAATGTAGACTTTCTTTCTTTTTTAGGACGCTGCATCCACGCATTATTTTTTTTTGTTCACGACAGTATTGCCGATCAATGCAGTGCATGTTTGCATTATAACTCTCTTCTGGCCAGCTTTGCTTGGTCTTGATGATGTGGCCCATTTTCTTCTCTTCATTTGCTTGAATGTGACTGAGAGGTTCAACTTATCAGTTGAACCTGAGGTTAATGAATTTGTGACCCCCCCTCCCCCCCGTTTCTTTTTTTTTCATTTTTATTTTCAGGCAACTCTGCAGTTCTGTGCAGTGAAACCTCTCATGTCTGTGATTACGCTGATTCTGCAGCCTTTTGGGAAGTACTCCGATGGAGACTGGAGGTAAGGTCACTGGCGTCTTGAGCGGACTTCGTTCAGTAGAATCTGGACTGTGCGAACCCGATGCAGTTGCGGAAGAAGTCCGTATCGACGAAAACGAGCTAAAACTTCATGCTGAGCTATGAGAAGTGTGTGTACCCTGATCTGTTGACAGCTACTAATGGGACTTACTTTATGACCATGCGCCACTGCTCACCGCTGTCGGTGCGTACCGCGCGTCTGGTGATCAGGGTGTAGTTATGTGTGGGCGGTTCTTGCAAATAAATGGTGATAACAAACAAAGCCAGGGAACAGCAAATGTGGTCTAGTGTCACATTTTTCTCGGAGGCTGCACAGTTGCGTAGAAATCATTTTGGTTGAAATTGAATATTTTTTTTGCATATGTAGTGAGAGGCGCACCATTGCAGTAAAAGCGGCATCGTGACTCTGAAGCCTCTTTTGTAGAACATGGATGTAACAAAAGATTCTGATGTAACGAAAGACTGCGACATAATCTGCAACCTCTGAATTTCGAGTGCAGTGCTCTACCAACAAAGCTGGGATGGCGTGAATTGCTCACGTGTACCTTGTCCTTTGAATTGCATCACGACATGTTAATTTTATTGGGCTGTTATTGGCGTCAGCATGTCTGGTTTATGTCTCAAAACGGGAAAATCTAGTGTAACAGTTACATTGTGTAAATTCCGCAAACCTACAAGAGGAGACGGATAAACTGATTCTGGTACAATCCACTGGAGAATTCAAAATACTCCTGGGAAACTAAAAATTTGTCAGAAATTTGCAGTTTTAGTTAACAGAAGCTGGCTCTTGATGTTTTGATTATATATTAAAGTACTGGGTGGACTGAAACTGGAACTCAAATAGTTTGAAATAGAGTCCAATGTATTTAGAACTAGTGCATTAGGGGCATGGGCACCTGGATCTTGAATATTATGCTGTTCTCAATATCAATGCTCATGCTCCAGACCGCGGTGGCGGCTTTTTGATGGAGGCCAAAAGCAAGGTGCCCGTGTGCTGTGCGATGTCAGTGCACGTTAAAGAACCCCGGGCTGTCAAATTCCGGAGCCCTTCACTACGGCGTCTCTCGTAGCCTGAGTCGCTTTGGGACGTTAAGCCCCATAAACCAAACTTGTTCTGTGCTAGCATCTTACGACTTCCTTCATTTATTGCCGTTATCAGGTACTGCGCGATCAACAGTCCCGCGACGATGTGATAAACAACCGGGGGAGGCCTGTACACGTCTGGAAAATCCAGTGCCTTACTTTTAATCATGTGCTGTTTTAGACTCGGCAGTTTAACTACCTGCTGTCAGTGCATTCTTGTTGCTCGATTTCTCATCACCTCTGTGTGATGTCATACATGTCTGTGCAGGCCAGACAGTGGCTACCTGTACATCACGATAATCTACAACATCAGTGTGTCGCTGGCATTGTACGGCATGGTGCTGTTCTACTTTGCCACTAAGGACCTGCTGGCGCCCTTTGACCCCGTCTGGAAGTTCTGCACCGTCAAGTCGGTCATCTTCCTCTCCTTCTGGCAAGGTAGGCGGCAGTGGTCCTTCTTTTCCTTTTCCTTTTTTTTTGCTGCTGTTGGGTTCTGTGCTGGTTGTCTCAGGAGAACGGTGGATGGCGTATCGTCATTGGATAACTGTTAAGAGGGCAGCATTATTTGAGAACAGTTAGTGAAGAACCTCTCATACCATCTCCCTCTCTTGCGTGTCGCGCTTTCCCCTAGAAGTGGAGAGCGTATCTCTACCTTCCTGCTTGCCACTTGCCCATCATGGCCGGATGGGCAGGTTTAATTTAATTGAACTCTGCTTAAGAGCTCTTAGAACATCTTTCCTTATTTTTAGGTTAAATGCAAGGAAAATGCATGACATTAATCAATTTTTTTGTGCTGATTTAAAATTCGTAATTAGTTTTCTCGTGTGTCAATTAGTTTTCAAATTATTTGACATTTTCTCTCCTTTGTAAAACAATAGAGAAAAAGCAATAATTTGAAAACTATTATTAATATAAGGCTAGATACAGTCAAACCTCGATATAACGAACACGCATATAACGAATTATTGAATATAGCAAACTCTTCAGAAATATTTTTGTCAAACACATGTATTTTTAACTTCCCATAGCAAACGCGGTTCGGCATAAAACGGATATTACGAACTTCGCGACGCCAAGCACTACCTCACTTTAATAGCAGGAGGCAGGCTTCGTTGCACTACATGTGTGTTATGCGGTGCAGCAAACGTTCAGGATTACCTCGCAGGCGCTGACAACGCCACAGATGCCACGACGGCATTGGGAGTTGACAGCTGAAGAAATCTATGGCCTCTGAGATTACCCCCGCGCGCCTGTTTGTGCGCACGGAGGTGATCTCGGAGGCCATAAGAAATCGTTTGTATCTCACAATCGCCAAAAGCGCCGCTTCAGCAGCGGTGGCAGCGGTGGCAGCGGCACAATCGAATGTTGTTTTTTGCCTTTTTGGATGGAGGAAGGAAACAACTTGCTGTTTTGGTTTTTTGCACCATTCGCGTTTTTTGGTTTTAGTGTTAGCAGCGGCGTGGCTGTCGTAGCGTTCGACGGAGGCTGCGTCGGTCGTCGTGTCAAGTGTGGTGCGCAGGTGTGCGTAGTGCTGTGATGGCGGTGAACGTGAAAAAAAGAGCAGAACTGACGTTAAAGACCAAGCTCAAGTTAAAGGCAGTTTACAAGAGGAGACTGATTGACACTCTTCTCATGAAGCTTCTTATGAAGCAGGACTTGAAGATAGACTTGCTGGGAGCATTAAAGCGGCATGGGACAGCGTGAAAGGCGAAACGATTGCCAACTGCTTTCGGCACGCAGCTTTTGTTCCAGCAGAGGCCCGCGCATCAAGTGACGATGGGGACGAAGCAGAAGCAGAGCTCCGCGAGCTTCTGACATGAGGTGACATGCCCGCAACAATGACTGTAGAGGACTTTGTAGGCGGCGACGACATTGCGGTGACCACGGCTGTACCGACGGACGCCGAAATCGCTGTGGACGTTTCTGAACATCCCGCAGACGAAGCTCAGGCTGACCGTGCAAACGATGAGAACATTCTGACTTCACAAGAAGCGCTTGCTGCATTGGATTTACTGCGCCGCCGCTACAGTGCTATTGAGAGCAGTGGGTTTGCCCTTGTTGAGCGTTTGCAAACTGTGGAACAGGGCGTGATACGGAACGCGATCAACACAAAAAAGCAGGCCGCGATAATGCAGTTCTTTGCGCGTAAATAAACGGACGTGACCCAAGAAGGCACCCTCCGAGTTGCTGTGCCTTCTCTGATTGAATTTTGCTGCTCTTGCATGGATCTTCTACGAAATTTTATATTACGAATTATGGATAGAGCGAACTATTTTCCGATTTTTAACTGTTCATTATAACGAGGTTTCACTGTATATAGTATAAGGAATACAACCTAGGAGCTACATTTTTGGTCAAGACAATATTAGTAATTTTACAACTTGCTGAAGTTTGATGCAAGAAAAAGCAGTTGACTAGCCATTTAGATTAGAGCACACAGAAAAATTTGCAGGGGTAAAATGAGAAACCTGTTCCCAACATTGTACAGTTTAATCACCTAGGAGCATGCAGCAATAAAAATTATTGTTTTATCTGGTCTAGATGCTAGGATATTATCTCTCGCAAACTAGCAAACTGTCAAAGATTTGAGAAAACGAGAAAAAATGAACTGAGATATGATTTATTTGGCTTGTTTGCACCTTTAATGTGGAATCGATGACCCGGACAGTGAATAAATTAGTACGTACGTAGGAGATGGGGTGCAGATTTCTAGAATGTCATTTTCAAAAAGCTTTTTTACGATTTTCGGCTCCTCACGAGCCCTGTCCTCCCTTAAACTAACATAATTTAACTCTCCACCTACCCATCATGGCAGGTGGCAACTTGGTGCTTTAAATTCCGGAGTAGAATACAGCGTATTATGACTAAACCAATCCACCGGCTGCCTTTGCCGTAAAAGAAAAGAAACGGGTAGCAAAAATACTGTGTCGTCGTTTCACAGGGGTTCTGCTGGCAGTCCTGGAGAAAGCGGGCCTCATCTCTGCCATCAGCGCCAGCGGCGCCACCAACACGGCAGCGGCCAGTGCCGGCACGGTGTCGGCCGCCTACCAGAACTTTCTCATCTGTGTTGAGATGTTCTTCGCCTCGTTGGCGCTCAAGTACGCCTTCCCCTATCGCGTCTACGTGCAGGGGTGCCGCGCCGATGCCCAGGGACGCTCGGTTACCATGCAGAGCATCTCTTCGAGCCTCAAGGTGCGTTTCGTTGTTGTCTTAATTTCTTTGTTTTTTCTCGGTCCTTATTTTGGAGGCCGGCGAATCTGCATGCACGCTTTGGCCAGACTGCTTGGTCAGCCTCGGACTGAACTTTGTTCAGAAAAGTGGCTTTTTAAGGGAAACAGTGATCAAAAAGCGAAGTGCATGTAATCTGAGAGCTGAGATCTGTGTGGGGAGGCGTTAATGCTGTCGTATCATACCGTTCAAGGTGGAGCTTAATCCCTTTGAGTGTTTTTGTCGTATGGGTATTGTGGCTGAATTCTGTCCCGCGAGGTTTTGGTCGTACGCGTATTGCGCCGAACGTGCATTTCAAATTTAGTGCTTTCTGAAGAGAAGCGCTTACTGGGAGGTCCTGCCATCTTCTATAACGTACAAGAAGTATTAAAAATTGTCTATGCTACCATTTTGGGGAGGAAAAGAAAACTGACCATGGCTATACTGTTGCACGCTCTTTGCAGTGGTGTGCCCTCATGGTTTTGCTTTCTCCACGCGATCGCAACAGAGGCGCGAAATTTGATCTCTGTCTTTGTTGGGATGCTAGCGGAGGCCCATGAAGACTTTCTAGGACTTGCATGAAAGTGTTGCAAAATCGTTTGCACTACCATCTTGCAGCAAAAAAAAGTGACTGATTGTGACCGTTGATACTAGGCTTGGTTTGCAGCAACTCTCCCTTGTGGATTTGTTTCCTCCGCACGATTGCAAGGAAAGCGCGAAATTTGATCTCTTGTCTTTGTTGGGACACTAGCGGAGGGCCTTGAAGGCTTACTTTAATCTTTGTTGGTGCTCTCTCAGCTCGTCGACGTTCACGGCGTGCCATTGCTGTGCCGTTTAGTTAGTTCCCTCGATGCCGTGACTGTAATACTCTGCCTATATATTTTTTGCCTATGTATCTGAACTTTCACAAATTTGTTTAAAATCTAAAAAGTTTAACACTGGGACAAATTTTTTTCGAAAAAGTGTGTGCCAGCTCTCTTCCTGAGCCCTTTACACTTCTGCTCTAGGCAGAACAGAGTAGGGTGTCATTATAATCATAATTATGTTTCATTTTTGCAAGGTCTCCAGTTCTTCCCTTGCACTATATTTGTGGTCACATTATTGGGCAGTCTTGCGTCGCGATTGCTGTAAAACACCAGTAATGCACACAGCACGGACCCATGGCAAAATCCCATCAGCCGTTGAATACATCTGCGGAAGCGCATTCCTGTGCTTTACTTTGCAGATTTTGTCTGTTATTCAGTGATAGGAATTTCTGTCATTGATATTTTGTTGTGAACACAACGTACGTGTCTGCTTTCTTACTTCCCTTTTTTTGCCCCCCCCCCCCCATATCGCAGGAGACGATGAACCCCAAGGACATCATGAATGACGCCATCCACAACTTCCACCCACAGTACCAGCAGTACACGCAGTACGCGGCCCCGCCCAACCGCCACCACCACTTCGCTCGAGGCAACAACGGCGGCGGCAACAATGACGACTCGCTCCAGAGTGGAGGAGGGGGCGCAGGCGGCGGCGGAGCGAGGGCCGCGCACTCGGCCAGCGCTGCTCCTTCGGCCAACGGTCGGCCACCTACACGTGGCCACCACCGGAACCCAGCCTACAACGAGAAGACCACCCTCCTTAGCTCCGATGACGAGTTCCAGTGAGTGATTCATGGCGACCACAGCGACAGCGGCCGCAAATCGGTGGCGGGGTGCACCACCTTTGCCACCAGCCCACAGTCTGATCTCTCTTCCTCACCCACCTTACTTTGCTTTCAGTTTTTCTTGCCATCACACCTGCTTCTTGTGTCTCAGCGTCTGTGTCATCTTTGTTTGGCATGGTTTTTCTGGGTCGGGTCTGGAAGGCTTGTTGAAAAAGAGGAAAAAAAAAAACATAGAGGAAAAAAAAAAAACATACTTAGCTTGCGTTTATCGACTAAATGGTGGCAGACGAGGAACCTTGTTGGGGAACTTATTTAAAAGGGACGCGACCGCACTTTTGGGATAAACTTGTTACCGAACGCAGATTATTTGAAGGCGCACAAGCTCCACTGCTGTTGCGAAAACAAGAGTCATTCCTTCATGTTTTTATTGCAGTGACACCACTCGGGGTTGAGAACTCCAGAGTTGCGCGTTTCCACCAAGGCGGGTCACATTTTCAAAAGCTTAACAAAAGTCCTATACCCTGTCCTCAGGTTTTCTTCTGTGGAAGGTCACAAAACGCATGCACTGCAAGAAACATTGCCGCGCATTCCAACATTGCCGCGCATGCAGCTGCACTAGGCTGCAATAAGAAAAATAAGTTCTTTTTTTTTTCTTTTTGCAGCTTTAGTGTTTTATTTTCTCCGTGTAATAATACTCAGGTTTATTTGTCATGTTGAATCAGTTCATTGTTGTGATCGATGGCACAGTCAGCTTAATTGCGAGTCTGTTGGCTTCACTTCAGAGCAGTTCTTGTCTTTGATGTAAAAACAGAAAGGACAGAAAGAGCCGCGAGTAGAAGCACGTAATGCTTCAAGACTGTCATTAGCGCATTGCCGCCTTGCTGCGCTGCGTGGTGAAACTCAGCAGCATTCTGACCACAACCATATTGGTGAACCATATTTGAACCCAGATTGGCTACCAATGAATGTAGGTCAACCTCTCGTTGGAGCCTGTAGAAGGTTGAAAAACGATTGTTAAAAAACAGGTGAACCCGATGATTTACTTCGCTAGGTGGAGAAAAATATGACGGTTCTTAGCAAGACCTAATCCTGTGCACGTTCTTGTGAGCGAGAACAAATCTTCTCCTCTTTATATCACTTAATGTCCTGGTTTTAAAATGCCAATATGTACCATGCTGAAGCAGTCTTTTCTCTGACATACTTTTTAGCACACCGTCACTTTCTGGGAGACTCTGGAGCATTATGTGCATTCAAGCTTCTTTTTTTTTTCTTTTCTTGAACCTCCAGAAAACAATCCTCATGCGTGCTGTGCTGCTGATGATGAGATTAACAGCCATAGCTCTCCCGTTTCGCCCACGCAAAGCGCGAAGTCGCGACACATTCTTGCGCGATTCAGTTTGATCAGTTTTTTTTTTTTTTTTCGTTTATTTTTTTATTATACCGAGATTTGTTGGCGGACCGCGGTTGCCGGTTTCGGCTACGCACAAGAGGAGATTAGGGTTGGGTGCTCATGGAACTGCCCGGAGCCAAAGAAGGTTGCTCACGTGTCCGTTGCTGAAATTGCCTTGCCTTACTAAAAGGCACTGGCTCTTGACTTGGCTGCCGAAGCTGGCTTCGCTCTAAACTGTGCTAAAACGAGCCAAGGCGCCGTGAGATATCTAATAGCTGTTCATGACCTGGCGTTCAAACTAGCTTCACGGCCAGTTTTCAAGTCGCTCTTTAAGCCGACTCAAACAAAAAAGAAGCTGGAAGCTATGCACAGGACGGCTTTTAGGCCAGCTTCTGAGCCAGCCTTTTTTTTTTTTTTCTGGTCACACTCGGAAGCTGTCTGTAAACAAATTCTGAAAGCCATCCACTGGCTGAAACCTTGACATAACTCTGGCTTGAGTCATGCACTTGCCTCTTACGATGGAGAGGGCCTTCTCAGCCCTGTTGTTGTCTACTGTTGCTGTTGTTGTCTTGTTCGTTCTTTTTCCCCTCTTTGAGATGTCCTGCTCCCTCGCGTTTCAAACTCACTGGGGGGGACGCAGTATGTCTTAAAAACTGTGTGGGCTGGAGCGGTTTCTGTCTTTTGTCGGATCTGACATGTTGCAGCACAGGCTTTTCTAGTCTTCGCGAGCGCACACTTTTGTTCTTCTGTTGTGAGGGTGGTCTCGACTAGAGCTGCCATCCCCGATTTATACACACATATATATACACATCCATGTCCTCTCTCTGCAGAGTGAATGGCCCCCCGAGTCCCTTTCGCTCACTTAACCCGCGTCTGCAGGGTTGAAACTTGATGCACGGTGCGGAGAACTTGAAGGCCAATTCAGTCTTACTTTGTTAGAAGATTTTCCAGCCTAAATTTAGTTGCAGTGTCTGGATTGCATCAATACCCATCCAGATCTCTGTGACAAACGCTCAGGTAAAAAAAGACGATTGGCACTACTTTGGTGTGTGTTTTATTGTGGAAATGTGGGTGGTATTTCAGAATCTTCTGTAATAGCTTCGTCAAGTTGTAGTTGATAGCCTATTGATAGCTGATGGGGAAAAAAAAAATTGTTTTCTTGGTCTGTCCCGTAGTTATAGTAGCCGGGCACCCTGTATCGTTTCAATGCTGCAGAGTCGCACAATGTGTCTTGTGGTCACTGTGCAAATGCTGCCGCAGACTTCTTGTCGTTGCCAAGCTTTTTTATTTTTGGTCTTCCTTTCCACGTGTGCTTGTCTGCTTTATTTGTTGCTATCAACATTGTTCTTGTCCTTGTCTTCAGATAGTATGTTTGCTGTCTTTAACTTGTGCACTTGTTGCTTCTTTGCCCTTCCTGGCTTTTTTTTTTTTTATCTTCTTCATATACTCCCCACACCCTGGGACAGTGCAATCATGATGACCCTTGCTTGCATTGGTGGTGTGTATTTATTGACCTTAACCTGTTCCAGTTTGACCTATCGACCTTGACCTATATTGCCTCCTGCTTTTTGAGTGCCATTGTCCAAGTGTGACCTTTGCATTGCAGGCTCTGTTCTTTGTGCCGACCAATCGGTAAACCCGTCGTCGACTTTTGCGTTTTTTGCGCACTAGAGTCGCAGTGGATGCGTTTTAAAACTTCTTCAAACACGTGCGCAGTGCTCGCTGTTGCATTTCCTGCGCGCTCGCCGCACATGTACGACTCGGATTACCGCTGGAGTGCAAGTCATCTGTGTTTTTGGTTTTGTCGGTAGTCGGCTGTTAACTGTACCACCACTGCCATTTTTTTTTTTTTTTTTTTACTTTTTGAGAGATCTTTATAATTTCTCACTCTGTTTAGAACAGCAGGTTCGATTCCTTCTTAAAGTCAGTTTATTCTTTCCTTTTGTGTTTCGAAAAAGCAGAGGAAAAGATGCGGGGCCAATTATACTCAGTTGCGTGATGCCAGCTAAACATCCCTTTTTTTTTTTTATTAGTTTAAGTGAATGTTGATGATGTACGAAAGGCTGACTAGAAAGCACAACCTATCAGAATCTCTGTTTTTGGCTGCTTTGGCTGCTTTGATACTTGTCGTACCAGTGGACTCAGCTGGCTGGAATGACAAAGGTTTGGTATCCACAAAGGTGCGAGACAGCCAAGTAAAGGAGCTCGGTGAATGTACTTAACCTTGGGAAACAGGCTGGGGTGAAGAAAGAGCTTGCCAAGGCCACTGTGACTTGCTGTTCACACTTCTGTTCTCGAGGAAGTGTGGGATCGATTGTGTCCTGTTTAAAACTAAACTTAATCTATTGCTGCCATGATAAGGGAGAATGCGTATTCAAGTCCTCACAGCTTCTAGATTTATGGAAATAAGACTTGGCTAATCCCGTCAAAAGCTTGGAATGGAACCGTTCCTTTTTTCATCCTGAATGGTTGCTGGGTTCTTAACATCTTTCGGTACAAGTTTTGTACATATCACCTTTCTTCGTCAGCATCGCACATTTGTTGTGTATTCTTCACAGGGTCATGGCGCATGCCTGCGCATCTGCTGAATGCATGCCGCGGTTGCTCATTTTTCTTGGGGAACCCGTTTGTTTGTGGCAAAGTAAAATTATTTTCTTTATTATGAAGGGCTATGGACTCAATGTAACTAGTAGTACATGCGACAGCTAAACAAACTTGCTTTGATGCTCTGGCAGTGAGGTTTACTGGACGATTGATTGCACCAGGGTAGGGGAATGAGGGACTCGTTACAACATGCAGTAGCCAGCAGTTACTTTAACGCACTTTTTTTTCCTCTTAATGTTGGGTACGCTGGCCTAACTGTGGAGTCCGGGCTTTCTACTGTTTGCATGCATTGCTGGGCCTTTCTAATATTTACATGCTGTTGATTTGAGTGCGATTTTCTTAGCAAAATGCTATGTTGCCCTGCATGCCTAATGCATAAAAAGGTTAACTCTGATGCTATAGTAGTATGCATCAGTTTTATTATTACTGCTCCAGGCTTGTGTTGCTACTGTGAGTTTGCATGAGGTTACTCTGCTAATTTTAGTGCAAAAAAAAAAGATAAACCACAGGTAGAGACCAATGACGGTAATGTTCGCGTTGTTCCGCCTTTCTCGTTCTTCTTGCATTAAATTTTTTTTTATGCACTAAAATCACTAGCGCACATTTACAGCAGTAGCCCAGTTTGCTTGCGTGGGGTTGTTCACAATATATCAATATTTTTTTTCTTTTTTTTGCATGCTGCAGCAGGGTTGCTTAATGGGGGGTCTCTAGGCAGTGTTGGCTAACATCTTTTTGCAGAATGGTCCAGCGAGGCAACGACACATGCCGTTTCTGAAAAAAAAAAGTAAAGAAAAAAAAAAGCTAGGTGACAGAGGTGGACTTTGCCACGTCATCGACTGACCACTTGTGCTGTCCACCTGCCTGCCTGCTTGGTGCATGCCTCCCACTGCCTGTTCGTTGGGCCACCTTTTCCCGGTCGGCTGGTGATGTTCGCTCTCGCACGTGGTACTGGTTACTCCCAAGAGCATGAACATTGTGGACTGCTGCGCAAATTCGAATACACATATGCAATTGTTACGTGTGGTGTCATCGCTCCTGACTGTTTTGCCGTTGACCACCGGGGTCCTGTCTCCACTGCATCATCGCTTGTGGTCACTGTCAGGTGGTATTGTAGGCATGTGCATGTTTTATTTTTATTTTTTTCTGAAATGTGGGCTAGCGACCATCGTCCACTGTTAGCGGGCTCTGCAGTGGAGGCGCAAAGTATTTTGTCATGGCATCTGTTCCATAAGCCATTGTTTTTTGGTGATGTGCATTAATAAACTCTGAGGAGGTGGCATAGGTTCTGTAGAAAACAAGGCTGGCATGGAAATGTTGAGAGGTTCATTCGTGAGGAGAACGGGTTTGCCGCGGAGAGAAGCTAAGGAAGTGTGGAATGCCAAGGAATGCGTGGGAAGTGTGACGTGTAAGCCCATTTTCATGACAGGCATCGGTGTAACAGTGCGTGTCTTAAGTTTTGCGATGTGCCCTATCTTCTGTTAAGGAGAATAGAAAAAGTTATGATAAAGTGGCGTTGCCTTTGCTGTCTACATGAAACACGTTAGCAGGGCGCAAGGTATGACGCAGTTTGAGCAAGCACCGGCTTTTTGCATTATTTATACTGCCAGCATTAACATAATTCATCATTCCACATTTGGTTCTACTCTTGCGAATGGCAGTGGACTAGTAAGAATTTTACCAAACTTCTAAGGTAACATAACTATCAAACTGCCATTAAGCTGTTTTAACAGATTATCGTGCATTATCATAGTTTATCATAGTATGAGAGGCAGCTTGTAAAACAGTTCGTTTTTAGTTTCAGTTCTTGTAAAACCTGCTCCACCTCGATATAGGCAGCTGCGGAAAATAAAGTAAGTGTAGTGCATAGCCTTGCTAGCTTTCCCAACTTTTGTTACTTAGGACTTGTATCTGCTTGTGCCCTCGTGTCCCTTGATGCAAAGGGGGAAATAGGTCTGTTTGCCGTTTTGTTTGTTTTTCCTTCTGTGCGATTCTTTTTCTTCTTTGTGTGTGCACGCGGCCTTTTGTCTTTTTTTACCTTCTGTGCAGCGGCTTCAAGTGACAGCTTGTAAAAGCGTGTGCAGTTTTTAACATTGAGGAAAGAAGAGGGTTGAAGTAGCTACCAAACCCAGGTATTTGAAGGCGAGGAGCATTGAGAAGTAGGTGATCGAGAAGTGGATTGCAGAGGGTACGACTTGAAACCCCCCATCCTTGAGGTCGAGAGTGTGTGAAGGTGTGGAGAGCTTCGAGCATTTGTAAATAGGAAACAGCAAAGATGTGTTGACCTTTTTCTGTCTTGTGGGCAAACTGCTTTTTCCCCAAAGGAGTCGTTTTACATGCTTATGTAATGCTGTGTATAAATGGAGTTTTGTCTGATGTATGTGTATATTGTGTGCAGCGCATTGCACGTCGAAATGTGTGTACGGCGTGTTGCCGACGCCATTTTTGCGCAGTGCTCGCCCAGGTTTTGGTGTTTACGGCAGCTTTGAGAACACGAAACTTGGTCAGCACGCCCCCCCCCCCCCCCCTTTTTTTTTTTGTTCCGTGGTTTCTTCCACGCGGTACGTGATTGTGTGGTGTTCTTTGTAAGTGTTTAAATGCAGGCAGCATCTTTTGGAGGTGACGCCAAAGCTTGTGCTTAACGCGGCGCCATAGCTTTATTTTGGGCATAGATTGCCGATTGTTAGACTGCTGCTGTGTGCAACATAGAACAAAGCTATACATACTTATATATATAAATATATACATACAAAGCTGGGAGAGCAAAAGGACATTGTTTCAAATGCTTGTGAAAGAATGTGAAGCTGCAGGGAGACAGAGTATGTGAAATTTTATGTCTGCACAATGTTTCTTTTTGTTTGTGCTTTATGGGCTCTGTACATAGCGCATGAATATACTATATGGAGGTTACAAAGGCAACGTTGACAAGCGTTGTCGCTGAGTGGTGTTTTTTCTTTCCCGCTTCCCAACACCTGAGTATGTGAAAAAACAAAAAAACGCTTGAACTGTATATCTGAACAAAAGAGTGTTCTGTATAGAGAGATGTTATGCTGGTTATGCTTGTATAAAGTATATAACCCAAATAAAAACAGTGTACTGACAAAACGTTTTTCTGTTGGCGACATGTTCATATCTTCCTTCTCAAATAATTATTGCCCTGGCTCAGCGCGTGACGTCTCAATGAACAACTGACAGTAAACCACATTTTAATATGCACGAAATATGAGGCAATCAGGAGGAAACATTTTGTGTTTCTATAATAAACACATTCCATTTCATCCAAGTCTTTTGCTGGGAGAGAATGCCATTGTCAAAACTTCTTCTATTTTTGATTTTTTAAAAGTAAAGCTAATAAACAAACTGAGTTATTTTTAACAAGAACTGCTTTACCCAGAGTTTGGCGCATGATAACCTTAGTTGCCTATGTGCCATAAAACACAACACACACAAACCCCACTGTTGGCTCGTTTAAATTTAACAGCAGCCCCTCATTTCCCTTTCATTTGTCTGCTATATATAACACACACACACACACACTCACACTGGATGCCCCAGCTAACTTGAACCAAGGGTTAAAAAATATGCGAGGTAGGCCAGGGAAACCAATTTCATACAACTGCCAGCACCTTGTCTTGAGCACCATAGTCAAACTTTTGTTTTGCAGTTTCTTAATTCGCTAATTTTTCTAATTTATTGAATAACTTTAGACCATAAATGCGAATTGGAAAGTTGGAGAGCATGTTCAGAAACTCCCATTCCATTAATTACAATAAAGAAAGCGTCAAGTATACCTTTTTTCCAGGCTCAAAAGGAAGCCCGCGAAATGCAAATGAAATTGCGTCACTGGCGCATTTGCGCGCCATGATTGTGGTGCTCTCAGTCATGGTTTGAGTAAACGAAATCAGCTGCGGCCGCGTCTCTTCGACCCTGTTGCAGCAGCAGGCCGATACGCATGCGATTGCTTTTTTGCCCGTGTCAGTCAGCAGGCGCACGTGACTGTAAGTAGCAGTGAGCGCGGCGAGCTCGCTCCAACCAGCGCCATGTCAGCCTGCCGCTGCAATGGGACCGTCAAGTCACTGCCGCAGCTGATTCCGTTCGCTCAAACCACGACTGAAAGCACAATAATCGTGGCATGCATATGCGCTAGTCACATGAGTTTATTTGTATTTCACGGTCTTTATTTTGAGCCTGGAAAGATTGGTACACGTAAGACAAAAAATTGCCTGTGGTGAGCAAGACGGCTGGCAACTAGTATGCAACTGGTTTTTCTACCCTACCTCTATTTTCTTTTACCCTTGGTTCAAGTTAGCTGGGACACTTAGTGTATATATATATATATATATATATATATATATATATATACATACACACGTGTATATTTGAATGTGTAAGTGCATATGAAAGAGCAGTTTTGACACGATATGTAACACATTTCTGACTAGTTTACATCATATAGAGGAACAGAGTGGAGCGATGAGAATTTAACTTGTTTGTGGTCAGTAGTTGGATGGAGGAAAAGAGACGGAGAACTTGGAGTCTGCTCTCTAGAGGAGCCAGCAAATGACATTGCTTGCTTGGCTCTCAATGATGACATCACAAGCCACAGTGACCAAAGTTAAAAGGGTGAAAGAAAAGCATGAAAATTCAGTGCACTGCCCCTGGATCACATTGTCATTAAAACTGCAAAGTGTCCCCATTATGCTATTGCTGTAAAGAAACAATTGTGACCAAGGAGTTTTTTTTTTCAACATTTTTATTTTCACTGAATATGTACACAGTAAGCTGGGATAGTGCCAGTCAACAGAGCCTGTCAAAATGGTTTGGTCATCTCAGAGTCAAACGCGCTCTCTCAACAATGGGCACGATTGAAAACTTTCATGGGGGAAAGAAGTGTTTGTACGAGGTGATATGACAGAAACGTGGCAGAATATTGTGTTGGCTGGGCAGGGGAGATATCACAAGTTCTTTCTTCTTTCGCTTATATAGCACCCAAGGATTCACAAATGTAGGCTTAAAAATGCTGCTTATGTTTGTAGGTGGCATATACATTATGGCTGGTGTCGGCTGCTAGATAGAGGCCAGGTATTCCACCAGTTTTTACACCTCGTCAGCAGGCAGGCAGGGAATATTGCTCAACAAACAAATGCCTGCCCTGTTGGCCCACACACGTTCAAAAAAAAAAGGGATGACAATTTGCCACCTTTGGGAAAGACCGGCGTTATCACTGCATTATCATGCATGGCTGTGAAAGACAGCCAAAGCACAGCAATAGATAAAAGACACCCGCGAGTGAAGCTCTGAAAGCCGTAACTGGATGGCATGCTTGGTTTTTTTGCGGTGGTGTTTGGCGAAAAGGTCAAAAAAGCAGTGCACAAGCTTAGGCTGGAAACAAAAGCTAGAAGGGCAAAGGAATTGCGTTCTGCAAAATGCTAACATTAGGCCTAGCGTTGACAGTTTTCAGTGTCACTGCTGCTACGTTTAAAGGAATAAGATCCCAAGCTTCACGTGTTCAAACATTTGCAAGCAGGCATTATTGTGCAGGAGAAATACCCAGATGTTGCGGCCAATTTTCTTATCTGAAAGCATATTACAAGTTAAAAAAAGAAAAGCATATTAAGAAGTTAAAAAAGAAGAAGAAAAGAAAGAAAGAAAAAAGAAAAAAGAACTTTTGTCTTTTCTGTCCCACCTTTCCTAGCAGGGCTACTGCAATATGGCCCACAGCTAATCAGTTCAAGTTAAGAAGGAAACGTAAGTGCTTTGGCAGTTTCTGGACGCACACAAACACGCATCCCTGGGTGCAGAAAAAGAAAAGGATTCTATGTCAGCTCTTTTAGGAGCAAATTTTTATACAGGGGAAAAGGAGACAGCTGGCTAATAACAAGAAGCCACGAAGCAACAGTTGCTACTTCAACAAATCTATCAACGCGGCAAACAAAAAATGCTCAACAACATCCTTCCTCCAGCGTCCCTGCAGCCAGCAACTACGCTTAGCAGTGCAACAATGCATCAGAACAACAAACACTCATCCGCGAGGAGGACCAAGGGGCAACGAGCAACCATGGTCTTGGCAATGACGGGAAAGGAAAAAAAAATGCAACAGCGGCAGCAACTCAGCCACGCAGTTTCGCACTTGCTGCACAACGCTAACTTTCATTCCCTCTCTCTCTCTCTCACATTGATAAATGCACCTCCGGTAAGTAAGCAGAAAAAGTGATGAAATTCAGCATCTGCCACAAATTCACTTTGATATGTAAGAGGGAAAGAAAACGGTGAAGTTCCGTGTTTCCAGCATTTGCGCACTTTTACGGAACTGGCCCGACAGCCGCTCACTGGATTAAGCGTGTGAGCACTGGTGCATATCACCATACCACGGTCAATCGCAGCACCTGCATCTGGGCCAATACAGTCGATGACCGATTTTTCGAACACTCTAAGGACTGAGAAAACGTCCAGAAAGGCGGGCAGTCCGAAAAATCAAGCTTTGTGGAAAAAAGTCACTTTACATAAACTTCCAATTGACACTATGATGGAGGAAGGGGTCAGCAGCCCAGTGTGATGCTTGATGGTCTTGCCGCGCAGTGTTTATATAGACAACAGGCGGCTACCAGCGTTAGATGGCTATACCGCCGTCGGCACCTCACGGGCGAACGCGCTGTCTTAGGCAAAGTCCAGAAGCAAAAGTGAACCTGCCAGTGCGAGTTTGCTGAACAGCCGTGCGGTGAAGCAACCTGGAAAAGCAGCGGGGCCATGTACGTTCAGCTACTGCGTCGCACTACGTGAAGGGCCCCTTACTTCTAGCTTAAAATTTACTCTACATAATCACATTTTCTAACCCCTTGAAACCTGGCTTAATGACGTTCCCCAATACATGTTATATGGAGGCTTGGCTATTCGCAGTGGTGCCGTGGTGAATGCGAATGAAGTCAGAAGGATTGAGCAATCAGTCACGATGCATCCGAAATTTCGGGCAGGAGTTCATGTACACTAATTGCATGAAGCATGTCACGGTGTCACGAAGAAGTTCGAACGATCAAGCGTGTCTGAAAAATCAGGTGTCCAAATTTTCATTCATCAACTGTATTAGCACTTTTTAAAAAGAAAAAAAAAAATATATATATATATATATATAGAAACTGACAATTTCTTTCACTAAACTGCATAATGACAGAACTTAGTGATAGGTGGTATAATGAGCTTTAAGTATCCCCTCCAACTTTCCACACCATGCTGTGCTGTAGCCGCAAACAATCAGCCTTTGTGCTTTGCTTATGCATCCCCATCACCAGGGCGTAGTGCCACTACGTCTACGCCGACACTGCAGTTGTGGGGCTTAGTGCCACTAACAGCTCTCGCTGTAAAGTAGACTATGTTGCACGAGCACAATGCCAGTCCAAAAGGCTTGGACGTGCTCGACACCACTTTATGCCTCACACTGATTGCTGCCTCAGTGTATTTGCACGGGAACATAAAGTCAAAACAAAGCACGACACTGACACATAAACAAAACCTGAAACGCAGTGCAAATGTGAGCTCAGCACAATTACAAGTGATTGAAGCATGCACATAATTGCACATTAACTAATGCACAGTTGCGTACATGCTTCAGTCTCTCTTGACTTGGTATTAAAAAGAAAGCCGCATCCATGAATGCACCATTGCTGGAGACACGGGACCTCCTGTTTATGAAAATGACTGATAAATGTTGTAGCACTGACACACAACGTTGTCACGCAGCTAAAATACTCGTAAATATGTCACATCAAATACAGTAACCATACTCTTCACAGGAGGGACTAGAGGAGGACTTGCCTCGCAGAAAACTGCCCCCGAGCTTTTGCCGACTGTAAATAGAAGCCTAGTGAGAGCTTACTGACTTGCAGCGAAATTTCTGGTGAAGGGCACAGAAGGGGGAGTTGTTAACTACCTCACCTTGTCTAAACACACACAGACGTGTCACACCACAATCAAATGCGATACCAAAAGAAAAGGTAAAAGAAAATGATCTAAACACGCACAGCAGTGAAATATTTCAATGAGGCTGACTAGATGAGGTACGCGTTGCAATGAACGAGAAAAATAAGAGCGAAAAGAAAAAGCAAGTTACATCAAACAGTGGTCTACAGTAGCCGGGTACAGAACAAGAACTAAGGTGAAAAATGCCTCTCATAGGCAATGACTTACCGTCGTAAAACTGATCTCGGATACCCGACACCTGCCATGGCTACCGCAGGTGCAAGGTAAATGGCTACAATGTCACGACAATCGGTTGTTGGCAATGATTGAATAGTTTTGCTTGAGAAGCATTGTCCACTTTGTTCTAGATTTGTAGCCGACTAGAGTTGTGGAATGCTTTGGAGCATCAAATAGCCGAGAAGTACTATACACGATGTAAAAAATATAGAGGGGGGCGGTAACAACAAAGGCTCCTGGAGAGAGCCTACCATCCATGCATATGAATTTTGCTAAATACCGTATGACATGCAGTTGTGCAGCTATACTTTCAATCAAAATCTATGTTACAAAGGGTTTTAACAGACTTCTTTTGTAAGAAGGTTTCTAAAAAAAAAAACCCGCAAACATTTGTATTGTTTCATAGTCTGCAACGACAGCTGCCTCGGTAAAATTACTTTTCATTTCTGACAACCTGTTTTAGGGAATTTCAATACCCACAGAAGGCGATATTCACTGCAAGGAAGATTGCTGCATAATTTAGAATATAGGCCGACGCACGAATGTAAATGATCACTGTCTCAAGACTAAAGCAAAGGTGACAAAAGAGCCAATTTTATGGATCTTTTCAAGACAAAAAAGAACCTCGCCTTCACTCTGAGCCATGCAGCATTACCACTAGACAAATAAATGGCATGTTTAAAAATGTTACTCATTTGCCTGCTCAACCTTTCAGATGCTGTATGCACAATCATCACTATGTGTTAAATTGTGCACATAGCAACTCACACCATTTAAGACAGTGTGATGCCTAACGGCGGCTTCTTTGCTTCAGAAGAATCAAGTGCTACTAGTTCAAAACTGAATTTCCTTATGCTATCTAGTGAATGCAGCAAAATGCACTTTTCATGACAGTGAGCTCAGTAGTGTATGCTTCAACATGTTGTAGCCATACAGGCCAAACTTAGCATATCATTTTATATCAGATTTATCGCATTATTTCGTGCCACGAAAAGAGTGCCAAGGCCCTTCAAAGCCTAGTTTTTCTACTTTCAGAAGTTCGCTACAGTTTTTCAACAATTCTGATGGTTTTTACACAATCGTGTGCATACTGGCAAGCAATAACAAGTGGTCATTTTGTTTCAATATGAACAAATTAAATAGATACATAATTTGCATTCTTTAGTCTTACGCAGACTGTTTAAACAGAAAAAATTCCTTGAATAAAAACAGTGAATGTCATCTGGAAGGGTTAGAGCTGCATTTTCTATCAAGCACCTATGAAACATAACCTTCATATTTTAGACTTAGTAACCACTGCATGGTTATGGTTCTCTCTCGAGAGTGCTATCAACTTGGCTGTTAGATAAACCTGTACAGTGGCTGAAATGGCTGTGGGTAAAGCATGTAGCTGCCACGATATGATGAACGCCAGCATCTCAAAGCGTTCTGCAGTGATTAGCAGCACACGATAATAAGATTGCACATTGAAATCTGTTTTTTTTTTTTTCTGCTTTTTTTTTTCTTATCTGTGGTCATTCTCATCTCTTTGCCTTGACAACCCTCCGTGCCCAATGCAAGTATAAATATTAACTCCCTGCAGCTTTGGAAAATATAAATACTACTACCTCACTTCGAGTGGGAGAGCAGGCGCACTCGAGAGCACTTCAAAAGTGCTCTCAGACAAGCGGGTGCCCTCCAGTGGGGGAGCAGGAGTAAATCTCTGGTTTCCAATGGTAGAGGAGGAGGGCTTTTACTCTGCTGAGAGCAGCCGAGTACACTCCCGGCTGCTCTCTCGTCCAAAGCGAGTGTAGAGGAAGTCACATGGCATAAAGCGTCATATCCGCGCCATCTTATGTTTTTCTCTTGAGTTGGCCACGCTCAAAATGGCGGCTGCAAAGCGTCGGCATTTGGTGAGCTCTTCGGAATCAAGCGAATTTGCGTCAGGAGCAGAAAGCATTGCTCAGGTGCTGTATGCATGTCTGAGAGTCGCTGCTGGTGTCGAAAGGGCCAAAGGAAGCAAACCGCCGCACTGTGAAAACAAAGGCATACAAAACAAGCAGTTCTTCACAGAGCGTCGGGCTCTTCTCGGGTTGCAACTGCCGCCACAGCAGGCAAGCAGAGAATGCTGGGGAGAGAAGTGCGGTCACGTGGTTGTGGTGCACTACTCTGAACACACAGAGAGCATTCCCGTGAGAGGATAGTTACACCCTCGTTTGGCATGCTGCTGTACTGCTCTGCAATGCTCGGCGTCTCTGCTCTCGTCCCCCCACCAAATGCGCCATAAATACGCCTTGATAACTTTTTTAGTTCTAAGCTTGTGCAAATGTCTGACGATTTCCAAAACATTCAAGGCAACAGCAAAATATTCGAGATTCAATGTGACCTGAATGTCTGGGATTCAAAACCTCGAAGTATTCATCACAAATTTCAGGCTTTTGGTTCCACGTGAATTACATAACACTCCCAATGATGAAACACAAATTAAATTTCTCAAATACTGCGTTAAATCTTTAGTGTACTCTTATTTTTATATGCACTTGAAGACAAACAAAGGGTTCTGAAAGTGCTCAGGTGTGCCATTCGCTTTTTAAAAGTAAAATAGTTAAACATTGTTTACGATATCATTTAATGCAAGTTACTAAAGTCCCTTCAATCTGCACTGAATGCAATTTCCCAGGGAAATTCGCAAATGCATGTTTTCAGTCAAGATGTCTGTAGTAACCACTCTACCATCACCAATAACAGCAACAACTCAGCGAAATGGAAAGCTCAACTCGGGAAACCTAACTTTCAAGCTGCAGCTTTTCAAACTCAGTCCTAGCGGAATTTTCAGTTATAATACTTGCCTACCACCAAACGTGGTCCACAAAGTACCTGACTTCCTTCTTGGAATTCACAGTTGGTGTTCTGAACGACTAAACTTTTGTATTGCCCGCTTCTTCCCAGATAGCACCGTCATTTTAAATTTACACCAAACGTCATCACCTCCTCTTGTCCTCCCACCTTCAGCTTATTGATGCTTGTGTGCTAACCCCCCTAACTTTCCTTCCTTGTTTCCCGCAAACAGCATAGATTGGCACGTTTGAGACCAGCGAGGCCAGAATGCACCATGCACCACGTCAGGTGACGGCATTCCAAAAATATCAACCTTCCAACCATTGACAGCGATGTCACTGATTGACCCGCGGGCTTTGCTAGGCCCAAGCCACAACCATGCTTGAAGTGCAACATGAAATGTCACTATACCTTCAAAACACTGCATATAGACAGTGGTCACGGTGTGCCAAACAGCATGTCGTTCAAAAGTACTCCATCAATATCGACCTACTGACCTTCGCATCACTGCCAAACAGTCTGAAACGATCTTCTTGTGCAAAGCCGAAGGATTAGTTTGCACTGAAGATGTGATATGCGACAACACCACACCTCAAAAACATTGCACAAAGCTACAAGCTGCAGTGTACCATGCAGTGCATTGTACGAACAAGCTTTGCCTCTCGACCTTCGACCTTGACACTGCGAACAGGTTGCCAGTCCTCTTTAACCAAGCCCATACCGCAACGATTAGCGCATGTTCAACACGCGGCATGCAGCGTCATTTCGACCCGAAAGCACTGCATGAAGACGGGTGGAGGAACTAAGACCCAATGAGTGCGGAGGAAGGGGGGGTCGGCTAACGCTGACGAGGCAACGCCAGCAGCCGGCTCGATGTGACCCAGTTGCATGTGACATTCAGGTGTGCACGAGGTCATTGCGCTTGGACAGCACGTGCATGGCCTGGGACGGCGTCAGAAAAGAGACACCCTGCTCCTCGAGCGCCGTGCCACCTGTCACGACGTCGGTGGCACGGGCCGCACGCAACGTCTCTTGCAGAATCCACGCTACGGGGTGAGGCATGGTCAATAGAATGCAGGCTTCCTTCAACCTGCATCAGAGATTGAGATGGAATAAGGCATTTCTTAGCTGTGCTATGTGAATCCGCCAAACTTCGCACGTTCACAGAAATATCCTGCAGAGCAACAAAAAAAAAAAAAAGGAGAGAGAAATAGGTGTATTCGAAATACTGCTCTTCATATTCAAAACACAGCGCTAATACATCGCACCACAAAATCATTGAGAAGTAGCGTGTTTAGTTGTGCTCTTACTTGTTTTCTTTTTTTCTTTTACCACGAGTGCAGTGGAGTGATTTTCATGCTCAGTCAGCAACCACTCCGAAACATTGTCATCGTGCGCACCAATAAAACTGTGCATTTATCAAATGCATGCACCACAACCAGTGCAGATGATGGTGCCACCAGACACGAACTGATTGTGGCTCTGGCCCGTACAGAAATAAGATCTTACATGTGCACCTTGTTCCAAAACTACCAACCTAATCGCCATCAGCAAAGCAATGGGTGACGCATGTGCAAATAGGTAAGTAATAGGAGTAATTACTCATTGACATACGGCAACAAAGGAGAGCTATATATTCAATCAATAGGTAAGTCAATACGTAGGATCACATATCAACTCCGGCGAAGGTTTTTAGTGAAACAAAGCAGCATGGACTTTCGAAAGTACACAGCCGAGTGTCAACATGCTTATTGTATTATTGTCGAATATATTTTTAAAAACCTACATCCAGTAAGGAAAAACTTTATTGAAGCGAAAGCTCACCCTCCAAATTGTTTGTTGAGGCAAGAAATGTGTTCCATACTTTCTTCTATCACGCCGTCACAGATGAAGACGCTAACTACGCTTTCTATGATGCAAAGAGCTGCACTCTAATTTCTAAATACTGAGTACCATAATTATCGCTCTATTTTTTTCACGAACAAAATGCAGAGGCTTCTCACGGAAGCAAGAAATATAAACTGCCGTAGTGGAGAGTTTTGCAACACATGTGTCCGCATCTTCTTACGGTCCTGTATACACCCCAGCCGGTTCTTGACACATTTCATCGCTGCAGATTAGGATGACCTCAATTTTACCTAAAGAATGAAGAATCATTTTTATGGCCACTTCCAACGATGCATGGGTACGCTAAGCAAGGCCACACTTTCCAGAAAGAGATTCGCCAACGCCCTCCAACCCACTCATTAAAACACTGCAACAGAGTGCATGACTCACTCTTTGAAGTGGTTCTCTGGCTTCTGGGTGTAGGTGCTGAACAGGGGGAAGAGGTTTCGATTCATGTCGAAGCTCAACTGCATGGCACCGCCCTCACTGAAGAAGTTTTCTAGAATGAGCTGAAAGAGAGAAACAGATACAGCCGAAGAGGAATTAGCAACTTGAAATCTGAAAGCGCTGCACAGTTCTAACAACAGACAGAAAGAAATGGGCACTGTGTCGAGGATTTTCATCATGATGATTAATGGTGTGGCATGCTACATTAGGAATGTCGGTGCTTTCAATTGTCGCCAGGGCATTTTGGTGCCTGTGGTTGTGTTAGATGATCAAGCTTGCAATGAATTGGTTTCTGTTTGGTTCATAAAAGACGATATAGATTTAGCATTCCAACGCGACTCGGGCTATATTTGTAGCGGAATTTCGTTCTCCTGGGCTTCTTTAATGTGCACTGACAGAGCACAGCATGTGGGCGCTTTGGCTTTTGCCTTCGGAGTAAAGCTGGCACTACGATCAAGATCGAACTCGCTTTCTTGGAATCAGTAGTCGCAAGATAAACTTCAGTGTGCATCGCTAGCTAATGCTCGCAGACAGGCTGCTTTGCTTGGCCACAGGTAAAAAAGCAATAGAGACAGTTTGGATAGAGAAAAAAAATACAAGTGCTGACTAAACCCTTGTCTCTAGTGCGATGTTATGAATCACCACTTAGCCTGAGTCCGCAGCTTTCAATATTTAACCAATTCAACTTCCTTATCTAACAAACCAAGAAGGGCATGTGTTGCAGTTTTGGAACCAGTACGCTTCTCAGCAAAGGCTGAACATGCTCGTAACAGTATGACTAACATATTGGCATATCTTCTAACATAGAAATCCTCCGCTATTTCAAGCTTGATTTGGTGTTTCACTGCAAAGAAACACATAAGGCACAAGAATGCGCAGAGCCTTGACACCCACCTCCTCATAGAGGAACACGCTGATGCCCCGAGCAGCCTCTTGCCACAGTGTGTTGAACAGTGGTGCCGCCAGGGCCTCCTGTAGATGCTGAAGGTTGGACTGCAGCCAGCTGAGCATGGGGAAGGCAGTGGGCGTCAGGCCTGCGTCTTCCCTGTCGTTCAGCGACGGCATGCAGAACCACCTACGAGGAAACGGCCACCGTGCCATGATAGCACTTCTTCACGCTAATGACGGGCAAGCCATCGTCATGCTGTACACTTGGCAGAGAGACTGGGATGCTATGGCGTCGTGGACTGAAGCTTGGGTAACTTAGTAGGCTGTATCAACTGCTACAGCCAGTGTCGACACGCGGGAAGAAAAACAAAAACACACCCACAGCTGAGCTTACAACAGGTTCTCTGGTTTCTGGTTGCAAGTGGCACGTACGCAGTTTGATTCAAGAGAAAGGTGAAAAAAAATTGGTGGTGGCTTCAGCTTGGTTAAGCCTGGATATCAGAAGCGAAAAGTTTTGGCGATGCCATGGCTTAGCTTGTGGTTCCTTGGCGTAGTTGTGGCTTACCTTGTCGTTCATGGTTGCACCTTATAGATATTCCGTGGCTCGTCATCACGGTGAAATATTGATTACAGCCGTACATCACATAAGATAAGCGCGCGGCACCGGCTAAAGGTCAACCGGCAGAGTCGCTGCGGCGGTTGCGGCAACTCCGACCAACTGCGCCTTTCCTGTGACGTCACGTGGTTCGCGCATGCGCAGCTGTGGCTTTTATTGCGAAAGCAATACTACGCCAGGTCTAACCGCTTGTCGCTGTGTGCCAACTTGGGTGTCTCGTTTCACATGGGGCGGTTATGTCAGACTCAGCCTGCCAGGGCCCTTGCATTCACGTTACCCCTATAGGCCACTAAGGCATGTTCATACGGCTTGGTTAAAGCGGGGCTTTATATGTGTGTTTCTAACGACGAAGCACACGCGAGACTCGGAGTTAACTAGCTTAGCGAAACTTTTTGCTTCAATATAACGCCAAGTTTTGGAACCGGCTCGGTTCAGAAACGTGTTACTTAAATTAAATTTCCCAACCAGATAGACTTCTGTCAAACGTTTTCTTTCGAGTGCCTAGTTTTATATCATCTAGTTAGTTTTTTTCTTCTAAGTGCCACTGAGAAATAACAGTGAAGAGGGGAAAGGATAACATAAAAAATTCCAAAACCACACGAATGCAAAGAATCAGTGTGTGACCAACCGAGCTTCATGCCTTCTTTCTGTTAACATTATTTATACACTACACATACTGCATACAAATTGCCTGAAAGTTCATCGGCCTATGTGCGCTTCTATCATTGTTTTTTATAGTGTGATGAGAACAGGACTCAGTGAAGATGCCTAACAATTTGAGTCTCATTGAATAGACATGCTCAGGTCCCAAAAGCACGCTTTAAAGCACCTTACTGATCTACAAATCCAGGCTTCTGTATGCAGTTCACATAAAGCAAAAACGTCTTGCATTTTTTAACAGATTCTTGTAGACAGATGGTGTAGGAAGGATATTCAGAAATTCACATGGACAGAAGGTGAGACTCAATGAAGGTAACTGTCACCTTTTGGCTCACGAATGTTTAAGTGGCCTTCCTTCTCCTTATTTTGAGTCTGCTACGGTGTTCACCGTCTCTTCACAAAAACCCTCTATGACGAGCAGAGCAGCGTGAACTCACTTCTCGCGTCGGTAGGCCTTGCTCTTCGCCTTGAAGTCAAGCACCAGTTCGTCGACAATGGCAAGCACGGTGTCTGTGTACAGCCGCTCCAACAGTTGGGACACCTCCTCGAACACCGACTCCTGCAGTGTGCCGTACTCTGCCATAGGTGCGAGCTGGCCGCTCTCGTCCGAGGGCGTCTCTGAGGCCGCCAGAAACAACGCTTCTTCGGGGTCAACTGTCTCCGCTGGGTGTTGCGATGCAGGGAAAAAAAAAGATAAAAACAATAAACAAAAAAAAAAAGACAAATAAGAAGAATTACAATAACTTTTACGTTGATTTGGTTGGTTTGAGGTCGTGAGGTGTGTAAGAAGGGCAAGTTTGAAAATTACTAAGCAGTTACTGGGAAATGAAAGGCGTAGTTTTTCACACTTGGTGGGCACCTCAACCTCGCTTTGAGAGAGATAATAAAGAAGATACATTAAAAATAGAAAGCAGATAAGAAAAAATATTACAATAACTTTTATGTTGCTTTGGTTGGCTTGACAACATGAGGTGTGTAAAAAGGGCAAGTTTGAAAATTACTAAGCAGTTATTGACACTTGGTGGGCACCTCAACCTTGCTTTGAGACAGATAATGGAAAAGATACGATGAAAGAAGGAAGAGAAAAAGAGACGCAGCAGTAAAGGGCTCCACTTTAATTTTGACCATCTGTATTTTGTGACATGCACTGCGTTGCACGGCATCCATGTGTCTTTCGCACTTAGTATTCACAATTTGTGCGGGGTGCAATCTGTACCTTTCCCAGATCTGCACTTGCGTTTCCTTAACCACCACAGTGGGCCAATTTTTCCCTGAACGTTGTGAGGAAGGAGCGCCGGCATAAGCGGACCAATCCCACGAGGATGGGACGAACGGGGTGTGTTCGCGTGTAGGAGTGCGGATCTTGGAGGCCAAGTGGTGTGCGTGTGTGGAGGTACAGATCTCGGAGGCCGAGTGGGCAGCTGCCGGGAAATGAACGAGATGGTGCGGATGTATACAGATGGGTGGTGAAGAAGGGACTCGGGGCCGTACTGCGTGGGAAATGGAGCGTCGGGATAGAGTGGCGTTGAAGGGAAAACGATTTTGTGGTCAAACGTGACAATGTTAAGCATAAGAAAAGAAAAAATGAGTACCTAATGCCAGCTAGTCGATTCATTTGGAGTTTCAATGCAAAATTAGTACTTGGCAAAGGGGGCAAGGCCTTACTTAAAAAAGTTCTGGTACATCTTCATTTGTAATGCCTTGCAATGGTACGATAGAAGGCAATATTCAGCACGTGGTCAGGGAAGTTTTGCTACATAAGCTACTGTAACACTTGGTTATTATAAACCCCGATGATACATTCAGTACAACCTGAAGGGAGTTACGCTATATACTTTGCCATGATGCAACATGATACAACATTATGTGCTCATGGATGTTGTGCTACACTGGCAAATGTAACACTTTGTTTCTGCTATGATGCAACATAATGCAAAATTCGGTGCAGAAAGGAAAGCTCTAAACTTACAGTTGGCTTGCTTTATGCTTTGTCTCCTTTGTTTCTCCTTCCTCTGCATTTCATTGCAGGCTTCCAGAAGCTCAACGAAAAACTGAAAAAGGAAGGCAAGCTTGGAATACCACAGTGATGGAAATATGTACTGCAGAAGATAATTTATTCACAATACGGCTCCCCTGTGTAGCCATGACTGCACCCTTTACAAACCCGTATGCACAAAGCCAACAAGGGTGGTTAGAGGGAGCATTAGGCTAAGGCCGTCCAGACTCAATGCCGCCAGCATGTTTACACAAACTCTACACTAGCGAGCTCCGCCAGTCACAATTCTTTTAGAGATATAATAACAATCATCATAAGCAGCCGCAACAGTATGACAACCATTGCAGGGTAAAGCCTTCTCCCATACGCGTGCAATTAACCCAGTACCTGTAATGGCTGTATTAATTTGGTCCCTGTAAACTTCCTAATCTCGTTCTCCCACCTAACTTTCTGCTGCCTCCAGTTGCATTTACTTTCCCTTGGCATGCAATCTATTACCTTTAGCAACCATAGAATACATCTTGTCTTCACATTAGATTATCTGTTCATGCCCATTTCTTCTCTTTGATTTCGAATAAAGTGTCATCAACTCATGTTTGTTCCCTAACCCACTGTGCGCAGATCCCGTCTCTTTACATTACATCTATCATGTTCCATAGCTCTGTGCATTGTCCTCAATTTTAGTCGAACCTTTTTCATTACTTCCCTGTTTCCAACTCACAGGTGAGTACCGGTAAGATACTGTTGCGTAGTATATTGGATATATTGTGCAGCAAGTATTAGGCTGATTCCTCCTTTCACTTTCAGACAACAGAATCACCAGGCATAAATTGAATTCAAGCTAATAAATCATTTCACAAAAAATTAACCAAGCTCATGCAATCATTTGCCTTACCCAACACTTCAAAGTTTATGAGAACCAGGAAACTGGTTCTCTACTGAACAGACGAGATTAACCTGACTCTGCTGAGGTCATGAAGGTGCCATTAAATCCAACAGAGGAGTGTAAGATGATGTAGTATCCTAACCAATGCGACAAAGATTACAGGCCAATAACCAAATATGTAGTATCCTAATCAATGCGACAAAGATTACAGGCCAATAAAGCTAATTCAGCACAGGTGACCACCAAGATCAAGAATCAGCCTTGGAAACTCAGAAAGTTCTTTTTGTTGCTAGTGTGAGTCTCTCCCCAAACCCAGCTTACCAGGCTGTTCACTCTGCAACGAATTTCAGGCGAATTCACTCAATAACAGCCATGGCCAAGATCATCAGCATATCAGTCTAATTATACCCATTGCAGGGTCTCCCATACCTCTTCAAGTAACAAAGTCATGCACCATTTAAACCTCCTAACCTCATTCGACCCTCTTCTGTCCTTGCTGCCTTCGACTTCGCTCAGAATCAGCTCCGTCATCGTGGGGGACCACTGGTTGTTTACGTAAAGAAAGTCTAAAATGTGGGCACTCACAGGACTTCAGGACACTAAACCTCAGAACTCAGAATTCTTTTGCAGAATAATTGATGGCCCTAACCCACTCAATATATGCCCTGCCCACGGCCTGGTTACTACCTTTCAGAGCTGCTATGGAAGAAATAGGCACACAATTTTGTCACACTCACCTGACAACTAGACGTATATGCTGTTTCTGTTGCCCTTTTACACCCCCCACCCCCCTTTTCCAAAAATAAAGAAAGAGTATATGTTTATGCTATGTTTGATGTCAAAACATTACCATTAACAACACCCGTTATGCCTCGCTGCATATTTATTTATTTGTTTATTTATTAGAGATACTATCAGTCCAGTCAGGACCAAGATAGGAGCAATACAGAGTACAGATTACAAAGGCAAAACACGACAAACAAAACACCAGCACCATCCAGTCGGTGCCAAGTTTTAACATATCAAAAATGGAACTGACCTCTAAGCAACAAATAAAAATGCGCAAAAATATCGCTGCAACGAAACAGAAAACAATGTGAAAACACCATGCTCAACACAAATGTAAGGCGCATTATATCAGGCACTATACCAACAGTCACGATGTCAGTAAACCAATGTCAGTAAAAGGGAAGCCATATTCCACATGTAGCAAGGACCGACATGTATTTTACCTTCCTACCCTACCTTTTCCACCTCTGCTACCCGTCGCACTGCTTTAATGTGCCAACACCAACGTCGCAGATTGAGGGATAAGCTGCAATATCAGCTATCATTGTAACAAAAAAAAAAAAAAGTATGCGATAAAGTGAGAGCAATTACGGAGGAAAAAAAGGACACGACCCATTAACTTTGCTTAAGAGCTTAATAGAAAAAGCCTTTCCTCCTCCTTCTCTTCTACCTCTATCTTCATGTTTGTGTACTTCTTATAATATCATTCCATTTCTTTCTTCTTTTCTGTTGTCATTGACATTGGCATCTCAGGAGTCCTCTCTTTGTCATGCAAGACTAAACCGACTTTTACATGGGGCTTTTTATAATGACTAGGCCTAACTAGCCGAACGGGCAAATTATGTCCACGTTAGAACCTATTGCAACATCTTGTGGAATTTCGCAAACACATTTCGTGAACGCGAGATTTTTCTCATGAGCCTAAAAGGCCTTAAAACTGACCGGCTGCAAGCTCCACTGAGCCAGCACTTGGACCACATAGTGGGCGGCATTCACTATGGGGCAGATGGCAACCAGGTTGAGCTCTTCGAGGCGTGCCGTCAGGATCTGCTGCAGGCACAGACGCCAGTCTTCCAGCAGGATCTGTTGCAGGCTCACAAACTTCAGCCGATGGCACGGCTGCTCCAAGTGGCGGTAGCGCTCTGTGGGGACGAGGGGGTCACCAAGAGCTATGTCACCTGCCAGATTCAGCAGCTGTCCTGTCATAAGTATGCTTCAATATACACCTGAAAGCTAGCAAAATTTCTCGAGATGTGAGAGTGCGAAGCTGCTGTAACAAGCCGAAATCGTGCGTTTTCTTTTCTTTTTTTTTCTGTCTCTCCCATGAAACCCAGAAATTAGTGAAACCCCGTCCTGAATATGAGAATAAACAAGAAGCAACTCATTGTTCAAAGGCAACTTACGAGGGCATTTTGAACATTCTGAGCTCATAACGGTATCCCATTCCTTAAAATCGCCTCTCTCCAGTACACAAAAAAAAACTTCTTTTCAAAATATTAAGTAAAAGGTTTGGTTTGGTTTGTGGGGTTTAACGTCCCAAAGCAACTCAGGCTATGAGAGACGCCATAGTGGAGGACTCTGAAAATTTTGACCACCTGGGGTTAACGTGCACTGACATCGCACAGCACACGGGTGCCTTGTTTGTCGCCTCCACCGAAAAGTGGCCGCCGAGGCCAGGATTCGATCCCGCGTCCTTGGGAACAGTAGTCGAGAGTCGTAACCACTGCGCCACCCCGGCAGGGTATCAAGAAGTATTTAAAACAAAGCAAAAATAAAACCGAAACCAAGCTTAGGTTTCAGCCAACCTGTGATGTCATGACACAGCAAGCCATGACGTCACGGGTACGGCTGCAAAAACAATTGTGTACGTATTAATTTGGTAAAGTGGTGATTGCAAGTGAAAGCTGGGGTCACGATTTCTCTCAAATGACCAAAAACAAGCTCAATATTTAGTCCTGCAGCAAATGGAGAGCGACTATAGACAGTCGCGCATCCAGTTAGATACCATTTACAAGGTTACTCGTAGAAATGTCCCCGACTGATGCCACAAATTGAAAATTCAAAAAATTAATTTGCGCTGCAGAAAAACAATGCAGCACTGCGAAACTCAGCACAAATGACCAGAAAGCTCAGGAGAACGTACCGTGAAAGTTTCAGTCAGATCTGGGGAGATCAATAAAACTTTAGAGTTACTCTTTAACAATGGCTTCATTACTCACTCACCTGTCATAGCGGACAAGATCATCATGAACGCCTCGGCACACTCGGGCACTTTTAGCTCATCCGTGTCGCCTTCTAGTGCGTACTGGGGCTTCCAGGCTGTTGGCGACGACAGCAAAACGTCTCGTTTCTCGTCCGCATCTGCACAGCCAAAGGCAATCAAGTGAGGATGAGATGAGAAACACAGTTGTGATGGCTTTCTATGATAATCTATAACATAACCCAATTTACCAAAAACAATGCTCTCCAGATGAAAAATATCAAAATTCGGCACTTAACTGACTTTGGAACACCTCTTGCAAAAATTCATACAACTCCTCCACTGCAACATGCAGTTGTCATTGTGTGCCATCTTCTGGGTTCCTTGCACGATGAGTAAAAAACATATCTACTTCTCTTATAAAAGTAATTAATCATTGATAATATTCTAAAGTGGACTCTCGTTAATTAGATACCACCTAATTCAGACCTTTGGTTTATTCATACTGATCATACTGACAAGCAGTAATTTTGTTAACATTAAGTGTACCATTAAAAAGGCCCCCGTTAATTTGGACTGCAATAACCAATGATTGGTTACTCTACCAATCAACATTCAATTCCACTTTCAGTGACAACAAAATAAAGCAAAGCCAATACAATAGAGCTCACTGAGGACGTTCAGAGGTGGAGGGAAACGTAGAAGAAAAGTGGAATGAATATTTCAGGGCTCCTGAATGTAGACAGAGGCTAGGCGACCATGCAAGCCAAGTTCACAGCCACCTGGCAATGAAATAACAAGTGAGGAGAGAGCGCATGCCTGTTCTGCATTCACTTCTGTGTACCACTCACACTTCTTCTCCAAAGCTATCCACCGGATGAAACAGTGGTCCGCGGTGAGGACGTTGAGGATGCACGGGTAGAAGGGCGGGTATCCCTGGTTACGCAGTTCACGGTCGAACAGCAGCACCTCCTCGATAGCGTGCGTCAGAAGGTGGTCGTCGGCAAGCAGTGAAGGCAGGTCCATCTGCAGCTTGTGGATGCCTATCTGGACCAGGCCTCGCATGAGCTCCAACTAGACAAAAACGCCAACAGGAGGTAAATAAGCTCCAACATGGGGCACCATTCTTTAATCGCTCCTCATTCATCTAAGATGAAATTTGCACAATCCTTCTTGCTAGCCTTACACTTCATGAGTTTGCGAGTCGCTTACTCCTCATGCTAACAAATTGCTAGAGCCTGAAAAGAAGCCCGCAGATAAAGTGGCGAACACAAAGCACAAGTCTGTGCTCCACACACTCTGCCCTGAGTGCTGATCTTTTTAAATGCACTGACAATCCACATGCAAGCTGTAGTCAGTAGAGAGCTCAGCTTTCTACTTAAATGACCTACTCACACTAACCTGTAATAATGAAGAAAAAATACCCACCCTTGCTTGCATGCCTTCAATGCCTGCCTTGACGAGGATTGCCTGGACAAACCGGTCGCAGAATTCCCCATGGTCAGCAGCCCACGTCAATATCTGGCTGAGGTACCACTCCGGCTGCAAAGGCAGCAGAAGGTTGAGTATGTTTTGACAACATACATGGCATGGAGTAAAATCTAGTTGTGAATTTACGGTCACATCAGCCTTCAGTTTCGCAAAGGAACACATTCTGTGCATCTGGCTGCTGCAAAACTATTATTTCAATGCCGAGACGGAAATGAAATTGAAACCACAACTAAGGCCAGATATGCTTCAACTACGAGGCGGAGTGATATCATAGCTGCCCCCGTAGCCTTGGCTGCACAAACACAGAAAGCCATCCCTGGAAATAGGAACTACGGATGTGGAATCATGTGGAAACAAAAATCAACACTCATGTCATGTAGGCAAATCAAACGACCCGACCACAAAGTGCAATATTTTGAACCCTATACTAAACTGAAAGCAACTAGTAATGCTGTTCCATAGCTAAATTAAGTGTTATCAAGAGTTATGATGATTATACATCAAGTACTTCAGGCGCCTGCAATTACATTACATGCTAGAGAAGAATCACAAAGGAAACAATGGTACTGCATTCTAGTCGCTGTAGCCACAGTCACATGTGCTTTTGAATTGGGTGTGTAGAACTGGTGATGCTAAGAGTCAGCAAACTACTTTTTTTTTTCTTTTTCAAAGTGAACATTTTTCACATCTGTTAGAACTCTTTCCAAGATAGTACAACCAATCGGTCAATTCAGGGAAATCAGTGGGAATGCATGAAAAATAGCTGAGATTTAGTACTGTACAAACCACGTGAACTGCATGACGAATTCAGATTTCGTATCAATAGCAAAAGACCGCTGTTAATGAAGAAATGCACAAATTCACTTGGACACCACTAAACTTTGTTTTGGCTGAATGCACTTTTTCACTGCATTTTTTTTGCAAGGTGGAGGTAAAAGACAAAGGACTTGCTTAGGACAGATCGCAGATTGTCATACCTATAGTAAATCTCCAGGCTTTCTGTTGTCCAAGGTATCAAAACAGAACACCGCCATCTCACAATGAAATTTCTAAGACCTTACATACGGAATAACCACAGCAAAAGCTAAACCCAGGCCTCATTTCTTCCAGAGACAAGTCAAGTAGCCATTCCTAAGCATGTAAAGTGTAATGCCCCATTTCTTTAGTTAACATGGCGGAGTGTTATGAATAACTTTACATTCCGGTATTCTGATGTTTTACGTCCAAGCTTCACTGCATAAGCACCAATTAAACTTGTTTTGAGTAATACTATATAGACTCATTTTCAGTAAGAATATATTTTCTTTTCAAGCAATAGCGTTCAATTTTTTCCACTGTAACCAATTATTAATAATAATTGGTGCACAGGAAAGAAAAGGCGCAGTATCTGTCACACTTTCTCTGTGGACACCTGAACCACGCCATAGGGGAAGGGAGGAAGGTGGAAGTGAAAGAGGAAAGAGAGAAAGGGGTGCCGTAGTGGAGAGCTCCGGAGTAATTTCAGCCACCTAGGGACCTTTCACGTGTACTGACATCTGTAACCAATGCATACATTTTTCTGGTTCTAATAGTGTAGAGACACAAAGGGACACTACAAAGAGACTAATAGTGTAGAGACACAGGAAACATCTTCTGTATTGACAGCTCACATTTCAATAATAAAGGGATTCACTCTCACTAAAAACAGAATTTTTATCAGCTATAAAAGTAAAAAGCAAATGGAATACAAGTGTCGCAATCATCAACCACCAACCATTTTCGCAAGCATACTGTAGTGACACCATGACACTTTCTTTGTTTGTACGGATCCTCGAGGCTAGGCCACACCACAGTTCAATCACTAAAAGTGATCACGGAGTACTTTTCGGCCTTGACACCAAGAGTTTGAGTCAAGCGGCAGAAAAGTAATCGTTCTAATTGTCAATCCAACTTAAAAAAAAAAAAAGTGTCTCTTCTTGCCAGATGAACAACAATACACCCCACATCTCTTGTGATATGTAAGCACTTTCTGGTGACGACGACGACAATATAAACGGGAATGGCCACTCGCTAACAGTAATAGCCCCGCTTACAAGTATGGGTCCCCACTTAAGTTTTCTGAATAGTACAAAAGTTACAACAAAGTGTAAATGCTCCATATGTGCAGTCAAAATGCGAAAGGTGTATAGCATTATGTTGCCCCAAGCAACCCACACAACGCAGCCCCAAATGCCTGGCTGCACCTTCAGACATTGAGTAAACTCAGGTTTGTCACAATTACTGTGTTCCAAAGAAACTTTCTAGGCCATCGGTTCACTTGCGTGAGCCATCTCAAACCAAAGGAGATGATCAAGCTGCTTCTGGACCGATCCAAAGCGTGACAGGCAAGACATCCAACCTTGTCGAGTCTGTTGGTCTGACGCTTCCCAGTGAAGTGGAACAGGAAGCGCTTCTTCAGCGGCCGCAACATCAGCTCCAGAGGCAACACTGATGTGGTCGATCCAACGTCCAGTTGGGAACCTTCCAGCCCTTCCCTGTTTTGTTTCCAAGCACAAGCTATGCGTCAAGGGTCATGTCGAAATGCAGTAAGTAGGGCGTTTACTAAATAATAAAAGAGAACGACACTATACTGATCCTTATTATTTCAGTCAGTCATTCCACCAAAGTAACTTGTTGAATTATTCCATGATCATATTTTAAGTGCACTGCTTAAAAATGAGCACACTTTATTTTTGACGTTCCTTCTTGTATCGCTGCTATTCTAGACAGCTTTTAATTTTCTTTTTATGTTTACATTTAATTTTTCTTCGTTTACATTTGTATTAATTTGGGCTATCCTTAGTTTAATTATTGAAAAACAGAACTTTGCCAAACAGACGGGACAAGAGAAGATGAAGTTTATCCATATTAATGCGTAACTTTGTTTTTTTTTACTTCAATCGTTACTCCTTACATTTGGTATTTTACTTCTCGTTACCTTAAACATTTTTTTTTGTTAGTTTATTTGGTCCCTGTGGAGTACTTTACCACGATGCTGCTCCCTGAACTTATTTATTGAGAATGTACTAATCTTATGCAATCAGTGAACTTGAATATCAAAACATTTATAGGTAGAAACAATGGTCAGACATCTATAATATAGATCTCATGGAAATATTAATTTTGTCACCTGGTTATGCTATGATCTGCTTATGCAGAGACATAGTTGCACAATAACTCCCCTTACCGCATATAACAACTGTTTTTAAATATTCTTTTTTTCCACGAACAGTAGAAGAATGGAATCACCTAACTGATGACCAAGTGTTAAAATCATCACTGTCGGCACTTGTTTCAAATATTGTTTAAAAGAAATTACCAACTGCAAGCTCCGTTGATCTGATCTCTATTGTTTGTTTCTTTTTTTTGCCTGCCCTACTACTGTACTCTTTACATACGTACTGTGACCCACCCCGCTAAAATCACCTGTGGGGATTGCAGTATTGGTAAATAAATAAATACAATTCCCAAGCCATGCACAATTCAGCAGATATGAGAATGACATAGCGAGGACTGTCGGCAGACGACACCAGCGACTGCTGGCACAAAAACAAAGGATACGGCAGCTGGATCTTGTGCAGGTTGATGAAGCACTTCTCGAATGGAAGGAGCAGCTCTGGCGTGTAAGAGACCGGGGCACTGACGCCCGTGTTGAGGATTGGCCAGCCCATGGAATGCAGCACCTTGTTGAATTCCCTGCAGAGGACAGTGAGTCTCATAATGACAACAATGATCACAGTGGTGGCTGTGACGTTACTCCAGCGATGGTGAGAGTTATCACAGTTATATAATAAGAGTGTGACTTACACACTTGTCGCCGAGCCTGAAAAGAAAATATTCGATAAGCCATAATAATTTTTTTTTTTGCGTTAAATCTTCTATAGTCTAAATAGTCTAAATATTTGTTCCGTAAGCAACACCGCCTCCTTCACAAATGGACAGATGCCTGAAAACTTGGACTGGTAGTTTTGCATGATTGCGCATAGACTCAAAGTTGAAATTTTTAACGTCTGAAAATTGCAACGACGCGTCGTACATCTCCTAATCATACTTTCTGAACACCAAACTTTACATCTAATGAGAACAATACAAAAGCAGAAATTTCAGTGATCCCCACGAGTGCCTGATTTTTAGATCATGTGCAGATCAAGCTCACATTTTTGTGGCCGATAGTGCCCACTAAACCTATCGTTGACAAGGCGTGCGCTATTGTACCGTAACAGCCTTGAGTGTGGAAACTGAAAAAGACTCTACTCTACACTAAAAATGACCAATTACTCTCTGGCGAGTGAGGTTTATTTTTTTTCAGTACGTTTTTTTTGCTGACCACCAGTCGTCGTCGTGGTCGCTGCTGATGGTTTCCACAGCATCGGGCTACATAAAAACAGGTGCACGCACTGATTGAAAAATTCTTAGTAAACATTTTCTAGTGTTTCTACCAAAACCAACATGGAATAGACCACTTTAGACAGCAATCTCTCCACTGCGGCAAAAAAAAAAACAATTGATTCTGGAATCAAAGTGCTCTGTCCCTTTAAAGGCGCTTCCACGTCTATTCTTAAAGCTTCCATTATTTAACAGCACGAACAAATGAGGACGTTAACACACACAACAACATGAGCGCTGTCTTTCAACTAAAGATTTATTATCGCATGGTATGTAGGACAGACAGGACGTTGTCTAAACGACCGCCTGAGGGGACACTCTAATTGTTTGGACAAAGCAGGCGGCTCGAATTTAGCTCTGCATTGCAGACAACGGGAACACACCTGCACCCCTTTGCTTCAAGAGAAATCTGTCATTTTCAAACACAAAGATCAGACGGTAAGAGAATTAGTAGAAGCATATCACATTGATAAGGGGGGCTCCGCATATGTCACAAAACCGTCATTGTTACTGATGAACCGTGAAATTGCCTTTCTTGAGAAGTCGTTGCAGGAAGATTAAGATTAGGATAAGTAATTTTTTTTGTGTGTATTTTTGCGGGACTATGTTCGTTCGTGATAATAAATCTTTAGTTGAAAGACAGCGCTCATGTTGTTGTGTGGGTTAACGTTCTCGTTTTTTCGCGCTGTTAAATAATGGATAGCAACCAACTCGCCCAGCTTTCTGTTCTTCTTAAAGCTTAAACGTCCTCCTGATTTTAGTGGCCTTCTGAATAAGCTAGCTTTGTGAAATTAGTGCAATGTGCAGCAGACAACATTACAATCCAGCTTTGTGCCCACACAATCTCAAGCTTCCTTTCAAGGCAGAAGTGAATGGCCATTAGCAAACACTGATCCTCGCCACTTTTAAAAGATGGTGAATGCAAGCACTACTGACAACCAAATTAGGCACTGAAGAAGAAGGAGAAAAACTTACTTTTCAAACTTGTCCCTGAGAATCTGGTGCCAGTAGAGGACGGTTTCTCGAAGGAAACTGACGAGGTGGATGCATGCTGAAGAGCGCACCCTCTGCCAGACTTGGAGAAGGAAGGAGAGGTGCGATACTGCCTGGTCGTCCTGGCCCTGGCTCATTGCCTCCTCGATCGACTCGCTGCACAATATCGATTGTCTGATCAGTGAAACTTCCACTGAATGCATTCCTTGTAAAACAGGCTTGACTTCTGCCTTCATGTCCTTTAGAAAAATTTGATTTGCAATGTGCTTATATGTTCGCAACCTTCTTTCAAGGTCCTAATGCAGAAAACAGATTTCGGGGTTAGTGCAAAAGATTTTTGCAGGTCTAAGTTGGGTCTAAGTTTGCATTCGCATTTTAAAGACTAACTTTTTTTGCACATACTTTGTTGCAACCTTTTCACGTCTGGCTTTCATGATGTACTCACGTGTCTTCCTTGCGTGCTTATGTGGACAACAACCCAGTTATAGGCTGACTTAGATAACAGTACAGGCCAATCACAACTTTATGAGTACGCACTATGACACAACCATGTAAAGCTAAACTTAATTAATTCAGAGACCTGGACAGTTAATACAGCTTGTCCAGTCCCACCAAACGTATGTGATAATCTATGACGCAAAAACTCTGGTCAAAATTCAGACAGGCAGTGAAGGTTGCAAGTGTGCAAGGCACCGGGGGTAACATGATTATGATGGTGAGTGGGTGAGTGAGTGAGTGATCCAAAAGTGTGGCCTTTATAGCATGAGCAACGCCACTATCCGGCTGAAATTTGGGGGCACAATACTTTTCATTCATACATCATGAAGGACACGGAAAAACTTGAACATACTCAAAGAAAAGCTGTAAGGTTTATATATGGGAAATATAAACGACCAGATTCACCTTCTTTGCTCATGCAAGAACATCATATTCCAACATTACAAGTACGCCGAAAAATAAGTCAACTTCTGCTCCTTCATAAATTTATTTAAAAAAAAATTCTGCTAAATCTCCCGAATTGTAATAAGCAGGCTACTAGCAGGTGAACAATGCATATTACACAACACGGACTGACTCCGATTTTTGCAAAAACAAACTCCTATAAGAACAGCTTTTTCCCTAAAACAGTGAAAGAATGGAACGAATGACCTTCAATTGTTTTTGTATCTAACGATTTCCTAAAAGAAGTAGAATGTCTTTTGTGTCTATGACAGGTGCCCTGAGTTGCAGTGTGTTCTTGATTATTAATCTTCTTTTTTCTTTTTTGGCTAGAATGAAATTTAGAATATGAATAGAATGGAACATACCTAGAATGGAATTTACAGTCTCGATCATTGTTTTCGCGTCGTGTAGCTTTGCATAGTGTACGTTGTATAGCCGTTATATTAGTGTTTCCAACTTTTTCTGGATTTGTGTACATTTTTAATGTCACCTTGTGTCGATCCTTGTTCTTATTGCTGTATAGCTTGTTCACTTTGTCATATAGTTCTAATGCCCTCCTGCCTCGGCCAAAACATTGGACTGCAGTATTGCTAAATAAATAAATAAATAAATAAATAAATAAATAAATAAATAAATAAATAAATAAATAAATAAATAAATAAAAAATGACCAACAGCTGACAAGGGAGAATGGGATGCTCTTAGTGTAACAGTATTTATTAAGGGCCCCATTCTGCAGGAAATCCGGCATCGGCACTGCGAGAAAAAAGTAACAAACATGCCCCCCGGCAGGTGAGTTGTGTGTGGTCACGACACCACGTGTCATGGTCAAGCTGGCAGGAGCTGTCAACTCTGACAACTCTTGTCAGATGGGCGGATATGACGGGAATCAAACCTGGGACCCCAGGGTATAGACGGGCATGTGTGTTGGACTGTCGGTTCACCTGACAGCCTAATTACACTGCACCATTTTGCCGAACTACAATAAGGAGTTATTTCCATAGAAATTTCATGCCTGAAACTATAAATAATCAGTTTTTTTTTTGTTTGTTTCCAGAAAATAAAGATATGTTAAGTATAACAAAGGGAGACTTTGGTATGAATTTGTTTGTTTTTTTTCTGGTTCTCCAGATAATTAAACACTCCATCACTTTTGGACATCTTTTCAGATCCGTGAAACCTGGATAAATAAAGTTTTGCTGCAGAGCGTAAAATGCCTAGATGGCTTAGCAGGTAGGACATGAGGTTACCCATTGCTAAAGAGGTAATTCTAAATAAAGATGGAACAGAAGGAAGCAGGCAATGAAAAAGGAGCCAGAAGATATCCTGAATGCACTTCTGTAAGCAACCAGAATGTACTTTCGAAATTGCTACAAGCATTATTTCGCCGGATGTACTCGCATTTCTTTTTCCTTTCAAGATTGGTGCATAAAAAGACGAGACTTGGTTATGTGATGCTTCAATGTGTACTATGTTCATTAATCCCTCTTCTGATGCCAATAATACAAAACTTTGTTCACCTGCTACACTGGCACGACATATTTACCTGTTTGTTTTGACAACGTATGCTTGCTCATTAAACACTCTGCCTTAGCAATTCCCTGTGCTTTATATGTATGTTTCTTATATTATGAACCGACGCAAAATACCTCAGCACTTGCACTGAATATGCCGTGATACAGAAATCGAAATTCAATAGACAGGAAGTCAGTGAACACTGAAGTTATTCACAAAACCATTTTTTAATAGAGTTACACGACAAAAAAGGTTCACAGGCAAGAAAATTGGAAATACTTGTTAAAGTCGTAATTTCGACAACAGGTTGCAACGTGGAACTCAAAAGCTAGCGAAACGGCTGGTCAGAAAATACTTTTTCAGCGGAAACGAAACTTTAGCTACTCATACAACCATTTGAGCAAGACGAAATATGAGCATGACAAATGATTCTGCCGAGATATCGTCATGTTAACAGACGATGACGTTCGAATACTACATGTATGGATTGGAAACTAACTTTCACTCCAGTTAAAGCAAACAAAACCAGCGAAATCACACACCCGCTCTTCGATCTAAATCTGAAATTACACCCATCCGGCAAGTGTGTGAGCAGATAGTGCTCCAGCATGCTAGACTCACCTTGTTTCTTCAATTTTGGCAATCCACTGGAGGTACTGCTTCAGCCGCAGCAGCTTCTGGATGTCTGCGAGGGAGCTCTCGAACTCTTTCTTGACCAGACTGGCGTTATCCAGGTGGGCCGAAACGTCGTTCAAGATCTTGCCATGGACGCCTTCCAGTATCTGCATCTTCTCCAGGCTCTCCCGCGCGAAGCCCAGCAAACCTTTCAACTGCTCTGGGTCCCCGCCTCCTTTTGACGCCTTCAGCTTCGTTTCGTTTTTAGCGAGAATGAAAGATGAAAAGACGCAACACGTCATTTCACATGCAGCAACAGATCGTCCAAACCAAAAGCCACTGGAGCGGAAATAATAATAACAAAAACCGCATATTCCGCAGGTAGTACTACCTTTTGCTCGATCTCCTGCTTTCTCACCATCAGCGAAGCGTGGTAATTTTTCGCCTTACGGAGGTTCTTCACATCGTTCCCAAATTCGCGATTCAGCTCGTCCGCAAGGGTTCGTTCCATTTTTGTTTCTTCCAGTTTCTTTTCTGCGGGAGGTTTCGATCGACAAATCGTACAAGCTGGCGATTTTCCCAGCTAACGTCAGGGTGCCGCCATGTTTAAAGTGCGAGCATGCTGATTCGGCCTCGCAGCCGTCGTCTTAAAAAATTAGCAGGCTCGTAAATGAAAAAGCCACAGTTTTGTCTCTAGTAAAGCGCTTAAATTTATACGTCCTTCCTGTTTGAGGCTGTAAAAATTTCCCTGAAATACATTAACTATTTACATGCGTTCACTTTCTCTTCCACTATCTCTTATTTGTTGACGTAACGGGTTGACGGCTTTGCGGTGTTGTGGCTTGTGGCTTCCATAGGTGCGCTTTCGGACTGCGTGGAGTGCGTCTGGTGACGTTGGAGTGTCGTCTAAGCAAGTTTTTATTTTCAAAGAGAAACCAGGCAAAGCGCGTTTCGTTTTCACGGACAGCATTGTAAGTTTTGCAAGCACAAGTTTGCTCTCGGGTTCCGCGAAATGTCATTACTGCGGTGATCTCGGCGCTCCCGGCCGCGGCAGAAGCAGGATGCGCGCTAATGCTGTGCTGTGTTGTCACGCATATGAACGCGTTCGTCGCGCCAATATGGCTGGGATCGTAACCCGAGTTGACGACTTCGAGCGCGTCGTCTACTGTCAGAACGGTAGCGGATACGCTTCTCCGATTAATCTCTTCCCCGATCGTGACCTGGTGAAACGTGCGTGCGATCGAACCACCGGAGTTCTTTCTTTTACTTCTTCCGGGCGTCAGGGAAAGTTATCGGCTGAGCGCGTCCTTTCACTTGGAGGCTCGCTTGTTGTTAAGCGGCCACTGGATGACTGACGAAATTCGCGCGCTCGTTTGCTATTCGATTTCTCATCTCATGCGTGATGTCATGCCAAGGTTTGTTTGGCATCGACGACTCTCGTACCACGGGAAGCTCGCAGGCTAAGAGAATTGCAGTGCATTCTCATCTCGGGGCTTGTTTTTCCTGGCGTTCGTCCCTGCGGCGCGGGGCACTTTCGCGCGCTTCATTTTTTTAATCCTTTTTTGTTTATCGTTTCTTACCGTGCTGCTGTGGTTTGCTTTCTCTCTCCCCGCAGGTGAGCAACGATCGTCCGAGGCGATGGCTTTATCTTTACGGGCTTTCTCTTTATAAAGCTTTGTGCGGTTTCGAGTGTGTGCCTATAGGTTGTGAGAAAAATAGCAATTGCAGAACTGTGCGAGGACAGTGCTTACCGAGATGTCGGCGATCGTGGATCAGACGCCCAACACGGCAAAGTCGGTGATTGATCTCTTCGCTCCCAATCATTCCCCGACCGCTGGAGAAGACAAGATAGACTGTGATGGACTCAACGAAAAGGCTAGTTTTACCGTTTTGACGCTCTACATTTTTTATGAAGTGTACAGACTGCAATTTGACAGGAATGACATTGAATGGCGAAGTAAACAACAAGCTCGTACGCGCCAGACGTTTCTTTGTTATAGTTTCGTATCTGAACACACCCGTAGTATAACACATTTACATACACGACAGACATGTTTCTTTGTTGTAGTTTCATGTCGGAACACTCCCGTAGTGCATACTCTATTTACATACATGGAAAATCGGAAGCTGACGTAAGAATTGCGAGGGTTTGGTGCTAGTAAGCAGAGCTTATTACTTTAATAAACTGCTTGGGAGTTGTATCTAGAAGAAGAGACACTGAGTATGTTTTGACATGCTGAATAGATGCAGAATTTAACATTTTTGCAACACAAATTTTATCTGTTGAAAATTCTGTTCTTCCCTGGGTTTGGCATGATTACAATAGTCAATTATGCAAGTAACGGTGCGGATTGCATGTCATTACTGTGTGGGCAATCTCTTTTGTCAAAGGCTCTATCTCTGCATCTTGAGAAGCTATTTAAACCAAAAATAATAATAAATGGAAGTGCAAAAGAACATTTTCAGGGCCACTAACAACATCTTGTTTACCAAAACATCTCCAAAGAAATCTTAATTACATTACTAACAGTTGCGTGCATTGCAGTCATTACTTCTAGATGCAACTTATCAGATGACATACAGTGTATTCTGTTTTTATCAGTTGGTTTAAAAAATTCAATTAGGCAGCAAATTTTCAATGGTAGGACTCAATATTGCACCTCTAAGTTGCAAATTACCCTGCTGGCTCGCAGCGGCAGTTGGCTTAGTGGATTTAGAATTCATTTAGAGGATAATTGTATGCATAGTTTTAATATAAAAGGAACTAAGCTTGTAAATGAGAACAAATTCTGCAGTCACCTCTGCTTGAACTTGAAGATGTCTGACAGTCATTATTTGTCCAGATGAAGGCTATATATTGAGCAAAAACAATATTGTGCTCTTCACTCATGCTCTCTGCAATCTTTGTTCAAATGCAAATGTGTGTTCCCTTTTAAATTTTAGATGGGAGCAGCTGATGACACACATGATGTTTTAAGTGAAACAAAATGGCTGAAACGTTGACTGATCACTGATTGCTGTGGTTGTGCTGCTGTTGCTTGGAGCAAATACTTATGTCGCTGAAGTGTGCTCAACGTACACTGCATGCGACATCAGCAATGCAGCAAAAATAGTGCTGCAGTGGCCCAAATTGAAATATATTAGATAAATAGCATTAAAGAGAGTTTGATGTTCTGGAGCTGTGTGTTTCATTATCGGGAACCAGTGGATGAGATGAGATGTATTTCCAGTCAGCAATAGTTTTAGTTACCTTATTTTTATTGCCACAGGCTCTGCACTAGGGTACAATGAGGTGACAACCATCTTTGGTGGTGGTTGCTTGGGTTTTGTAACTGTCCATAGTGTAGGAGGATGTATGTGAACCTAGCTAAGTGTGATTTTTCACTGCAACAGCTTTCAAATCAAATCAAATAAACTGATTCTCTGACAAATTTCTGGTGTTGCTTGCAGCAGCTGTCGTTGAACATTTGTCTTATATCCTCTCTGATAGTGTTAGGCATGAGCGTAAAATTCTTTTATATCCTAGGGCTGCCATGGCATTCAACGGGAAAGTCTTAAAACATTGCGTGTGTCTGTATCTCTGCAGTTCCCTTTAAATGTGGGGAAGGTTTAGAGAAATGAATTCAGGAGGCACAAATGGAGGGCGGCAATCATTTGCTGGTCACAAGCTGTACTTGAACGAACAGCCTGCTTTTGACGTTTTCAATCAGTATTTTTGTTTTTATTTTGTACTTTTAGAAAAGTAGCGCACTTGTTTGCAGTGCACAGGGCTGCAGTCATACACAAGTCTACAGTAACTGGCGCACACAATTCCTCTATTACAAAGAGCAGTCTGCTGTTGAAGCTTCTCTGATTACCGTAACAAACAGCTAACCATCTGACCAAATCATAAGCTCAAGGATTTTGATGTATCTGGCTTGTTTGGTAACTAGATATCAAAAATGGATTCTGTTAGCTGTTCAATGGAGTGATACACATGTCGCGTATCATTGCCCGTAGTTAGCAAGTGCTGTTTTTTAAGGTAAAAGCCTTTCTTGCCTTATGAGAAAGAAAAGTGAATGTTATCTGGGCATGCCACCATGAGCTGTGCATAGCGCTGTGGACAGGATGTGGGGACAGTGTGTCCGCATTCTGCTGTCATTCATTAGCGAAAAAAAATTGTGGGGGTTTAAGCATGGTTTGAACCTAGTGATAGAGCGAAAGCTGTGAGTGTGGCAGCTATAACCTCTGTAACATCGCCTTTTCACTCTGTGTCATTTCATAATTTTTCTTATAATTGGTTCTCAGGAAAGGAAAGGTGCAGTATCTGTCGCACTTGTTCTGTAAACAGCTGAATCCAGCCATAAGGGATGAGAGTCATGTTGTAAATGAGGAGTTGCACACACATAAAAGACAAGCACAGCAAGAAACTATCAACTGTTTTATTGATATGGGTAGGTCCTTAAATAGGGCAGTGTGTACATGTGCCTTAAAGGGTTCCCCCTTTAAGGCACAAGGAGGAGGGAGAAGGCAAATCAAGTCTGCACAAATGTCAACAAGAGCTGCGCAGGAAGTTGTTTTCCGCATTATGCAGCGTTACAGAAGTATCACTGATGCAATCTTCTCCTTTTACTTTGATGTATGCTTCTAAAAGCTCAAGGGCTACTTTGTCTTTGCTCGTGTGCTGTGGCTCGCAACCTTTGCATGCAGTGCAGTTTGCTTCTTCTTAAGACCAAATTGACCGAGCATGCTCCCCTTCGCCTTCATTCATGCAATGTCCTGTCTGGCCAACATATGCGCGTCCACAGTTCAGTGGATTGGATTTCATGAACCGCACCCGTGGCACACTTTACAAATGATGGGAGTGAAAGCGGAAAGAGAGTGGAGGGCTGCGTAGCAATTTCGATCACCTGGGGATCTTTAACCTGCACTGACATCACAGGACACAGGGGCGCCTGTTCCTTTTGCCTCCACCGAATCCTAGTACTTCGAATCCGAGTACTTTAGGTTTTGTGTAAAGAAAGACAGAATATACTTTGGGTGGACACCATGGAATCATGGACACCCTAACTTAAGTCAAGGTCACTTGAAGGTCAAATTTAGTGCTACTCGAACACCGGCTCTACCTAGCTTAGTGGACTTATAGCTTCAGTTGCAAATTGATTTATAACAAAGGAAAGGCTCAGTATTTGTCAAGGTCACTTGAAGCTGAAAACTTCAGTGTACGCAACGGCTGCCCGAGGTAGCGTAATGAAGCTGTTGCTTCAAAATCTTGTTTATGCCTTGACTCGAACCGCCATCGTTCCTCGTCATAGTCAAGCACACTAACACTATTCTATGCCGACTTCAAGTGAACATGTCCATAATTCTTGCCTAGCGTAAAGACGCTGGTGGGTTTCGAGGAAAAGGAAAATATGACCGATAAGTGAAGTAAATGCAACAGGTAAAAACTTAAGCAAACAAATAAAAAGAAAAAAGAAAAGAATATTAATTGAAGAACCAAAAATTAACAAGGAAAAAAAGTAGAAAATAACAAAGATATGTTTTGTTTTAGAAAGGTGTAAAGTCATTAACCAGGATAAGCACATTAGCGGTCACTGTCATTAAATATGTTACGGTAAACAAATAAAAAGAAGAAAGAAAAGAATAATAATTGAAGAACCAAAAATTAACAAGGAAAAAAAGTAGAAAATAACAAAGATATGTTTTGTTTTAGAAAGGTGTAAAGTCATTAACCAGGATAAGCACATTAGCGGTCACTGTCATTAAATATGTTACGGTAAATTACGCAGTAATCTGCGAAACGTCGAACTCTAGATGTTACATAAGCAGGTAAATCAATAATATAGAGAAACATAAGAACAGAATAGCAGGGAGGTTAACTAGAAGATGCCCACCCACAGAGGGGGATAAACAGAGAAAAAGGAAAGATAATAAAATAAAGTAATTCAAGCAAAGATTAGCTCGTACACATCAAGAAACCAACGGAATGCAGAACGAGCTCATGACGGAACTAGGCCCAGCACTCGCATGCTTTCGCTTTTCTGCATGTAGAAAGATTCAAGTCCCTGTAATTTTTTAAAAGTAATTGTGTGGTGCTGTTTAGTCCCCGAATGGTCACTTGCAGTTTCTCCATTCTATTAGTCAGAAAATCTTGCGGCCAAAAATAAAACAGTAAGAAACTTAGCCAATGGTTTTGAGGTGGGTTTTGACTAGTATGCTCAATTCCTTTTGCGGCTCCTTCTACTGGATGAGTTGAGAGAGAAAAGGAGGATGTTTTTAACCCTTGATATGTCTGGTGCTACGTAACCTATGTAAAAGATGTTTGCAGGTAGGTAATAGATCATTCAACAGATTCGTTCGTTTCACTTGCACTGCGTGAACTGGTTCATGCGGTGCTGCACTTCGCCATTTGTTTCACCGATGCAAGATGGCGCCCTCTGCACCATGCCGTTCGTTTCAAAAAGTACAGACGTCGTGCAGGTAGAGTTCATGAAAAGTTCAGCAAACTGTGCACCTCCTCAGCGGTCAGTGCCGAAATAGTGCAGCTGCAGCCGCCACATGAAAACAGGCGGCGGCTTGCGCAACGATGGCTTGCGTGTTGTGATAAACAGTGAAGCAACCCTAGTTATTCCACTCGTCAACGAGAACGGTGCCCATGTTTGCCAAAGAATTGACGCGTACTTCAAACCATGTCTAACAAGTAGAAGCACATGCATGCATTATGATTCATACCGACTTTAATCGTGATTGAAGTTTGTTTGCACTTTGTGCCAGCTGCCGCATGGTGCGCATACGCATACATCGAGGCTGGTTCGTGTCAACGCTTCATTGCAATATGCTATTTGAAAATTGATCTTATTCGGCATGTTGGCGCCGATTTATGTGAGTGGCAGTATAATTTACAGATAGCCGATCACGTGCGGTCGTCGGCTTTTGCACGCATCGCATATTCATGAATGAATGAATCCTATCGCCTGTGTATATGCTGCTCAGATCAACGGCGCTAATCATCCCAAACATTAAGATTTTCAAATAGCACGCCACATTAAGTATATCTTGTGCAAATGCATATATATAGTGTGAGCACTGTGTGGCGCTTCATCTTCCACACTGCTGAACGTGCTGCTTCATCTTCATCCTGCTCCCTCTTGTAGATACCCATCGTCATCGCGGAGTGTGTTTGGCTGCAGTGTGCGACCAAGGCTTCAGGTCTGTAATAAAGCCTGATTCCCCAAGTCCGACCTTCGCGTTACCTTACAATATGCATATATATGCACCTTTTACGGCAGCCGGCGATCGAAGCGCACGGTCATGATTGAAGTATATAATCAGCATGCATCACACCACATGCGTGTGTCTACTTCTTGAGTATGCGTAGCCGTTACCTTGGCGAACTCGATCGTGTTCTCGTTAAGTGCTGTTTAAATTACAACGCACAGGTCAAAAGCATCGCGGCTGGATAATGGCAAAACTTCGTTCAGTTCAGTTTAGTCGTTCAGTCGTGTCCGACTCTTCGTGACCCTATGGACCATGTCACGCCACGCTTTCCGGTCTCTAACTATCTTCCTAACATCACATAACTTCATCTGCAGTGCCTCGAGGATGCCATCTAACCAACGCGTTCGCTGCCTACCCCTTCTCCGGCGACCCTCAACCTTTCCCAACATCAAATCTTTCTCCGTGCCCACAAAAGAGACATAATGGTCGCTGGAGTTAAATTCTCCCGTTCCGGTCCACTTGAGCTCGCTGATACCCAAGATATCAATGTTCAATCTGTCCATTTCTCGCTTGACGACATCCAGTTTACCTTGCGTCATAGATCTTACATTCCATGTTGCTATGTGATATATCTCCTTGCAACATCGGACTTTCCGGTCGCTTCCCGACACATCCACAACTGAGCGTCCTTTTGGCTTTAGCCCAGCCACTTCATTCGTCCTTCGTTGTCATGTGCTAATTGAAAATTCATCAAGTTAACCGGGCCGTTGACGTCGGCTGACGCGAGTTGCACACAGCCGACCGCAGCTTGTTGGCGATGCCAAGGCTAGCAGACGGCCCGCCCTGCACTTCGTTTGGAAGCAGCTGGTGCCGATGCTGCACCTGAACTGCTGGAACTGGCGCTGCTTTACGGAAGTGGTGCAGAGTGCAGCTGAATCGAACGGACCTGACATCAATCACTCTGTCGCTTTTCGGTGCAGACCCCGTTAAGCGGACCGAACACTATTATAGGTGTCTCAGTATTTTTGGAATGAAATGGAAATGCAATTTTCTTTTTTTTTTTTTTTTTTTATCAGGGCATGAGCCTGTTTTTATGTATTCCTATGCTGAAAACTATGAGCGGTGGGCATTCGTGGTCGCCGCTTCGTGCAAGAAATTTAAAAGTGTGGTGTCATCTAGTGGCAGACACTAAAAGCACATCATAGGCTATGTGGAAGGAACATTTTTTTATTATTATTGACAGATGCACTGGAGAGAGCACAAAATGATAAAACTTGAGTGCTCTTGAAATAAAAAAGAGCACAAATAAATGATGTGAAGACAGGCCCTTTCTGTTCAGTTTGTTTGTCCCTGCCTTTCTGTGGTAAGCCTGGGTCTTAGTTTAATTTGTGTGCTTTTTTTTCTTTGTGTGCTACACCATTGTTGCACCTCTCTTTGTGTTTGAATGATGGCCTGAGGGTTGTAATTTGTTTTTTTCGCAGACGGTTCTGGTCAGCCCGTCTGAGGAGCAATACGATGCCCTGCAGAGGCAGCTGTCGCAGCGGTTACGAAAGGGACATGGAGAAGTGATCTACGAGATAGGAGCTGGAGGTGAGGAGACCATGAGAACGGAGTGAGTCTGTAACGAGGATGTTTGGGTCAGTAACGGTGCACATCCTGGAGTGGCACTCTGTATCGTACAAAATATTGCGGTGTTCGATGTACTAAAGACCTCTTGCTTGTATGCACTTATGTGTACACACAATCCATTAAGAATTCTGCTGCCCTTTCTACTGTGTTCATTTTGTAGTAATTTAGAACCTTGTGGTGATAGCCATGAGGTTCTATGCTCACTTCCCACAAGAATGTTCCATGCCTTTGAACCCTAGCCATTCTCCCAGGAGACTGCTACTTTCGCACTTAACAGAAAGGTTGTATGACTACTGCTCAATACCTCCCAATAAGTTGCCTCCGCTTCCGCAAGAATGGTTCATGTGAAACTAGCACCTCGGTACCTGCAGCTGTATTGTAACCACCAGCATCACTGTCAAAGGCCACACTACATGGAGGAAGCGCTTTCTTTTTTGCCTGCATGCCGCACTAGCACCATCGGCTGTGCAGCTGATCAAAGCCAAATGAAGCCAAAGCCAAAGTAGCTGTAGCCGGTTACATTTCCGTGTTTGCACTTGGAGCTGCTTGTGTTTATGGTCGGCTAAAATGCCTGATGCCTATGTGCGGTGCATAGCGTGAAGTTAGAATTCTCGTATGTTTGAAGTCGTGGAGCTGTCAAGGCCCATGAAGATGTATTTTCAGAAGTTTTTGCGATTGCGGAATTTCTGTGCTTTTTGACGTGGAGAAAAGGCAAACAATTTGCATTTTCGCACAGCATGTGGATGCAACATCTTTCACGCCGTCAAAGGGGATTTGAAACTGAAACTACAACTGAATTCCGCTCATCAACGTGCAACACAACCTTCTGAAGCCTGCTGCCGGTGAAGAGTCATCGGTCTGGAGGACTAGTCCGACATATTTTTGATAGTAAAATCTGCTACCGCAAAATCCATGCCAAAGGACTCATTGTGGTCACATCCTTCCCCTACCCCCCACCCCCCTTGTTAGTGCCTATTTTCGACCTCATCAGGTTGGCAAGTGCGATTTCCTGGGTTTCTGTCTGCTGCACTCTTTTTTTTTCTTCCTTTAGCTCAGCAGAGGCTTCACATAAGATTCGTGGCTGGGTTTGGCCGTTAATTAGTGCTTTCATACTGAAATTCTCATCTTAGATTCTTAAACTTTTGAGTCGTTATCTGTTTGCCAATTAAAGGGAGCTGCAGCTAACTCTTGAGTCACCAAAGGATTACCTGATCGGTTTGCTGGCTTGTTTATTATTTTAAAGGTTTTCTGCAAAACTGTTATGATGGAACTAAGGCATGTACCCGTAGTTATGTGCACGTCCTTAGTTATTAGCATATAGGGCCATGTAAAGCGCCCCAACGTTGGAACTTTTACATATTTCAGGTTGTGTTTGTGTGGATTTTCAGTGACTTGAGTTGAATCGAAAGTCTTGCATTATGTATAAAAAGCAGGGGGGGGGGAAGGGGGGTCTTAGCCACAACTGTGTTCTGCTACCAGAAAGGAAATGCAAGAGATGCAGCAATGCACTGTGTGGTATTTTTTTGCTGTTTTCCGTTTTATTCTTCCCTACTGAGGGTGTGAAAAGATGTGAATTGAAGGATAGCTGGCTGCATGTGGTGCTAAAACTTAAGCATCTTCTTGATGCAGTCAATCGGCAAAAACATCCTGAAGTTTTAGTAACCAGAATGTTGGTACTAATAACATTTGAAAGCAGCATCTTTGGACATCTTTGTGAGATGAACGACGCTGTGCCACTGATTTGATTACCGGAAAAGGGACCTATTTTGCTAATTTTACGCTGTGATGGGGGGGAATGGGCTCGTCACACTCAACACGTAGCTGGAGTAGCTGGTGCTGATCAAGCTGGAAGGAGGTTTGGGGTTCTTATATGGTGCTATAAATCTGTGGACACCAATAACAATAGTCCTGTGATTCATAGATGGAGCCACGGCAAAGTGGCATTGCATATATAGTTTGTGGATTTTGGGAAGAGTCAATTGATAATGGACCAATATCACGATGCTGCCAAGACAACTTAGGCTTTGAGCTGATGAATGACTGTTTTAATCTATGGCTATATCTTACCTACCATTTTGATAAAGACCTGGGCTTTGGGTAGGATCTGTCAGACTTGTCAGACTTGAGGAGTTGATGTCCCTTTTGCATGCGCATATGTTCAGGACAAGGCGATGCTGGGCTCTCGCCAGAAGAGATGGCCGCCTCGGTGGCAACGTTACAAAGCATGGCCGCGACGCTGGAGTGCGACTGTGTCCAGCTGCGGGAGAGGAAAACCAGTGATGGACTCGTTGCTGAGTACTTAGTCCGACGCCGGGCCAAGGAGAACGACTTCGTGGAAGTCAGGTTAGCATAGGCGTAGTTTTGAAGTGTTGCAAATCGTCACTGGCGTATGTTTTGGCAGATTGAAAATACTCAGCTGAGACAGGCATACTAAGACTAGTAGAATGTTCTGTGTTGGTGCTAGGGGAGTGCTGCTAATAAATCAATTTTATGCCCAGCATTGATTTGACCCTCCTTTTCTCGTCCTGCATCTTTTCTTTTCTTTTTTTTCTTTTTTTTTAATGTTTTCATGGAACATTAATGTTCGGGGACCATCAAAATATTTATTGGAGAATACCTATTATTCTGGGTTTTCATTCTGAAAATCTCTTATCGATAGTCACTTTACGTGGTGAAATGTTGCGATCGTGTAATTGGTTCTTTTGAGAACCTTCACAAAGCGGGCGTAGATGCGCTGCTTTTAGAGTTCTTGCATTTTCTGCTTGTTTTAATGGAAGGTGCATTTGGTTCTTTTTATAATAATTATAAGGTCTCGAAGGTTACCACAGTGTTAAAAACAAGGAGCCGAGAGTCAGAGACAGAATTCTCATGCCACGTGTCTGAGTTATAGCTTCTAAAAGAAATGGTGGCATTTTACCTCTTTTAATATTAGCCATACAGCTTACTTGCTCTTTCCGTGTATTTCATTATTTCATTCCTTCTTCAATGCACATTGTTTTCTAAAATTTTTTCAAGCATTACTACTGTATCAAAAGTAAAAGGGACCTGCCAGTGCATGCCGAGATCATGTCAAACTGCGTGTGGACATGATCCGTCTTTCCGCATAATGTGTTATCATGCCAAACATGCGGTTTAGCATGATTCCAGCATGCACTGGCAGGGTTGCTTCGTTTCTGCTCATGGTAGTGCATTTGTGTAACTCGAAATCAGAAAGCAGTCGTGCGCATAACATTCAACAGGTAACGTTAGACACACTCAACACTTTGCAGTAGAACATTGCATTCTCCGGTCATGAGTGCAAAGTGCGAGATGTCAATTCTAAAGAGAAATGGGGGATCACTAGCTTTGAAACTGTATTATTGCCTTTGTGATTTCATTTTGTTTGTTTCATTTCCTTTTGAGCTCACAGGGAAGATTGGTCATGGCTAGTTCCAGACAAAGAACACGAGAACGAGAGGAAAGTAAATACAATACAGCGAGACCTTAAACAGTAATCAACTGCACTTTCGAGAATCTTACCTCCCTGGAAGTTTGGAATGCAAGCTTGTGGACAACCTTTGTCGGGCGTCACAATGTTTTTGTCGGGTGTCACTTCACAGGGTGGCCGTGGTGGGCAATGTGGATGCCGGCAAGAGCACCCTGCTGGGTGTGCTCACCCACGGGGAGCTGGACAACGGGCGAGGCCTGGCGCGGCAGCGGCTTTTCCGGCACAAGCACGAGGCCGAATCTGGCCGCACCTCCTCGGTGGGCAACGACATCCTGGGCTTTGACTCGCGCGGCAACGTTGTGAACCAGCCGGATCCACACGGGGGACAGCTGGACTGGATGCGCATCTGCGAGCAATCCTCTAAGGTTGGCAAATGCCATCTACAATGTAATCCACAGTGACTCTGTTAGGCATGTCTTATTACGTATCGGTCAAATCTTTGAGTTTGAAACAGTTTGCCTCCTCTCCAGCTACTCTTTTCTTTTTCTGATTTAAATAATCAGTTTGTCTTGTACAGACATTAGCATTTGTAACTGCCCCATTGTAATGCCCTGCGGTTTGGTGCAGGTGGCCAAAAAATAAAGTAGCGTTGTTTTAGTAAGAAGGGACTGCCAGATGTATTTTGCATTTTCTGTCTTTATACGGCTTCTCTATCAAACAAGTGACCCAATAGTCTAGCACATCGCTACCATCATCGCAAATCAATGAGTGCATGTTGGGCAGTTTGACACTAGTTCACAGTGTGGGGGGGTGAGGGCGGACTAGATTGCCATCACATTTAGTGATTTTGCGGTGCCACCGAGCTATGTGACCTTTGTCGCTGTCTCGCAGGTGATCACGTTCATCGACCTGGCGGGCCACGAACGCTACCTGAAGACCACCATCTTCGGGATGACCGGCCACGCCCCCGACTTCACCATGCTCATGGTGAGCGGCCGTAGATGCTGCTCTGTGCTTTGCGAAATGCGCACGCCGTGTCGTGCTTGCACAGATAGTGTGACCGCACCTTTGAGTGTGCAGAGCGAACGCTCTCGAGTGTCGCACTGCAGCACGGGTAGATATGCACTGGCGTAAGTGTGGGCATTGACTTTCTCATTTCCTTCTTGCCTCTGTGTGGTTTGGTTTTCTTAGCATCTTTCTTTGGGTGAAAAAGTCATCAAACTTGCTCGAGGTTTCTTTTGTTAGGCTTGTCGGTAATCCATTTAGACAGGTACAGTAGCATGTTCATTTCCTTCCTTGTCTATGTCTGTCGGTGCTACTGTACCTGTCTAAATCCCCCGCCCAGTGGATTGACAGTATGTATAATAAATAAATAAATTGCTTGGAGTTATTCCCTTCTGCTGCTAATGTTTCTCGTCTGTATTTTTTTTCTTCATTTTATTGTTTGGTGATGTTATGCCTCATTTCAAGAATGCGAGTACTCCGGTGGAAAACCAAATTTTGTTAGTTTAGTAATCTGTCTCTGAGCCTTAGAAAGGTACTGAAAAGGGAGCGCTCCACTGAGGATAAGGAAAGCTGAAGATACTTATCGATGCGTAACTGCCTATCGTCTATCCCAGAAAAATTTTTAATCTACCATACATAGTACTGGAAGCAATTAAAAAGGCTTCGGCATTTTTTTGTTGTTTTTTTTTTTCCAGTAATACACCGGCCCAAGTCGGAAGAACATAAAGTTTACAGACTTGTACCATGCTTCGTTGACAAATGTTTCATCAGCCAAAGCACCTCGGTCAACCTTTTTTTTTTTTCTTTTCCCTCTTGCTCCCCAATCATGGGTATAAAATAGAGCAAAATAGTGGAAAAGGAAAGGCTGCAATGAAAGCGGGAGTTAAAAAAAAAATGATAAGTTATGACCTCGTTTTTACGATCGTGTATGCAGCATGAATGCTGAGCGGTGTCTACTGATACATGATGCAAGCATTTGATATGAGCCAGTTTTTGAACCACCCTTTAAATACTCCTTACAGCGCTGAGTAAATGGAAAGGTGACTCAACTGACCTCATTGTTGTACCTCACTAAACAAAAGTTTTCGTCTGTTAAAGCTTTGCAATGGCGTAAGTATGTGTTTGACGCGGGTCGTTAAGGGAGAACGTGGCATTTCTGCATTTGGAGGCACCGACAATTGTCTTCGGTGCTGCATGCGAACTTGGACCTCTTTTTTGCCAAGGAGTCTCATTTGCAAATTGGTCCGGCACTTTACGTTCTGCGCGTCGGGGCATCTCAATCCACATTTTGCCATTCTCTCCTCGTGGCCGTCCTCCCTCCTCCAGGTGGGTGCCAATGCAGGCGTGGTGGGCATGACCAAGGAACACTTGGGCCTGGCGCTAGCCCTGAGTGTGCCAGTCTTCGTGGTGGTCACCAAGATGGACATGTGTCCGACCAACGTGCTTCAGGACACCATGAGGCTGCTCGTGCGGATCCTCAAGTCGCCTGGCTGCCGCAAGATCCCCGTAGTGGTGCACTCTGCCGACGACGTGGTTGTCTGTGCCACCAACTTCGTCTCTGAGAGGTGTGTGACGCGACTCGGTTCCGCCGTTTGCTTTTAGGGCAGTTGAATGATGGGCGGTTTGTAGCTGTATTGCTTCGCAGTGGCAGCTGCAGAAGGTTTTTTTCGCCAAGGATTATGGTGTGTATGGCCATTGTTGGTATAGCTTGTTATAACCAGAAGCATGCTGACACTCTTAACTGCTCGCACTCACGTTATCACCCTTCACACTCGCAGAATAAGAGCACTCATGAGTGAGTCTGCCTACCTATGATGTCATATAATAACTATAATACTATAATAATGTAATGTAATAAATATAATAATAATAATAACATATAATAAAAACAAAACTGCATAATCATATGATACGGATAGATAGGTACCACCTATATATTCTAAGTGTTCAATCCTGATCAGATAGATACTTATACATGTCCATTAAAATATTTGGTAACTCTAACACTTATCTGTCACAGACTGCCACCGACTCCATTCCGGCCACAGCGGCCACGTTTCGATAGAGTCTGATCACTAGCATTCGTGTGTGCGTTACGTCAGCACATGTTAAAGAACCTCAGATGGTCTAAATTTTCCTAAGCCTTCCAGTGCAGCATGCTCTAACAGGCTGAGTTGCTATTTGATATTCAAGTTTGAATGCCATAAAACAAACTAAGCATGACACATTCAGCGATGCTTTCTCTCAGTTCATGCTTACCCAAAAAAACATGCACCATCGTCCACTCCACTAACTGGTGCAAGTCTGCCCATGTCCAAATTAATGAGCGCCCGATGCCATAAACTTGCATGGGTTTCAGATGACCGTGTCCTGGTTCAAATTTCGGAATTAATGGGGGTTGAATTAACGAGATTTTACTTTAATTGAGCTTTGTTAAGCCAGTGTGGCAAGTATATGAAATTTTCTGTACTCTGGGAAGGGGGGGGGGGTTCACTCTTGGCATGCAGTGTTGTGAAAGCCATGCAAGTTGCATGTGCACAACATCCTACTATCAAACCCACTTATACCAATATTGAAGTGCCATGGAACTATCATTGTTATAACGGGTTAGGCCAAAAAACAAAGAAAATGTTATAAACTACAGGTTTAATGAGGACGAGCTAGTTTGCACACTTTATTTCGTTGGGGAAGAAACCCGTAGTCAGTAAGCATTGTCTGTTTCACGGCAGTCTGGCCAACATCTTTCTTCAAGGCATCCAACTGCTGAACATATTGCAGCGGAAGGTTCTTAGGACGAGCTAGCTTACACATTTTATTTCGTAGGGGGAAGAAACCCATAGTCAGTAGCGTTGTCTGTTTCACAGCAATCTGGCCGACATCTTTCTTCAAGGCATCCAACTGCTGAACATATTGCAGCGGAAGGTTCTTAGGACGAGCTAGCTTACACATTTTATTTCGTAGGGGGAGAAACCCGTAGTCAGTAAGCGTTGTCTGTTTCACAGCAATCTGGCCGACATCTTTCTTCAAGGCATCCAACTGCTGAACATATTGCAGCGGAAGGTTCTTAGGACGAGCTAGTTTGCACATTTTATTTCGTTGGGGAAGAAACCCGTAGTCAGTAAGCGTTGTCTGTTTCACAGCAATCTGGCCGACATCTTTCTTCAAGGCATCCAACTGCTGAACATATTGCAGCGGAAGGTTCTTAGGACGAGCTAGCTTACACATTTTATTTTGTAGGGGGAAGAAACCCGTAGTCAGTAAGCGTTGTCCGTTTCACAGCAATCTGGCCGACATCTTTCTTCAAGGCATCCAACTGCTGAACATATTGCAGCGGAAGGTTCTTAGGACGAGCTAGCTTACACATTTTATTTCGTAGGGGGAAGAAACCCGTAGTCAGTAAGCATTGTCTGTTTCACAGCAATCTGGCCGACATCTTTCTTCAAGGCATCCAACTGCTGAACATATTGCAGCGAAAGGTTCTTAGGACGAGCTAGCTTACACATTTTATTTCGTAGGGGGAAGAAACCCGTAGTCAGTAAGCGTTGTCTGTTTCACGGCAATCTGGCCGACATCTTTCTTCAAGGCACCGAACTGCTGAACATATTGCAGCGGAAGGTTCTTAGCAAAGACAAAGCCCCGCAGGGAGTCTATCATTCTCAAAGCTTCCTAGTGATACGCAACCTGTACAGATTCCGGTTCATTGTCATCGTCGCTACTGTCACTGTCTACACGCCAGTGGCTGCTACGACGATAGCCTCGTCTGTCAGCTCTTCATCTGTCGCGACTGTATTGTTGGCATGTAAAAATTTCTCAAGTCTCGACACGTCGTCATCACTACCGCTCACTGTAGACCAAAGTTCAGTCATTGTTGTGTCAGCAGGAGCTTAGTGACCTTCCGCGTCGCCGGCATCTCCATCAAAGCCCACTTTCTTGAAGCAGTTCATGATGGTGGAGGAGCTTCTGTCCATGCTCCAAAAATGAACTGCACTGCCATCAGAAGCGAGATCTTCAGGTCTGGCGCCGGTCGGCGTTCTCGGATAGAAATGACGAGGTTCACGCAAGCCTGCTCAAAACAATTCAGTGATATTATACCTTGAAGCAAGCAGTCACGCCTGCATCTATAGGCTGTAAGCCTGCAGTGGTGTTAGGTGGGAGGAAAAAAATCTTGCACGTGCGAGAGCTTCTGAGCTGTTTGATGCACAGTGCAGTTGTCGAGCACCAATGCCACCTTCCTTCCTTCGCACTACATCCGCTGATCAAACTCGACCAGCCACTCATGGAAAAGCTCACACGTCATCCATGCTTTCCTGTTATGGTGGTAGCAAACCGGGATCCTCACAGCACCACGAAAACGGCAGGAATTCTTGGACTTTCCTATGACGAAGGCGGAGCACTTGTTGCTGCATAAAACGGTCACGTGCAAATTGTTTTGTTTCCCGCCCTTATAGGGATCGCCTTTGATTGTGTGCGTCTTCTAAGGTAGCATCTGGAAAAATAGCAGTCTTGTCCCCATCGTACAAGTCTCTGTCTGCGTATGCTTCTCGGATGCAGGGCAGTGTTTCCTCAAGCCACTTCTGCCTAGCGTCTAAATCGAGCGATCCTGCCTTGCCCATGACTGCCTTATAGATGATTCCATGTCTCTCCTTAAACCGTTGAATCTAACCACCATATGGCTGGAAATCAGCGATGCGCAGGCAGGATGTATGCGAAGTTGTTCACCTTTTCCGCTAAAATCGGGCCTCAATGGGCAGGTTCGCTGCACGGGCGTTCAAGAACCACTGGTGGAGCGCCCGTTCTACACCTTTGTAGGCCCCGTGTCGAACCATTTTTCGGCCGTCGTCCATTGTATGGGCAGCACTGGTGTCGCTTTCGTTTTTAATCTTGAGCGCATTGTGAATTATTGTCGATACTGTCAGTTGCGTCAGGCCAACTTGCGCACTTACGCCGTCCTTGTGCTCACGTACGATGTTCTGCTTAACTTTGGTTGTGTCGCGCTTCCTGAAGGAGGATCCTCCATTGCTGTTCACAGAAAATCTAGGGTCAGCAAGATCGTGGCAATGATGATGGCACACCGTGAGAGCCAGGCTAGAAAGACGTTCACGAACGCTGCTGCACGCCTGCTTCAAAACATGTGCAACCGCGAAGCAGGAGGCCTCGATAAAGCAAATAGGGAAGGATAGTGCAGCGCACCATGGTCAGCGCACCCTCAGAATGGACTGCTCCACTGTGCAGAGGCAGAGAGGACGCGAGTTTCCTAGGCCACGGGCGGTTTCGAGGGGGAGTGCTCAAAGCTCTCACTTTAAACGGCAGTGAATAGCAGCGCCTTGCGCCTTCCCTCCTCTTCCACGTGAGGAAACACTCCCTCCTCCCCCGCATCTCCGCGGCATGCAAGCTTTCCTGGAGCACACAACCAATGCATTGGCTCGACGCGCTCTGTCCCAATTCTTCAAATTCTTCTTTTGTCTGCTGCATCGGCATTAACGGCATCTCCATGTACACGTGCACTTTTGTGGTCGCCGCATTTCTGCATTTTTGTTTACCTTTGGTGACAGTATGATCGTTGTAACCGATAATGTAATATGACACCATTGTAATATGCAGTTTATTTTACGACAGGACACATGGCAAATCTGGCGATGCAGTGGCTGTCGATTGTTATTATTCAATGTATTGTTATAAGTGGGTTTGACTCTATCACTCTTCCTCATGTATACCATTCAGAGTGCCTCCCCCCCGCCGGGCTGGCGCAGTGGTTAGGGCGCTCTGCTACTGAACCGGACTATCCAGTTTTGAACCCAACCGCAGCAACTGCGTTTCACTGTCCGTGTGTGATGGTGGTGCGCATTAAAAACCCTCAGGTGGCCGAAAATATTCCTACGGCCCCCCGTCTCTCTTTCTTTCTTCTGTCGCCACTTCTGCTTTCTTCCCTTCCTCATGGTGCAGTTGAGGTGTCCACAAAGAGTGTGACAGATACTGCGCCTTTCCTTTCTTGTAAACTAACCAATGTGTGGCCAGTAAAAAGATACATACTAGCTTTGTTAGCATTATTATGAAATGGAGCGTAAATAATAGGAGTGCGTAAAAGCAAAATGTACAAGTTCATCATTCACAAGTGTATTCGGTGCCGGGCGCAGGTTATGCCCCATATTCCAGGTGTCTAACGTGACTGGAGAGAACCTGCTGCTGCTGAAGATGTTCCTGAACCTGCTGTCCACACGCATGCCGAACCTCGACTCGGAACCTGCGGAGTTCCAAGTGGATGACACGTACTCAGTTCCTGTGAGTCAGGTTTCCAATTCCTACCATGTGGCTTAGAATGTGACGGACAGTTGTTCTGTCAAACTAAGAAAGGTTGCCCGTCTGCCTTACTGCTGCCAGGAGATATTGGTGTAGAATTTTTTGCCATGGGTGGACCATCTAGAAGTAACATATAAAACCTGTCTGTGTTATAGTACCTTCTATAATTGCTGTACCTTGCCAGAGATCTTGGGACAATATATACACGACCTCACCACTTCTTGATGATGGAGTGGAAGTTCTTAAGATGTATGTTGTGAAATTTTGGACTGCATATGAGAAAATGTTTACGAGCTAAACTTTATTTCATGGCCGAAGCTGCCTTGTGAGGCCTGACCTTGAATGGACCTTGAGCCGAGCATAGTAACAGCGTATCCTGGGGTTACACTAAAGTGTAGTATGGTGTACCACATTCACCCATGAGCCATCATAATGACCACTGTTCACTGTGGTGGGCATGACCTCGACCGTTGGCCCTGGCTACCCACAAAATTTGTCCTGGGTCATTCGAAAATTAACATTCGCCAAATTGGATCACAATTGGTATCCGAATATAATGGACCCCACTCACTTCAATAGTAGATGCCTAAGTTGGCCTGGGTCACCACAAAATTGACTTTGGCCTAACTGGAGCAAAATTGAGATTCAGCTACAATGGGCCGTGGCCGGTTCGATGGTCACATCCATATTTGTCCCGGGCTACTCACGAAATTCGATCTGGATCACCCAAAGATTCACTAACATAAATGCACTTAGCGGACATCGCTCTTGCATGAGTCGGTGTAAGCATATTAAACCACTGGGAATTTTTTCGCTCCCAGTGTGCCATGTTACGCTGCGGTTCGGCAGGCAAGCTCTTCTAGAGATGAGAATTGGGGCACGCAGCTCCCCCTCGCAGTTACTGTAGGCTAAAAGCTACACACCCTGATAGTTATTGGAAGGTCTGCAGTTTTATAAGAATTGTGCTGTATGTGCCATGGCTTTCTGTCTCGCCTGGCAGTGATCTCGCTGTCTGATTTGTAGCTGGATCTCCGTAGTTAAAATGCAGAGAGGACATGTATTGAATTCTTGCAGGTATTTTTGAATTTTAAAGGCAGACCTTTTTTTTTTCTTTTTTTTGCCGATGCTGATGGGGAAAAACCATCAGTTTAAATTAACAATCAGTTTAAATTCACTGTGTAAAACAAGTGCAGTGATTTTAATATGTGACTACATTCTACTGCCACTGCACAGTGATATGCATCCCGTGCTCAGATTGACGAGCATACCTTTATGTATATTCCTGTTTGGAAATAAAGGTTGATTGATTGATTGATTGATTGATTGATAGGAGAACAGTGCTTAATGTGCATTCTTCATGCCCCTGCATTTTTGTGTGCCTCCTATTTTGTGTTCTTTGTGGCGTTTTTTTTTGTGTGTGTGTGTGCCCACATTTTTACATATTCTGTTTTTTCTACCTTCCAGTTTTGTGTACCCCTCCCTATTTTTTGTGCGTGCCATTCGGCATGTACTTCCTTGAGCATTGCGGTGGACGTTGTTGTGGTTTTGCAGGGTGTGGGCACAGTGGTGTCGGGCACCACCCTCAAGGGTGTCATCAGGCTTAATGAGGTGCTGCTGTTGGGTCCGGACCCTCTGGGCCATTTCCAGCCCGTGGCGATCAAATCCATCCACCGCAAGCGCATGCCTGTCAAAGAGGTGCACAGCGGGCAGACGGCCTCCTTTGCGCTCAAGAAGGTCAGTTACTTTGTGTTCCACCTTGAACGGGGATAGGGATGGTGAGCACAAGCGGTTAAAAGCTGCCCGGCTCCCTTTCCTTTGTGGGTCAGACTTGGAGCCAGGATATGGGCATTCAGTATACAGTAAAAGCTCGTTAATTCGAACTTCACGGGACCGGGAAAAAAGTTCGAATTATCCGATGTTCGAATTATCGAATGGCTTCGAAAAATCTGACCAAAACCATTTGTATTACGGTAAATGTACAGTATTTAGTCGTGTAACGAACTCGCTCGCATAATGAACCCACCCAGCCCCGTTCGTGCCTACGAATCTGAAAAAAAAAAATAATAATAATAAATGCGTCAGTCGTTAGCGCGTCCCCCGTTTCGTGCTTGGCAGTGCGCCAAGATGCTGCGCCTGTTTATCTTTTGACTTTAGCTCCGGCAGGGGGGAGGAAAGCGAACTTGGCAAAGTGCCAGCGCTTGTCCAGTTGTGCAAGCCTCCTTTTCAGTAAGTTCGCTCATGCTGGGGTGGGCGGTGTCCTATACTGCCACTCTAATCATCGGAACGAACAGTGCTAAAAGCCGGCGTCATGATCGCGGGCTGACTCGCGTGTGTACTTCCGTTGACGACTGATGGGTGGAAGGATAGATGGCTATCGAAAAAAAAAAGTTTAACCCATAGTGCCTGTCCGAGATCGCAGCCTTTTATGGGCGTTGACTGGAACCGTGCCGACAGTACTCATCCCTATTTCCAAATTAACAGGGTTGGAATTAACGAGTATTTAGTTGCGAGCTACGAAGGTTGCGCAGAAGAGAGAGCAGGCAGCCGCCGCTGCGCGGCCATGCACTGACCTTGCCGCGGCCGCCGTCCCCTCTCTCCAACGCTGCCGGCCAGCTGCCACGCCACGCCAGTCATGGTGCCATTTAAGTTTTACCCACTCTTCCATAGCTTTACCTGGTTCCATCTTCTATCCCCGTTTTGGACGTGCGCAGCCTTTAATTATGCCTACCAATCGCGGAGATGTTTTTTTACTTTTTTTTTTTTTTCGTGCGATGTGCGCCAAGCCGCCTAGACGCAGCGGCGCGTAGTTCGAATTATCCGTAGCGGAACCGACTCGCGTTCGAATTAGCGGGCTTTTTTATACACAGATCTCTATGGAGCTTGGCCGGACCATGTAGTGTAGTTCGAATTATCCAAAAATTCGAATTATCAAGGTTCGAATTAACGAGCTTTCACTGTATAGTCTGATACAACTCGGGGAAAAAGCGGTTTTAACCCCTCAAAGGGCCACGCTCCGCCTACAGGCAGTGGCGTAAACTGATTCTTATGACATCAGAGATACTCCTTTAGACTTGCTGTGTGGCAATGCAGGATGTGGCAGGTGAAAGGGGGCTGGGCTGCACGGCTCTATTGGATTAACTGTAGCGTCATGAAAATCAATCGGCGTGATCGCTTTTGAGAAGCACCTGCCGCTTTTTTCTTGAGTTTTAGCCGACTAGGTGCCTTTTGCAAGAGCGTGCTTCCTTCTATTGATCACCCGTAAAAATATCTTCCTCAGTATTGAGGTACTGTAATCACACCTGCTGAAAGGTCTGTCATGCCAAGCTGTAAGCTTTGGCAGGACTGGCTCAGCATTCAAGAAGAGCAGTCCGCAGTGCGCAACATATTTCAGATTTGAAAACCTTTGGGCTTAGAAACTGGAAATCGTAAAATAGGTGATGGCAGCCACACTGCTTTATTTAGTTATTAGATTTTTCACTTTTCTGGTCTGGTTGGGCTGTTTTGTTTACTAATGCAATTATTAATCGATTTATTTATTATGTCCTTGTGCCAAAGAAGTGGGGGTCGAAAACTGTGCGCTGTTATAAACAGGGAAGTTAGTTCTTGTTTTCAATTGATTGACTTGTCAAGCTTTTTACCTCAACACAATTATGAAGTTGAAATTAACAGGATCGCTTAGTGCCTCTGTCCTGAACTCTGTCCCTCCCCTTTCCCTGTAGCAAGTGAAGCGGTCGGACATCCGCAAGGGCATGGTGCTGGTGTCAGCCAAGCTGGAGCCCAAATCGTGCTGGGAGTTTGAGGGCGAGATCCTGGTGCTACACCATCCGACCACCATCAGTCCGCGCTACCAAGCCATGGGTCAGTGTGATGCCACCACCTCATCCCTCTCCTATTTCACCCTTCCTTTATTACTCTAGTAGCATTGCTTCATTAATGCGAAAGCGTTAGTATTTATTTATTTATTTATAATACCCTCTGTCATCAAAACGTGGCGCTGGATGTGACGTCATCAATCAGGTTAGCACTCATGACCAGAAGGGAGTTTTGAGTCTGGGTATAAAGAATTTAGAATTAATATAGAGTCATTAATGATAAGTGATGATAATGGCAAGAAAAATAAACTATAGTGATAATTAGCTGTGATTATAATTATTAATGAATAGTGATAATAATAATTAATGGCAGTGGTAATAAAAATAAGAAAAAAACAATAACAGGAAATAACTAATAAAAATAAACAAATAATAAACATGTTAAATAGTACAAAATAAAATTGTAAAAAGGTCGTGATAGCACTTATGCTTTCACATTCTCCCAATGAAGTGTCTGCAGTGACCTCGTAAGCTTTATCTTTAGTACTATTACTGCTTGTGGAACCAAGTAACCCCTCATTGAAAACTCCCTCGACTGAAGGCGTCCAGCAGCAGCATTTTCACTATCCCTGCCTGACCTGTGCAGTGCACTGTGGCAGCATTCGCCAGACCGCCTCCATCCTGTCCATGTCGACCGACTGCCTGCGCACGGGCGACAAGGCCCTGGTGCGGTTCCGCTTCATCAAGAACCCGGAGTACCTGCGGCCGGGCATGCGCCTGGTCTTCCGCGAGGGACGCACCAAGGCGGTGGGCAACGTGCTGCGCCTCTTCCCCCCGGTGCCGGGGGGCGGCCACTACCACAGCGTTGCCAAGATGTCCAACAAACCCCAGCAGCAACAGCAGCAACCGAGGAACAACAGCGGCCAAGTAGGAGCATCAGAGAACAATGGCGAGGGCCTGCCAGCTGAGCAGGCGAACGGTGCGTACTCTGGCGGATGTTCGATGATTGCTGCGAGCATTATTGCAAGAGACCTGCCGCAGTGGTGGCACAGTGCTTGGGATCGTGGGATTGAATCCCAGTAGCGGCAGCTGCATTTCTAATGAATGTAGGATAAAAAAAAATGTACATATTGTTTGTAATAATAACTATAATTGGCTCACAGGAATGGAAAGGCACAGTATCTATAACACTTTTTCCGTGCACAACTGAACCGTGCTGTAAGGGAAGGGAGGAAGGTGGGAGTGAAAGCAGAGAGCAAGAGGAACTGTGGACTTCTGAGCCGCGCCATAAGGGAAGGGAGGAAGGTGTGAGTGAAAGTGGAAGGAGAGAAAGAGGAGCTGTAGTGAAGGGCTGCGGAGTAACTTGGACCACCTGGGGATCTTTAACGTGTACTGACGTCGCACTGCACATGGACGCCTCTCATGGAGGTTTCGCCTTCATCGAAACGTACAGCCGCTGGCGGTCTTAATTATCGCTACACGTTAAACATTCTGCGATTTTCGAAATTTTCCCAGAGCCCACTACTGCCGTGTCTCTCATTGTTCATGTGTTGATCTGGGATGTTGAACTTTACATTCCATTCTGTTTTAAGGAGAAAGTGGAAGTAAAGATCTGGAACGTTGTGAAGGTCAGTGCAAAATTATGCACTCAGTAGCGCGACACTATCTTGTGCTGCTGTCAGTGGCTTGTGAGTGGACGGCTTAGTCTCACTAACAGTGTGCTTAAAAGGTGATGCTTAAGAAAGTAAAGATAAATGTGAAATGACTTGCATTTGAAAAAGTAGTACCATCTCGAGTTGTCCTAATAGACTGCGCTGGGTGATTCAGTGTCATTAATGCTATGCCGAGTACTAGAGAAAGGTGGTGCAGATTACGCACGAAGGATCAACATATATGTGCACGCTATGCACAATATTAACAGCCTGTAAAACTTAATAATAGAGCTGCATTTTAATTTATGCCACTATATGTGCTGGGTTCCTCCGCCATTTTTTCTTTCTCCGTTCATGCATTATATTTCTTTGGGAAGATCACAAGCTTCGTCATGAAGTTCACATTTGTTTGATTTGCTGTGGAATACTCAGCAGAACCTGTCTCACAATCATTTATTGTCACTCAAGTCAGGTACTAGCTAGTCGTGATGACAACACATTTCCTTTTTCTTTTTTTTGTCCAGACAGACATTGACATTCTTCTTCAGGTGACTCGGGGAACAAACAAGAGCAGACAGCAACTCTGGGAAAAATGATTATTTCCGGCAGGAAGTTGGAGTTTGAAAAGATCTATATAGAGTGTTTGATGATGGTACAGAGCACAGTAAAAACAAAACTGAAAATTTGGCAAGAAACAACAGGGGCCACATTTTTTTCAATTCTGTGGAGCTGGAGTTATGGACAGATCAACATTCAGAATTGATGAGACCAAATTGTCAATTTCAAAGAGATTGAGTATTGCATGAGAATCCACAGTGCTTTCTTGCAAGCTCCGAGTCTAATGAGCCGTCAGCTTTCGCGGTCTTTGAGGTTTGGATATAATTGCCTTAGGTTTGATAGAAACATGTCACTTATTCAGCTTAAGATTGTTTTAAACAACGCGGCACAAACGGGAGGTGGCTGAATCATCTGCTGCACATAAAACACCGAATCCTGCATTTCAGAGTGTTGCTTTCGATTTCATTTAGTGTAAAGACGTACAAACATACAAAAGTGTAGGAAATTTTATATTGGTCAGGCTAGGTTACATTAGCACACCTTGCTTTTGCTGATGTGATTTGATGGTTTCTCTTTCTTTTCCCCCTTGGCGCAGACTCCATTTCATCTGGGAGCTTACCGTCGGCAGTGCCAAGAGCCGAGAACGAGCCGCAGAAAGCAAGCAAACGCAACCGTGGCCGGTTCCGAGGACCCCGAATGGCACCCGTAATCTAAGGACCTTTTCCCATAGCCCATTTCTACGATCTGGTTGTTTCTTCTTTTTTTTTTACGCAAGCTAACAAGGGGTGTTTTTCTAGCACGTACTTAAAACAAGCGTGCACCCACTGTCCCTAATTATGCATAGCTTGTCACTTCACATACTACATTGTTAGGGGGCATATCTTTGGTGCTATTTCTGTTGCCCCCCCCCCCCCAGTTCTGTTTTGTTTTTGTTTCCCTGTGCCTCCTCCACGCTTGTATGTAATAGGACTTACTGTGCAAAGCAGCCGTTGTGTGCGTGTATGCGCTTTCCACCTAGCTCCTCCTATCCAATCTCATTGGAGCAAATTCAAGTTGCAGGGCTTTTTTTTTTTTTTTTTTTTTTTTTTTGCTTTAAGCTTTTGTCATCTCCCACATTTGTCTTCCCTTCTCATTGCTGACGTCCAAAATGCCATGGGCACTTTTTTTTTTTCCTGTTACAATTTTCTTTTGAAACCCAAGCTGCAGTGTTGCTACGTTTACGACACTGACGGACCTTGCTAGTTTTTACGTAGGCTTAATCGACGTGTTGAGCTTGTGTTGTTTTCATAGTACCCGCTTGTTTTTGCGTTCACTGGTAACACAGCTTGTAACTTGCCCTTTCGTTTTGCTGGTTCTACTTCCCTGATTACAGTTCTAAAGCTTTTTCCCACTGTAGTTTTAAACATTGTTTCATGCTTTTCTTGTTTGCTTGGTAGCGAGCCGCACCGCTAACTTGATATTTGCCATCTTCTAATTTCCTTCAATGGTTTCATCATTCAGTGCAACCATCTGTGGACGTGTGATGCGCAAACATCATGGTTATCGGCTTTGGTCCCTTGTTCAATTTTTGGACTGTTTGAAATTGCCTGTTTGAAATTGTGCATAAACAGAATGGTCACATTTGCTGGTTGCCATTTTTTGAGATTAACATATAGCAATACGCAATTGTGAAAATGGCAGCTTCCACTACCGTCTTGAATTGGGATTTACATTGGTTCTTTTGTCAGCTAGCAGTCCAGCCAGTGCTTTATTGTGATGCTCACAATGATTTAGAGGGGTTTGGAACCGTTTTGCTATAGTAACCATTAACAGAATAGGAAACGTATTCAGCTGAAAAACATTGGCTTCTCTTCGTTACCAAATTGTGACTTTCGACATTACGTTTGATGAAATGTCGAGAACGTTTTGTGAATGTGTCCATTGGATAATAATGCCACGAGTGACAAAATTTCGAGGCAGATTAAAGGGCGAGGTTGTGCATGTTAAAGGGAAACTTCAGTCATGAGTAACAGCTTGGTTGTGTAATTTTTCTGTCCCAGCAGATCATTTTTATTTCTGAAGGAAAAGATAAAAAAGTAAGCCCCCTTTTAAGGTTTAAAGCTTATGTCTTCACTCTTTCATTGAATGTAGACAGCTTGAGTGATATCAGTTTCATGTCAACAGAACCTGATGTTCCATCTAATAATCATATTCCTTTCATCTGAGAAAAGAAAAAAAAAAAAAGGCAAAAGCCAACGTCACATCTGGCTGAGTTTGTCACGTGCGGTTTCATCTTTTCTCTGTTACTTGAGCTATTAGAATGTTTTTCATTGGTCTCTCCAATATTTCTGCTCATTTTTAAAACTGTAAATGCTGACACCATGCATTAGGCTGTGTTCAATTTTCACCGTTAGACATAATTTTGACTGTCCCAAACGTAAAGAAATTCACAGCCGCCATTGTTGTTCCATTTTCTTAATTTAAATTCTGCATAACATTGCCTGTCATCACTCATATAAAATTCATTAGCACACAATAGTTAATTCATAACAGCACATCTTCCTTTGTGGGTGTAATACATTCATAGGCAGGGACAACCGTCATAGAGTTAAACCAGGTGTTAGTATCCTTGTGAAATATAATGCTTTTATTTAAGAAATTAAAGCTGAAACCACCGTGTAAGCTTGAAGCGGGATGTTTTTCTAGTAACTACCACTCTACTGTTTCAGCCACAAAAAAAAAAATATCTTCTCATATGTAGTGCAAAAAAGTAGTTTGAGTAGGTACAGTGTCAAGCATGCATTAGTGGAGGCTGATTTTTAAAAAATGTGCCATTCTTACTTTTGTGCCTGAAACTTGTACTGAAAGTTCATTTTTCCTACCACAAGAGGTGCTCTTGTGTTGATGGCTTGCAGGTATTAATATCAAGGACATACTACTATCAGATCACTAATGAACAGCAGGTTGGGCTAGTTGGTGTTGATTCGTATTAGTGGTTCAACAGTGCTCCCAGACAACTGCTAATATTGGATCACTTTTTAATGCCACTGTTTTCATAGTCCTGGGTTGTCTTAGCCCATTTGGCTAAATCATGGAACATTCTATAGCTTCTGCCTGCTTATGTGTGGATTGAAACGTGGACTTTGTGCATATTTTACGATTGCTAGCCTCGAAATCATTGCAACGGGTTGGAGTGAGAGGGTCATTTCTGATGTGCGACAGTTTGCGTTTGCAACACACTGGCGATGCAGGTCAGAAAAGCAGGCATAGAGAGCCAGCCGATTGGAAATACTAACATTACAGAAAAATATTCCAAGAGGCACAAATCTCTTTTGCCGTCAAAAGCAAGAACCTATGTCAAGATTTTATATAAACACAATACCTGCAGTAGCCTTGACTCCTTATAGAGCTTATTCAAATTCAGAAGGGGCCTGTAAAAGCATTTGATGATGAGGTTGGTCCATTTAGTTGCCGGTGGTTTTAGACAGATGTCCTGTTACCGAGAAGCCAGAAAGAATGTTGTTTGAGGCCAAAGGAAGTAATTTAGACACAATTGCATGATGGTCTCTTAAAGCATGTGCCACAGCTTCACAGCAATAGTCCACAGCATGTAAACGTCGCGAGGCTCCCTTGTCATGTATCAGAGGCACAGTTTTTTGAACACCTTGCTGTATGTACTACAGCTCAAAATGGTTACCGATTGAGCACCTCTAAGCTTTGCACCTTTGTGTGCCAATTGCTTTTCAAGCCTTCTGTGATGTTCAAGAATCAATGTGTGCCGCATGGCAGACTGACTCACAGAAATAAATATTTCCGAGCCAGTTTGTTTCATAATGTGAGGCTGAGAGGACTGCCGGCATACTAGTACCATAATCTGTTTTGTAAGTTCATTTTGTTTGTGTTCTTGAGTTGAAGCAGTCTCACGAGTCATTTAAATTATGATTATGAGAAGTCCTTGAAGTCTGCATTGTAATAATTTAATAAATTTGCATATGACGTCGTTCGGGCTGGTGGCCATTGGAAATAAAATTGTGCTTCTACGCATAGCGTTCCTGTACAAATGAAGGAATTAAAATGTGGAATAAACGCATTTTTCAGACACGATAATGGCATTGTGCGATTGTGCTTTCTTTTTGGAAACGGAACCTGAAGGATGATGGATGCCACACATGATGTTTCCTAGGACCACACATGTGCGCCCTTGTGTAGCATTCAATCACGAATAAAAACATTAATGTGAAGTAACTGCTTTTCTCAAACATTTATTTATGTAATCGTATGATTGCACTTGTAAGCAACTAAATGGCAATGATGATGATAGAGCTCGTCAATCCAGCTGGCTTGCTTGCCAACGCTTGTTCACAGCTCAGTTCACACTCCATTGGTGAATTGATGCATTGAAAATGAGACACAATAGGACACAAAGATGCAGGAAAACACTGCACTGTTTCCTGTTCGAAAAACAACTTGTCAACTTGTACATGGCATGTATAAAGAAAAATAAAATGTGCAGGTCATTTTGCACCTTCTTTGTACAGTGCGTTGCACGATTGTAAGTGCACCCATAGAGTGCTTCTCCCAGCTAAACCATTAAATCCTTAGAGTTCGAACTTTGTGTAGAAATAGCATTTGGTTGGTGGTATTTTGTTACACCAAGTATCATTGGGTACCTGACTGGTTCAATCAGAAGTTGGATTCACAAGCCCACTGTCCCAGAAATGACACCTATGGCACCATCTCGTTTTGTTTGTAGCAACACTACCACAGAGATTAGGTGAAGGAAGGCACGCAAGTGGAGTTGTTTTGTAGGTTTGAAGAGCTTTATAAATAATAAACATTAAGACTTAATCTCTCATAGCCTGAGTTGCTTTGGGACATTAAACCCCACAAACCAAACCAAGACTTAATTTGGCCAAACTGCACTAAATTTGGAGAGGTTTGTTTGCGTATCGCAGTAAATCTTAGAGCATTGAATCAACTCCTAGCATTCTTCAAGGTCGTATTATTCTGAAATTTGACCTATAGCAATAGATTGCACAGCATCCTCGATTGTAACGAAATTGTGCCCCAGGTGCCATGAAGAAGAGTGGAGAATGTAGTCTAGGGAGCCTCCATAGGAACGTCAATCTTGGGGTGGTGCAAAGGAAAGGTGCATATCTGTTGTGTTTCTGGGTGAACACCTGAACTATGCCCAGAAGGGAAGAGAGGAAGTGAAAGATACTGCCGTAGTGGAGGGCTCCAGAATAATTTCGATCACTTGGTATTTTAACCTGCACTGGCATCACATAATCAGCACCTGCGTTCAAACTAAGGAGCCTCCATACGAACGCCGTTCTTAGGGTGGTGTCAACTCAATGAAAGTGGCACGAGTAAGTGCTAGATTTAATGGGCCAGCCACACTGTGCAGACAGATGGCAGATCTTTATCTCTTTGAATGCCTCCTTCCTTCCTTTACACCATAGTTCAGGTGTCCATCCAGAAATGCGACAGGTACTACACCTTCCTTTCTTCTAGACCAATTTATAATTTGTTACTAATGCACATAAAACCCGTGGCAGTTTAGTAAAGTAATGACAAGACCCTGTTCGTAATTGTCACAGCGTGAAAGAAATCAAGAAAATGAACATTCAAAACAGCCTTGTGTCTTATTTCAACAGAGCTATTGCTCGACATACGGTTCAGCAGCAGTGAAGCCCTCTAGAGTTTTGAGCTTAGAAGACCATGAGATGGCGTCACTGGTACCATTGCTGGTATGGCAGCTTGTTTTGCTTTGCTGTTGCAACAGAAGATGCGAATATCCGACTTCTCAGAGCATCAGGCAAGCAATTTAAACAAATTTGATATTAAAAAAAAAATACTACCGACCACTGAAATGCCATTGCTGTGCAGCTAAATTCGAGCTCTGAGGATTCAATGGTTTAGCTGGGAGAAGCACTCTAAGGCACACATACCATAATAGTGCAACACGCTTTATTGTATGCATCCAAGAAGTGTGAAACAGCGCACTTTCTTTCAAACGAACACTCGCTAGTAGCCATTGAGCTCTGCCAACTCGGAGCACAGGTTCTGTTCCGCCTCTGCCGAACTGGAGCAGGAGAGCTCTGCATGCTGGTCGTCCGGCTCGTCTGTTTCCGTGTGCTTCCTCTTCAGTACCTGGTTTCTGACTCGAGACTTTCGGGTGATCAGCATCTTCCGCAACACCCTACAGGGTGTGCACATAGCACCTGGAGGATAAAACGCAACAGAATAGCATATACCTCCTCAAGACGGCGAAGTCCGTGCTGACTGTGTACTGCACCTTAACTATACTATACTTCAACATATCTGGCATGTAAAAGTTATTCTATTGCACAAAAAAGCAAAAAGCTTTTCTCGGTCGAATGACTGCCTATTTCAAACAATGATGCTCACAGTGGTTTGTGCAGAACATCGCAGTATGTTACCCTACACATGTGGAGTATGCTAAGGGGTTGTTGACTCCTTGCATTCTGTGGTAATGTTCGTTCTCTGGCAAGAAAGACACCTGCAAAGTGTATGGAGCACAAATGCAGGTTACTTTGTTGTCTTTAGTTGTACAGGTCATAGTACAAATGACTTTACCATTACCAGCAGGCTCATGTGAACAGGGAGTAACAGGACTAATATATCTAAGATGGTGCACAAACGCATGCTGCACATGTCTGCTGCTACATTCATTACTATTTAAATGATAGTCCACATACAAAAACGGTTAAAGTGATCAGCCAAAACAAAAGCCACATTCACTAGGCTTGTGACTTGGTAGTAAGACCGCCCCTGACCAAAGCAAGCAGCCTGTAATTCGGCACTAATGGGGAAGAGTATGTGGCCGAGGATAGGTTTTACCACACGGAGGATAATGTGGGCAAACACTGCAACAAGCCAGATGTGCAGGGGCTGGAAAGGACCTCCTGTGAATGCTGAATGTCTCAGCACCTACCACACACCAGCCACAGCAGCAAGCGACCACTAGATGCAGCGTTCAGGCAAACCAATCACACCAACATATATTAATCTTTACCATCTATGAAGCCCCTTGTCTCGCACTTGGCCTTTCTCCATTTTTCATGTTGTTCTGAACACTGTGCATGTTTTCCATCTCTAGCCCATCTCTACAAGGGCACAAAGGACAAGCTAAAATTAGCCTGTACGGATAAACACCATATTGTAATAACAAACTGCTTTCACTCAAAATGGAAACTAAACGGTAGTCTTAGAAACAAACTCTCGTGAGACATGCATTTCTTTTTAACCTGATGCTAAGATGTACCAAATTCACTTCAAGCAGCGATCACCAAGTCGTCATCAAATACCTCTATGTTATCAGTATGAATGAAGTGGAAGGGAAATTTCTAATCCCAATTTTCTTGGTAACATATGCATGTTTTCTGCTCTGCCAGGCAAACTCCAAAGTAATTACAAGGAGAATGACGTTTACTCAGAATGACAGTCGGATGGAAGAAAAAAAAAAAGCTTTTTAAATACGCTTGACATGGCACACTGTTTTAATTACTGCCAGTCTCCTGTGCCTCTCTCAAAACACTTTCTAAAAATTTGCATGTTTCAGAAGCCTTAAGAGGTAAGTGAGGTAAGCTGCCAATTCTTCCATCACATTTAGTTATGCTTAATGGTCTAGGCCAGCAAGGTTCTTGAACAACATATCATGCAGCTAGCTGCCTGTTCCACAGGTTCTAAACCAAGATCGGGAGGCACCCAGCAACAGCATTTTCGTTTGCTAAGCATGGTAAGAACAATACAGGATAATCACTAAAGAAATGTATTGTGCAACAAATCTAGCTTGAAGTATAGTCAAGTCGATTGAAAGGCGATTGCAAGGATATTTTCACTCACTCGTTGACCTGAGGTGCACTAAAAGGTGAGTAAGGCCCACAGGCACAGCAGGAAGCATTGCCACAGGCCAGCAAATGAGAAGAGCAAGGAATTTTTATTGGTCAATAGATAACCAAGGTCAGGGAGTGCCATGCTCCACTCCTATTCGTCAGATAATGATGATGGTGTCACGTTCCGACCGATGGGAATGGAGCATTGCTCTGCTCACTCGCTGGACTGTGGCAATGCTTCCTGAATTATGCAATCCAAAGTGAAGATAGCAGTGAGGTTTCTGCAACAATGGACATATATCTGCTAATACTATGATGAAGAAGATTCCTTAAAATGATTGATGCAGCTTTTGCTATAGGAAAAAAAAAAACCGCATTTCACGCCTCCTTTTTGAAGGTTCTTGAATGAGCTCGACCCTAATGAAAAGAGGCTGAGCAGAACAAAAGGCTCCACAAGCAGTTGCTATGAAGACAGCCTCTGGATCTGTGCAACATCAGGGTATGCCAATGTGAGAATTTCACTTGTTTGAAATTATTCTCAATCTCTGCAATACAGTTCCCTTCTTTCAGCCCCCGTTAACTGCCCCCTTTCCCTTCCTTTATGGCGTTCGTCAGCTGCACGAGGTGGTGTATGTGTGAACGCGCCTCGTACTATTTCGGTCACTACCGAATACCCACAAACGCTCATCTCTTGATTTCCTCTAACCATTCCTCGCTATTTCTTTATTTCCGCCGCCCCAGCTCAGGTGCTTCGGATATCAGCAGATACCGGGGCTGGCAAACATCTTTTTCTTTCTTTTGTATACATAATAAAATAACCACTGAAACAACAAAAGTACAATCAAAAGGCAAGTTACCTTCGGCGTCGACGTTCCTCGTACACTCCAGGCTGAACACAGTGTCCTCGTCGTTCTTGCCGATCCTCTGCAGCAGCTTCTTAGTGACGCAGACGCAGACCTCAGCGAACTCACTGTCCCACATCGCTCCTCGGCACATGTGAGTCGAGTGCGCGTCCTGCAGGAACGTATCCGCTTCTTCCGCGGCGGTGACAATTGCCTTGCAACACAGCGTTCCCTGAAAGTAAGCCTCGGCCACAATCTCGGTCCCGTCACTGTTCGAAAAGCTCACGTACTTGGGGTGCGATATTTCCAGTCCTTCTCCAGATCCCCTAATCATCGATGTGGCAAACACGACTCTCTTGGTTTCCAACGTGCCAATGATGCACCACTCCTGCGAAGGGAGTTTGACGATCTTCTTCAAGCGCTCCACAGTAAGCGGACCTTTGTCAGCTGACCGATCGGCATGTTGCTGCGTTTGAGGAGGTTCCTTCTCATCGCAATGATCAGTCTCGGTCGCGCACGCGTCGATCGGTTCGCCGTTCGTCGGACTCTGACTTTCGTCTTCTTCATTCTGGTTAGCGCCGGTTGGTTTTCCGTATTTTCTCGTATTCGCAGGCCGAATAACGGCTGGGAGCTCCGGTCTGCCTTTTGTCGGCCTTGGTTTTGGCAGCTTCTTAGACAAGTAGCCCGGCAGATCGGGCAACAGTGTTGGTATCGCTCCCGGCGAAAGCCTAGGTTTGCCTCGCGGAATCCGCACTTCTTCGCCGTTAATGATGTGGACGTAGTCGCGCTCGATAAATCGCGGGTCGAAGTGGCGCTCGCAGACCGATGAGTACACCGTCAAAGGTTTGTCCAGCCTCCTCAGGTTGTACTGCCATATCTTCCTCAGCTTTTCGTCTTTGGGCGCGGTGAACAGGGATGCTTTAGGGGCGTTGTAGTGCCCGGATCGACAGCCTGGAGCGTAACATACGTTCTGGACCCGCATTTTTTTAGGTTTGTCAGAAGTCGTGCCATCGCCGCCAGAATACTCAGTCGTCTTGGACGACGCTGCCTCTGTCGGAGTCTCGGCTGCACTCATCGCTGGTAACCAAAACCTCACACAGCTAAATCACAAAAGGAGTTTTTCAAAACGACGAATGACATACCTGACAAATGACACGAGTTCTGACAGAGTTCGCTGCTAGCAGACTTCATCTGACAGCTTCGATCCTTGGCGCCTCCGCAAAAGCTTATTCTAGTATTCTGCCTAGCACACTTTCATGTTTACGGCACACGACGACTTGTCTTTTGTTGGATCGTTTAAAGGCACTAGTGGCAAGGCACCGCATTGCCAACGTTTATAGATATAAACGTTGCCGCATTGCCACACATCGGCAAAAATAACAGATAGTTAAACCTTCCTAGATTATAACGGCCAACGTGATTTCGTTCATGGTCTTCCCGTCTGCCCATTTAAAAACTTTGATTTATGAGCAGTTTCAGTAGGGTCCCTAGCAAATACCTCTAGGGACTTTTTCAGACAAGGCCCACCGGTTTCAGTCATTGCAGCAGCGTAGTGGCAAAGTTAAGAAACAGAGGAAAAATAAATATCAGAGAAGACACTCATGACTTTTGCAGTTGCCGTACCTGCAGTGCTGTTCATCGAGCCTACTAGAGATCTAGAATCGAAATGGTCCGAAGTAGACTGCGGGCTATCAACGTTTCTTGCCATTTTCGCCATATATTGTATCCATCGCTGCGTGAATTAGGACAGATCTTTTTATTGAGTGCAAAGACCGGAAAGTTGAGCATTCTCCTGCTGCTTTCAACCATGATTAGAGGAAAAGAAGAGGATCGTGATGGACGCCGCGGTGACGATGTGATGAGAGTTATGACATAAATATGCAGGCAAAGTAATTTGTTTTACAAGCATTACAAGTGCGAGTCCAGTCCCGTGTCGTTCAAGAAACGGCAAAAAGCTCCATTAGAGCTGCTTTTAACTGATTTATTATTTATAGGAAGGGAAAGGCGCGGTAACTGTCTCACTTGTTTTCTGTGGACACCGCAACCGCAACCGCAAGGGAGGAAGGTGGGAGTGAAAGTGGAAAGAGAGAAAGAGGAGCAGTAGTGGAGGGCTACGGAGTAATTTTGACCACCTGGGGATCTTAAACGTGCACTGACATCGCACAGCACACGGACGCCTCTTCGTTTCGCCTCCATCGAAACGCAGCCGCCGAGGTCGGGTTCGAACCCGGGTACTCCGGCACAGTAGTCGGGAGTCTTACCACTGCACCACCCCGGCGGGGCTTGCCGGCAAAAGTCAAGGGGCCTCGGCGTAGGCCACTGGATCCGCCCGTCCGGTTTGTTAGACGTCGGGCTAGTCGGTCGACCCCTTCGTGGCAGAGTTCCCCGCGTGGGCATGGTACTCGATCAGGCTAAGCGAATTTTGTGATCGGGAGTGCGGCCGCGGAGTATGCGCGCGGCGATTTCATGGGTAGATAAGGCCTTTAGAATAATTTTGAATCACACTAGAGTCACTATATAAGGACGTGTGCGTACGCGGGTGTGTGTGTGTGTGTGTGTGTGTGTGTGTGTGTGTGTGTGTGTGTGTGTGTGTGTGTGTGTGTGTGTGTGTGTGTGTGTGTGTGTGTGTGTGTGTGTGTGTGTGTGTGTGTGTGTGTGTGTGTGTGTGTGTGTGTGTGTGTGTGTGTGTGTGTGTGTGTGTGTGTGTGTGTGTGTGTGTGTGAAAAACTACTTGGAGGAAGCTTGAGGTAGCCGGGGCAACCTCACGCAAACACTAGGTGGGCTCCTCATTACAGAAGCCTATTGGCGACCGCCGCGGCTCGCTTGATGGACCATGGGCCTTAATTATGGCTTGCCAGGTTGGAGCAGCCGAGCAGGGCTGCCTGCCAGTCCTCCCGGGTGGGGTTGGGTTTGGGGGCGAGGTTCGGGGTTGACTGGCATGCCCAAACCATGTGGAAGATGTTCGAAGACTTCTCCGCACAGTGCGGGCATTTTCCTGTACAGGCAGGATCAAAGTGTGATATTCAGTTTCGTTTTCGGTTTGTATTCTTTATTCCCCAGGGGGCGTTACTGTTATTCGGTGTGTAGACAAGCGTCATGTTTGTAAACAAAGGCGATCGGCAGCGACATGGGGTGTAGGCAAAAGCGTGGCGTGCCTACACTGCGCAAAGCGACGCTGCCTTCGAAACCAGTTCGCGCGTGCGAATATATTGAAACGTAAGCTTCGCTTATACGTAGAAATAGCTTGGTTTATGCCTGAAGAATATTTCCGCACATTATCAGCCGATTACAGCTAGAATTACTTGGCGAAGGGCGTTGTATTGGCTTCCTTCTCCGTGGCCTCAACAGCGCGCGGCTGCGGTACGTACTCCTTGAACGGCGACCACTTCGGCAAGCAGTCAGAGTACCTTGCCATTTATCGATGTACTCCGCACGCTACCACAGGGGTCGCCCCAGCAGTTCTGCTACATGGTAGAATGCACCGAACCAGGCTGGATGTTGTGGGCTTTTCAGCACTAGTATTTGCGGAAGACTCAGCCAAGGAGTTGGTGCGACTCCGTCAAAGAATCCGGCGTCAACAGCAGAGCAGCAAATGCTACACGGACAAAAGGAGAGCTGCCATACGTAGGCGATTTTGTCCGTGTCAGGAAACCACCAGTTCGGTTTAAGAGAGAGTGCGCTTATTCTCCACAACAAAAGTGATAGAAAGGAGGGGACCAGCTTTCTTTTCGACTTGGGGATGGCCGTACATGGAATGCCTCCAAGCTTTCCAGGGTTCCAGAGAACCGGTCTCCTGGCGTACTGCCTCCTGCCTCTCCTGGCGAAGTGACTCCTGCCTTTCCTGGCGTGCTGCCTCCTGCCCCGCCGCAGCCCCGGTCTCCTGGCGTGCTGCCTCCTGCCACACCGCAACCCCGGTCTCCTGGCATACTACAGCCTGCTGAGCTGCAGCCGCCTTTCCCCAGGACGCAGGCTCGGTCTCCTGGCGTACTGCAGCAGTAGCCTACGAGCCTGTCGCCAGCGTCGCAGTGCGATGTTCAAAGCGAGAGCGCCGGCCACCGGCCTGTCTCCAAGATTACCAGACCCATTAGTAGGGACTGACATGTAAATATGTGTAAATATGTAAATACGTGTAAATAAGTACAGTGTGCATGTCTTGGGGCTTCCCTAATAACACCTACTGTAAACTAATCACTAAAACAATAAGGGTGGGAGTATGTTATATTCAGTTTCGTTTTCGGTTTGTATTCTTTATTCCCCAGGGGGAGTTTCTGTTATATATATATATATATATATATATATATATATATATATATATATATATATATATATATATATATATATATATATACATATATATATATATATATATATATATATATATATATATATATATAATGTGTGTGTGTGTGTGTGTGTGTGTGTGTGTGTGTGTGTGTGTGTGTGTGTGTGTGTGTGTGTGTGTGTGTGTGTGTGTGTGTGTGTGTGTGTGTGTGTGTGTGTGTGTGTGTGTGTGTGTGTGTGTGTGTGTGTGAACAAAATGTGTTGTGTTCGTTCGGGACGATTGGAGTCTGCTTCTACCTTCGAAAACACCACAAAGTGTTTAAAACTGCCGGGCACAGCAGCGTTTTGGTGTAAAGGCGGGTCGGCGATGGCCAATGCGATCGCAGTTTCTTCCGCCGCGGGGAGAGAGGGAGCGCTAACCGTGGCAGCGCTAACAAGTGTGGAGTGTGGCGTGGCTACGCATGTACACTGGGCGCATCATTAATGATGCATGGTCTCCGTGATGCCACAAGTTGAACATTCCGGGGAGTCCACCTGTATATTTCGTAAAGCCACGTACGTTTAAACGCAGTTTATGAATTAAGCATGCATGATGAAGCGGACTTCCGCGCTGAACAGAAAACTAGTGTCCGATCTAGACTTCTCAGACAGATATGGTTCGGGTGTCTGGCATATGGGCCGTCGAACGCACGTCTCATACTGTTCGAAATAATATACACACGGTATCCGTTCTTGAAGAAAGTAGTATGTTTAGATGCAATCGTGTTCTCGGCACCTGCCTGCTCATTTCCAACGAGCCAGAAGTGTGCAGGTATCCAATGAATTGCCCGGGCAAGTTGCTTGCGTCGTGATATCTCATCCCAAACGATTTCACGGATGGCGCATATAGGAGAGATGGAGATTCTTCAACACTGGCCGTACATCTGTCAGCCATCCAAACTTCTGTGTGATGCGGCGAGTCTTGAGAGTGTCGAATGTCCGGCATTGTCAAATAACGTCGGAGACCGAATTCAAGTTTTCTTGACAATGCGTAAGTGGTAGACGTCTTCCGCAATGACATCGAGCAGGTGGCCAACTTTATCTTCCTCCTGTCATCCGGCTGTTTACGGTCTTGTATTACTTGAGTCTGCCTGTTTCTTCGTTGCAGTTAGATCGCCGAAACATTCCTTGATGGCTTAAAGTCTCTCAACTGGTCAATGAGTCTTCGTGGTTCTAATACCACATAAAGGTGGTCTGCGTCAAGAACACAACATTCGCGATTGAGCTTAGCCACCGAATCTCACTCATCATCTTCCCCTGCTTGATCGGCAAAGGAACGCTCTCGAAACGGTAGCGTCGCGTTCGTGGTGGTGGGCGGCACATCACCAGACGGGGACAGAGGGTCCCGCGTTGATGCTCGGAACTGCGTCAGGATGCGCCACGAGGTTAGGCGTATATCCCACACCTACCATCAATTAGTTACGATGGGGGTTTATTGTCGGAGCGCTGAACAGATCAAAAAAGCAGAGAGCTCCGCTGGGAAACGGCGGCGCTTCCGGCGGTTGTTTACCAAATAACATACAGCACATACCCACAAACGGGGATCAGCCAAGAATTGGGCAGCAAAAAACTTTTTAGTTGTACACATGTCAAAGAAGAAAATGATTGGAGGGGTAGAGGAAAAGAAACGAAAGGGTGAAATAAATGAAATAAAAAAAGGGAAAAAGTCACATGCACGAGGGAGACTGACGCGCGAGAGTTTTGCCCAATGCCTTTATCCTATCATAATTCTGCTCCTCTTTTCAACGTCTTCAGAACTGCATGCTACAATATCCTGTGGGCAGATGCAAGCTAGGAACTCTGAACTATGTGATGTTTACTAGAGACTGGTAGGCGAGTTAGCGTAGGAAACTCTGTCAAATTTGTAATGGCGGCTTTGGTCTGCGAATATGCACCACTTTTCAGGTGTTTCCCCACAAATGTAGCAAGTCGATTCCCGAAGCGCTACAAACTCAGCAACAGATGATGTAGAGTTATGGCCTAAAAGGTACCGGAGAGCCTTCTTCTGGCTTGGTATCGGCACGGCTGCAGTTGATTGCATGTGCTGACACAGATCCGTCAGTACACTCATGAGAATAGTTCTGATATACTGACCAGATTTATCTGTGGATGTAATGAGTAAAGATTGCGGCATTCGATCCTTCAGGCGCCGTTAGTGGCACCTATATTTTCTATTCCGAGTCCCGATGCGAGATATGACAGAAGCGAGTGAATATTTAATTGGCGATGCAAGCACATGCGGTTGTGATCATGGAGCAAAATGAACTGAGACAGCTGAGTGATGAAGCCCAACAGTGGGGTAGAAGGTGAGTTGAGTATGAGGAGACCGAAATCGCTGAACTGTCCTTCACTGTCAGGTAAGACTTGAAATTCTATAGAGAGCGTTCCTCAGTATAACATCATCTACACTAACTCCCAGGCTGCTATCCGTGCTATTCCATCTAAAAAATTCCCACCTCATATGACCACGGAGTTCGAGGCCGCACTTGCTAGGCTGCATGCAGCCTTGCCCCGTTCTCCTCCGATGGATCCCTGGATACTCGGGGATTGACGGCAATGAGCTGGCTAACCAGCTCGCCCGTGAAACTCATAACCGGGCACTACATGTTCATCTCCTGGTTCAGGTCGTGAAGGGCGGGTCGAGACTGTCTCTTCGCGCGGCCATTACAGAATACTACAATGCTGCCAGCCTAGACTGCGGACTGTACCCTGATACTCCTCTCAATCTTTCTGTACGGGAGGCTCACGTCCTTGGAGAGAGACAGCTAAATACAGTCATCACACATGCAAGGCTGTATCTTTATAAACCCCGCCGCGATCCTTCATGTCCCGACTTCCTTACCCCTTACGTCAACCTTTCCCACTGCCTATTTTCTGCACGGTTGTATTGAAGCCGACTTTATTTCCCATCGCCTTCCATACTATCGGGACCTGGCTGGACTGGCTTGGTGAAAGCAAAGGTCAAAATAAAACTCTCTATTGGACTATTAGAGTCATTACGAGTCCCGATTAGACAAACAAAAAATTAGTTGTGGTTTAGCTCTGGTTAACCCTAGTTGAATTGCGACAGCAACGACGGAAACTTCTTTTGCCTGCTACGTTATTCCCCTATCACACTCTATCAGTGTAAGGTGCTACATTATTGGGGACACTTAAGCTCATCCTTTAAGAGTATGACGCAAGAGCGCAAGTTACCAGCCCACATATAAATGAGAAGGGTTCAGGGATGCTGAACCGAATGTGGAGCGAAAGCATTAGCTGCCGATGACCGAGCGTTTTTCTTTTTCTTCTTCTCCTTCGCGGCTGTTCAAGGTCAAATGTGGCCCTTCCCGGGACGACGCGACGGGTCGAAACCTGGCGCAGTACTGCTATCGCAATAAAAGGCGCTGGTCCGGTACGGGCCGTCTACGAGCGGAGAGAGCCCCAGCCTGACGCGCGGAGCGGCCATTCGCGTTCGTAGGGCTCGAGGTACGAGGCGCTGCGCGCACACGCGAACTAGCAGTGGCCTATGGGGGAGCATGCGCGCGTGGAGAATGTATGGCAGATCTCACAATAAAATATTCTGAGCAATGATGCAAATTAAGTTATGTTAATGAAGCTTGACAGAAATAGGGCATATAAGCAGAATTTACAGAGGCCTCAAATTTGTCGACTATAGTTAATGCAATTTAGTCGAATTTTTACTTTTCAGGGGTATTTACCATTTTTGTATAGAATGGTTCAGGATATATAGCACAGTGCTGACACTGACAGACACATTTACGTTACAGAAGGGGAGCTAAAAATATTCACATAAAAGAAAAATTGCGCTTTAATTTCTACAGCTGTTTGTTTTCACCCGCGTATTTTTATCAGTACAGAGTCGTAATTAAGGTACTGCTTTATGCGGAGGACCCCGTGCCATACGTAGAATAAAGCCCCGCTTCAACGAAACTCTACGAACGTGCTAAGCTCATTGCTTAGGGGTAGCTTGTCTCGTAGGGCGTCTTATTATTTACAAGCTCTATGGCACGTCTGACTTGTAATCGAAGCTAGGGTACCGATTGGTTTCAATTCTCTCTGACAGGAGCTATCTGACCTGGCAGCTTCTGCCTATGTCATGTTCTGTGACGTCACACAGTCCACAAGCCAATCACTGCCCTTGCTATAAATCAACTGTCAACTGCCACCTGCCTGAGTATACTCGTGGTTTCTTGCTTACACCACCAGGTTATCTGGAGAACAGGGCCTTTAACAATGCCGCGTTAATAAAATTTTAAGCTTCGCCTTGGAGGATATGTTTACGGCTCTCGCGGCTCCTCTTACAGATCTTCGTTCTAGTACATGGACTTTGCTGCTTGGTTAATGACCAATTGTTTAAATTGTGTCTTTTTAGAGAGCTTTAGTATAGCCTTAACATGATATAGCGGAAATAAGGAAAATTACGTAGCGTGCTGCCGACAATTTTAAAAACAAAAGGAGTTCTTTTCCGAAACCGTTGAACGCGATACACTTTGCATGGAGGCGAAATGCCCTTCATCAGTGGTTCCTACTGCTGCTGAGATGCAAAACCTGAGTCTTTTAGAGCAGTTAATAGAGTAACACTCATTGCCGCCATATAACTGTGCTAGTAATGTTTCAGTAACTGAAATTAGGTGCAATAAGAAAAGCAAGTCTAGTGGCGCCATCTATTTTCTTTAGGTCACATATATAGCGCGCGGAGAATTACAGGCGTGCCGCGGAATGCTGCTGTCAGCTAAACCGCTGAATCCTCGAAGCTGAAATATCGCGCATAAATGGCATTTGGTCGGCAGTATTTTTTAATACGAAATTTGTTTGGGATACTTGCCTGATTAAATCAGAAGTTGGATGTTCCTATGGAGCAAGACAAGCTGCTGCCCCAGCTCTGTCATCGGAGACACCATCTTGTGCTGTTTCCAGAACAGCAAAAGGAGAGGAGGCTAAAATTGTCCACCGTGGCTACGGACGAGAAGGCAGAAGAAGCGATCAGATGCGTGGATTCTTCTACCGTGGCTATGATGGAAGAATCTTCCATGGACATTCTTCCACCGTATCCGTAGCTGTAACTCTATGGAGGATAACAGCTGCTTCACGGCGCTCGCTTCCCATTCTCGCCATGGAAGGTACGCCGGCTGGGCCGTCTGTGCGTTCAAGCTCAGTCGTCAGGCAAGCCGTTCTCGCTAAAAACAGAGAACGCAGCCGTACCGGACCGGCTGTCGGGATCTCCGAACAACGAGAAGCCAGACTATTTCGTTGCCGACACGCTTACAAAGCACAGAAACGAGCCACGATCGAAGCAGCAGCAGCGGCTGCGGTATATACCTTACGTTTGTGAAACTTTTGAACGTCTAGAATGTCTCTCCAAGGATATGAATGTAGTTTATTTCTCCTTCAACTCCTAGCACCCTATCTGTATGATACCCCGATACCACACGTAGCCAAAGCAAAATACCTGGGGATCACACTAACCCAAGACCTTAAATGGAACGCACACATCGAGAACATATGTAGCAGCGCATTCAAACAGCTTGGTTTTCTTCGCCGCAGACTAGCAATGGCTCCACCGCACGTGAAGTTAACAGCCTATAAAACATTAGTACGACCTATCCTTGAGTATGCAAACAATCTGGGATCCCCATCAAGCGTACCTGATCGAAAAGTTAGAAAAAAATTCAGTTGAAAGCACTACGATTCATATATTAAAAATACTCACGCCATGAAAGCGTAACAGCCATGCGCATCACCGCACAAATATAGACCTTGTTTTGTCGCCGGAAAACGACTGTAATGAAGTTCCTTTTCAACATTTATCAGCATAGATTAAACAAAGATAAGGAAGACTACCTGAAAACACCCCAGCGTCACTCCACCCGAGGTAACCATAATTATTGCATTAGACCATTCTGGGCGCGTTGTAACACGTTTAAATACTCGTTTTTTCCTAAGGCTATCGAAATGTGGAATGCGTTACCAAGTGAAATTGTTAACATTACTAACCCTGATGTCTTTTTTCAAAACGTTGAACGATTTTTCGCCAATGAAAATAATGTTATTTGACTGTCGGGGATTGCCATTTTCATTGCCATTTCCATGTACGATTGACTTGACCTACTCCTGTATGAGCCTGAAGAAGGCTTACAGTATTAATAAAAAAAAAAAAATACCCACAGTTGCTGTATCGTGTTCCTTTCTGCATATCATAGCACTTGTGTTGTGCTATATTGAGTTTGTTGTACTGATGCCACTTCCAGCATTTGGTGAGACTTCTGTGAGCCTCCCAGAGGTGAAAGTGTGGATCAGTCTCAGGCGCGTCATTCTAGGCTGCGATTTCTAATTGCGGTAAAGGTGACACGGAGCATGCTGCTCTAGGGTGTTATGTCTTCTATGTGATCTTGGGTAGATTCTTTTCGGTAGCCGATAAACATTGTACGAACTGTATGCGCCAAAAGACGTGAATGAGGGAGACCAGTTATGCGCAACATGCATGTGCATGTGTATTGGTTCTCGGACATAACCACGCAATAATGACGCCAAGCTCGATGTACTGAAGTCAAAGCCTTTAATGACATCGCATTGTCAACGCAGTATTAGGGCGCCCGTTAATTTTGTTTATGGAACAATAAAAAAGCCTCCCCTGAAATCACCGTATAGTTTATTTGCGGAGGGGGCTTGTGGTACCAAATGTGCAGTCATGTTGGGTGATAGCTTGATAGCTCGCCTTGGTTTATTCTAAGGGTAATAATGACTTTTTCAGGGGAGACGAGTATCACTGATGATTATAAACTAGAAATAATTCAGGTAGATTTCTGTACCGTATGCCGTATATATTCATTTCAGATAATTATCCTTGTCTTTAGATGGTTGTAATCCATCCACGACAATTCGATCCTCAGTATCTGACACTGGGCCTGAAGAATATATCACGTTATATAACAAAATGCACTATTGTCTGAGGCTGGCATTGTGTAATTGATTGTGAAGACATGGGGCAGTCGCTTTGTACCTAGCTTTATATTCTGGAAGCGTTAATTGATAGCAATTACCTTGCATGTAATGCAAAAAAAAAAACTTTATCTAAATAGAAATATCACTTTACTCCAAGCTAACGACATAAAACAACATTAGAAGAAATTTTAGGCACTATTAATTTTTTTAGCTTTGACGGGTTAACAGGCCACACGCGAGAAGCGCAAGCCGTTGTCGCTGTCGAATATGATCTTCAAAGACTAGCATAAATAAATTGCTGCTGTTCAAAGCCATGCATGAGGTTTCTAGCTAGCAGCAGAAGTAACTTCGCATTCGCATTTATATATTTTTATACACAATGGCGTGCCTTTCAGCGGAAGCTTTCCAAAGAAGTGCATTGCCAAGTTTTCTGCTAAACAGCTTAACTGGTGAGTCACATGGCGTTAGCTTACTGACATGCGCTTTGCTCGTTAGTCCGTCATCGAGAACAAGGCTGTATGCGGACGTTTCTCAAAATGCGCGTCTGAACACTCTGAACGCCCTGCCCTGCAACTAGATCAGGTCGTGATCAGCTTTGATTCTCCACTGAGGCAAAATCACTGCAACGAAAACCTGTTCCTTAATCGTTCCCCAGGTTGGGATAGAAAGGCATATAACGCACAACACGAAAGCAAACCTCCACGCTTAATGCAGTTCGCCAGATGGCAAGGACCGTAGGGCCAGAATAGAGTCGCGAACGTGAACGCATGTGCACACGTAAGAAATATCAAACGTAAGAAATATTAAAGCCTGAATCTCGATCGCTTGACCTCGGCACACAAGAAAAAAGTCATACATCTTACACAAATTGAACAGGGCTCGCTCAGACTTTGCACTGGCTAACGGGAATACATAATTGGAGTGCTGTCAGCTTTACACGAGCGAATCACGATGTCACGCGGATTGTCTAGGACCTTTGCAAAATCCGGTTTCATGTCTTCTATTATTCCTGTGTCACGAAGTTCTAGCTTTCGTGCATATATCGCCAAGACAGGCACGCCTGTTGTCGCAGCCAATCACAGAGCAGCCGGCGGTAATGGCAGTGACTTGCCGTCGTCATCATTTTTGGTATAGGCCGGAACTTGCGGCGGGTACGTGTTCTCGGGAAGTGTTTGTTTTAGCCGCTAGGGTCGTTAGCGGCTGGTCGGGTACACTAGGCCCACTGGGTTTCGATAGCGGCATATTGGACGAATGTTCTTGCGACATCATGTTCATATCCGCAGATGCGGGGGCTTGCGGCTGGTCGGGGACACCGCCACGCGTCTGACTACTGAGACTGCTAGGTGGCGAGGTTGGTGTGTATGGCGAATATCCCCGAGAGAAGATGCTCATGTTGCTCATCGTGGGTGTTGGTGACTGGTCGAGGAAACTGTAGCGCTCAGCGAGACCGCTGGATGACGATGAAGGCATTTCGAGCGAGACCCTCTGCAAGATGTCTACATTGTCCTTTGTTGTCATTGGTGGCTGGTTAAGACCACTATTATGGCCCTCGACAAGACCACTGGGTGGTGAGGATGGCAGATAAGGTGAATGCCCCCGAGAGAAGAGATCCATGTTTCCTTTCATGGGCGTTGGTGGCTGGTAGGGAGCACGATAATCGACTGGAAGACCACTGGGCGGTGAGGATGGTAGGTTGGGTGAATACCCCCGAGAGAAGATATCTACATTGCCTTTCATGGGCGTTGGCGGCTGGTAGGGAGCACGATAATCGACTGCAAGACCACTGGGTGGTGAGGATGGCAGGGAAGGTGAATTCCCCTGAGAGAAGAAATCCATGTTGCCTTTCATTGGCGTTGGCGGCAGGTCGGGAACATTTCCATGATGATCGACTGCAAGACCACTGGGTGGCGAGGTCAGCACGTATGGCGAGTGCTCTTGAGAGAATATATCCATGCTGCCTTTCATGGGCGTTGCCGGCTGGTAGGGGACAATGCCACGGTTCTCTACAGGGGCCACACTTGAAGACGGGGAAGCCACGTAAGGCGAGTGTTCTTGCGAGAAGATGTCCATGTTAGGGACCATGGGTGATAGCGTAATCAGCGGCGGCCTGCGAACCATTACGAAAGCGTGATTGAACGGCGAAATGAAAGGTTGTGCATGAAACACTAATCTGTAGCCCAGACTATTTCGTACATATCCGATTCATCGAACGACTTCGAGTCCAAACAAAAGAATAACAAACCTGTAAACTTGCAGCAAGAGATTTGATATAGTACTCGAGACAAACTCGTCTGAAATTCGTCGGCCAATGGTCTTATTGTAAAAGGAGAAAGAACGGCAGCTAACTGTATAAAAATTTAGCTGTGGTTTAGCTCTGGTTAACCTTAGTTGAAATGCGAAATCAACGGCAGAAGCTTCTTTTGCCTGCTACATTATTCCCCTATCACGCCTTATCAGTGTAAGGTGCTATATTATTGGGGACACTTAAAGCTCACCCTCAAAGGGTATGACGCGAGAGCGTAAGCTACCAGCCCACATATAAAGTCACGCTGCAACCAAGCCGTATGGACGTGACTGCGTGTCGTACGGGTAACGAGAGTGCAAACGCTTCTGGCAGATTGATTCTGAGATTACTCTTCCACATGAAAGGAGCGACCCGAGTTGGCAGCTTCTACCCGTGACATAGGGGTAACGTGAATTCAAATGTCATGGCAGGCTGTCTTTTTGAACCTTGAGCCGTATTCAAGAGAGCCGCATATCATCATCATGACCAGGTTACGCCCAGAACAGGATATAATTCTCCATCACTCATCTCCCAATATTCCTGTCTTGCGCCTGCAGCAGCCTCAGTAACCATACTGCTTTGCCCAGCTTCTCCCTCCCCTTAGTCTTTGCCGCGCCTGTAACGCTTAACACAACTGGTATGAAGTAAGCGACGGCTCTGATTATTGCTATTTGTGTACTAATTCGAAAGCAGCTGCAACTGCTTATTCCCTAGCCGGCTGTAGGCTAACCGCTGTTGCCATGTTGCCTTTCAAGGCAGGAGTCGTCGAGTGCTTTACACGTGGTTCTTTGGTTATATTGGGACCCAAGGTACCAATATAACCAGGGTGGCCGCGTGACACCCTGGTTAGGCCTGCCCTCCTAGGCCTCCCGCGGTCGTCGGGGTTTCGTTTTTGTCATTCTGCACGCGTCCTGCGACGCCTTCTCCTGACAACAAGCAGCAGCAACCACGGACGGCAAGGCCTGACCGGGCGGTGAAGTTTGCACCACCCAGTGGTCGGGAGAACCAGCAAGACTTCGAAGAGCGCAAGAACAGGCGGAACAGAGACGAGCGCATTCCAACGGGAGGCTCTGAGAACAGATATGAATATGGCAGCAGGACCCTGCTATCAGGTGATAGCAGGGTCCGTCGACACTCTCCGCAGTTCAGGTTTTCGTATATAGCCATACTAAATGTCTGCTGCCCAGCACACAGCAGGATTAACACTGGCGATATTGAAATGAGCTGCTGGAATTTTTTCCAAAGTGACAGCGTTAAAGGCTCCTTTTTCCAAGAAATCCGGCATTGGCGTTGCGGGCGTTGGCGTGCAGGTTTCAATGCCGTGCACTGATTGGTCGCCAGGTCATGTGACGTCACGAAACGACATGACATGGCCCAGTTGGCTGGTGCTGCCAACTCGGGCTTCGCCTTTGAGATATGAGGGTGAGATCAGAATCCAGCTTTCCACTGCTCTTCGATCCTGCTTTATGCATGTCGACCCTAAGTCACGTAGATACTTTCGTAAGGCTTGGTCAAATTGAGGCAATGGATCTACGCCGGGTGGTATTTCACATGTGGCACATTGCGACTGCACGGGGTTGAGAATGTGTAGGATAATGGCGGAAATAAAGATTGCCGAAGCGATTAGCGAAGTGAAATGATGTGAGCGAGAATTTGCCAGGGGATAGCTGGCAAACAGGAGACCTAATGTTGTCGCCTCATGCACTTAAAGGCGGAACAGAAGTGTCCCCTCAATTTCTCCTTGTTGCATTGCAGGCTTTAAGTGTTGGTAGTCCCTGACATTAAATAAACTCACTCACTTGACTGGCAAGGACGCGGCCGCGGATGATTGTTTCCTGGAAGAGACACGCACGTTGGAAAACATGGTGCCTTTATAGGGCCCAATTGCCCACCCTGCTGGCGGAGACACGTCCTCGGACCAAGAGCCCTCCTGCGGCAGGATAATTAAGACAGTCATTCTTACTGAATCTACCCCGCAGCCTAGACCTGGATTTTTCTCGAGAGATGGAAAAAGTACGCAACTTTTGACGTGGGGCTTGTATATGCAAGGCGGTGCATTTCTACTGATGTTTTCCAGCTTTCGATGATCGTGGCGATAACCGCTTCAGAAGCGTAGAGTCTAGATTCGCGCATTAGTTCCTCCTGACAGGTGTGTGTGATTGTGCATGAAAAAATTGAAAGCAGCCATCTGACTCTCGACAGGCACAACATTTCCTTGCATATCAGCTATATTTTTATTGCGTAAGCAATATTACGCGAGGTTTCAGCCCGTCGCGTAAACCCGGCCGATAGCCACGTTTGACCTTTGACCTTTAAAGAAGAAGAAGAAAAAAAAAAGAAAAAGAGGAAGAAAAAAGTAGAAAAAGAAGAAGAAGAAAAGAAAAAGAAAAGGAAGAAGAAGAAGAGAAAGAAAGAGAAAAAGAAGAAAAGAAAAATAGAAAGGAAGAGAAAAAGAAGAAGAAAGAACAGAAAAAGAAGCTACGTCGGCTTTGCTTACGCAACCTACCGGGTTTAACTAAAGCTAAACCCCAGCAATTATTTTTTTTCAAAGCTTGATACTACTTCTGCAAGACTGGCTTCGTCATAAGTCCTGGAATTATCATGTGTGCGTATTGGTCGGTATGCGCCTGATACTCGTGGTAGCGTTGTGGGCTTTTGACGAGTGTCATTTATGAAACTATTGCTTGTCGGCAGAGTTTCAAGAAGTATGGTAGCGAAGATAGTTTCTTATCACGTGATTTTATAGCCGATCACTATTGAAGTCGCCAACAACCGCCCCACATAATTTCATCGTCATCAAATGTGGTCCCCTGGTAAAGCTTTTCTGTTGCCGTAACTATTACATACGTTAAGATGATGACTGCAAGCGCCATGAATCCAGAACTCACAAACAGTGCTCTGGCACCATTCATAAGACCAGGAGGCTTGGAAGTGTAGTCTCCTAATAAAAAAATCTGCACATTTTTAACAAGCATCTTTGTGACTTGTGTCTCTTTTTATAAGCACTTTTAGAAGTGCCGTGTTGGCGCCGCTTAGGTATATTCAAGAACGTTTTACACCATGTGACCTGCGCATGCTTTGAACCCTTGGTGGCTAGTGCGATACTCACGGGTATAAGGGACTTCCGCGACGCTCTAGACCTCGTGGAGGATCTCCTCCTCAACAAGCGTGGGTTGGACAGTCCGGCTCCTGGCGACGTGCGGCCTTTCGGTAGCAACAAACCGCTGCCCGCTGCAGCTTCGGATGGCTGCGAAGGTGAACCTCTGGAGCTGCTTCGGTTGGACTTCCGTTTTCGTTTTGAGCCTGCGCCACACAGGATCGAGTTCGCAAGAAACAAGTTACTAGTGCGGGGAACCACGAAATTCATGAGGCGCTAGAACCGGAATACTTTAACGATTGCGCATGAATCATTTACAGCGTGGGGAAGGCCAAACCCTTTATATCCATTCAGCCAGGTTTAGTCGTCAGCAGGACAAAGGCGTCTGTCATTCATTTCTACCCACCTTACGCCACCTAATTTCTTATTGTTACCTGCCCACCTGACTATTTGTCATGCTGCGAAAATAGTCAGGTGGGCAGGTAACAATAGGAAATTAGGTGGCGTAAGGTGGTTAGAAATGAATATGCTGTGGAAAATTTCTCGTTACTAATTAGATATTACATTATGCTATTACAACGAACTATGGGTATCGACTGTCCCTGTCCGAATACATTTCCTTTTCTTGAATTCAGCTTGTACATGAGCAGCTTGTTTTCTGACTCCCGCTATTCCTTTTGTCTCAGCATCATCATCATCATCATCATCATCATCATCATCATCATCATCATCATCATCAGCCTGATTATACCCACTGCAGGGCGAAGGCCTCTCCCATATTTCTCCACTTAACCCGGTTCTGTGCTAGCTGCATCCACTTGACCCCTGCGAACTTCTTAATCTCATCCGCCCACCTAACTTTCTGCCGCCCCCTGCTACGCTTTCCTTCCGTTGGAATCCAGTTTGTTACCCTCAGCATCACCTCTACCATATTTCTTTCCACATGTATCACAGTTAATCACATGATGGGGAGCGCATTATTTTTGTTCGTTGCCCGTCGGACAACCGTCGGACGAAGAAAACTATAAAGAAATCCATTGTCCCTAAGTGTTACATCGGGTGATAAAGTGTAATAGTACGACGGGAAATTAGCAGCGCTATCACTATAGATTGCTTGATTCTCTCGGACATCTCTTTGTGCGCAAAAAAAAATATTGCCGTCCAATACAGAGGCTTACAGCAGACAAGCCTTAGCTAGGAGCAAAATGATGAAATGGTTTTGACTTTCATATTCTAAGGCGAACGATTTCTAGAGTTGGTATCTATGAGTATTCGAGTTAAATGTAATCATGTGTGGACCATTAAAAGTAAGCTTAGTTTCTGATAATGTTGGGGGGCACTAGCTCCGCCTTCAAGGTCATTGCGCAGCAGTGATAACGGCTCCTCTCTGCGGCTCTGCTTGCGGATTCTCGTTCGCGTTCATGCATTATGCTACCCGCTTAATCACTAATACCTGAAGTCATGGAGGAAGGAGAGAACTTGAGAGGCCCTGACGCCATTTTTTTAAGCTGGCGCGGCCGCGCCGCGACCGGATGCTGCAATGTCTCTCCTCCTCCTTTACCCTCCGCATTTTCTTCCTCCGCGACGCTCACGTACCTTGGGCCCTTAGCAACGCTGTTGCTAGCAGCCCGAGTTTTCATAGTAACAGCGTCGCCGTTGCTAATGGCCCGACTTGGCTAACCCTAAATTGTGACGTCACTTCCCCCATTGGGAAGTGACGTCACAATTTAGGGTCACAATTCGTCACAATGCATTGGGAATTGTAAGGGCCTCTCCTTAGTTGTTTCCTTCCTCCATGTCGGAAGTTATGACTCCATTAACGCCATAACATTAAAGGCAAGTCATAGTTGTGCAAAAAACCCGCCTTTGTCGGTGCTGTCGGCGCTGGAGCAAAATTCACTGCCATGACTCTGGCAGGCAGGTGTTGGACGGAGGGAAACCCGTCAACTGATTGGTCGTCAGGGTTTGTGACGTCATAGAAAAACAACTTAGCAGGGCTGGTAGGCGCTGCTCCCTTGGGCTTCGCCATTGAAATGGGAGGGTGAGATGGGAATCCAGCCTTCGAGTGACTTTTGATTGCGAGTTAAGACATCCTTTCCCTAGGACGCAGCCAAGTTCTTATAATGCATTCGTAAAGCGGAGTTTTGTACTTAAGTGGTTTTTTATATGCATCACTGGCTGGCGCATTTTTAAAATTTGTATTGTTATACTATTTCACCACCCTGCATACACCAGTTCAAGGTTTGCAGAATGGAATAAATAAATAAATAAATAAATGCTAGCATACGGCTGTATTTGTGGATTTATCCGCAAAGGGAGTCAGCAAGCAGAAGCCATTAGCCGTTGTCACTTCATACCATTTGAAAAGTATAGACACCTAATTTTTTACTTCATTTATGGTTTGAATTATGCGTAGGGTATCATTTCTCAATGATCACCGCGTGACACGCGATACTTGACTGCGGCACCTAAATCATTTATAATAGACTTTTTCTCACCTTTTTCTGTTTCCGTTTCAACAGCAGAGCGATGGCTGCGACATCAAAGTCTAGGTCACGTGCGATGAAAAACGGTTGTATAATCACTCTAGCCTTGTTTTAATTCACTGCAACGCTAAAGCCAGCCTGCCTCAAGAACAGTAATCGCAAAAAAAGAAGCAGTGCTTATATTGCTTTTCTTTCTTACGTGACCTAGACATGACATGGACGTCACAGCAATCTCTACGCTGCAGAAATGGAAACCAAGAAAGGTAAAAAAAAAAAAAAATATTCTGTTGTGTCCTGTTAGCAGCTGTATAAACGAAAACAACGGGGTGATCCATATACAGTAATGCTTTACGTATATATAATTACCGAAAATGCAACCAAATTTAGTGTTTATACTTCTTTAAAGGCTGGAATTAAGTCGGCTGACTGCTGTCGCTGCATTGTCCATCCCACACACAAGGGCAAAGCCAGAAAGACGCCTATACAGGTGGAGCGTACCAGCAGTCGACAGATTCATGAAATAAACTAGTTCGACAGTACTGCAATCGCTGTGGTAACGACGCAGCGACGTTTCTATGGCATGGTTCGTATGCATGACATAGGAGGGAAAACCTCCTTGCAGGTTTAGTTCTGGTATAAGTTCCCTTCACCCAACGCCCTATATTTAACCTATAAAGAACAGAGAGAAGCTTATGCCGTATCTTGTACTCACTGATGTCGGACTTGATTTCAGACTGGTTGGGACTCTGGTCGATACCGGCGCTGGAGCTGCCGCGGCGTTTCTTCGTTTTTTTCCGGCGGCGCTTGCTCATGGAGGACGTCTGCTCTGGGGACGTGGGGACGCTCTGGTCTTTAGCCTGCTGTTGGGGAGCACTAGTCGCAGCAGCACTGCACATCGAGGTGATGTTCTCTTGTTGGGGCACTGGTTGTTCATTTGCGACGGTGGCGCCAGAAACGGTCGCTGCAGCGACTACATCTCTCGTCGACCCGACACCGTCATTGCTCGGCTGCGTAAGATTCTTGCTGAGCTCGGTGGCGTCAACTTTGCTTTCCGAAGGTGGTTGCGCATTGGTCAGGTCTACGTTCCTGGCATCCTCCCTTTTGATCTGCACTGGCTCCTCCGTTGTGGTGCCATCTTCCTTGGACGAGGCAGGTAAAAACATCTGCCCATCGGAGACGGTGTGACTTTGTAATGAACGCGTTTCCTGCGGCTTGGTGTCTCGCGTGTCATCTTTCGTCTTCGAGGTGGTTGTGGCTTTCGTGGATTTAGCCTCGACTTTTCTGCTGCCGGGTCCAGTTAATTCGGATCTAAGAGAAGCATCTCGGGGAACCTGTGCAAAGGATTCGATGCTACCTTAAAATTACCTGGAGCCCACTAATAATTACTTGCGGCAACAAAGAGCCGGCGGCTTAAGGTGGCACATTATACTATAGATAATAGTGTGAGGCATCCGCTGCTATTTTAACCTCTACGTTAATCATCAGAAATCTGGTGTTAGATTAACCATGGAATTCACAATGACAGTAAGCCGGACATGCTGTGTATCGTCGGTTAATGCATTAACACCCGGCTATGGACGTAAACGACGAAAAAATAAAGCCGAGGGAGGGTTGTACCATTGCCGAGCCGCCGTGTTCGCTTCCACCGAAAACGGGTAAAAATTTTCCAGACTTCCAACAGAAATTAGGAGCGGGCTGTTCTCTGTGAACGTATAGTCTTTAACAAAACTACACGGTCTTAGGGGTTTGCGTCTAAGCCATGTAAAGGGACTCCTGAAAGCAGGCCTGGGATACCTAGGCTCAAGAAGGCTGAGGATGAGATTTCCCGTCACCTGCGTGATCTCGAAAGGTTTAGATATGCAACAAGTCCAGTTAGAAGGTATCGAAGGTAACCTCTTTGGCTGTATATTTATGACAAAGACTACGTGCTGCTGGAGTCATCTGGAGGCCGGTCTATGTTATATATCTATCACTGGTAAAATGGCAAGAATTGGGCCTAGTTGGTTATTCATGTTGGTTTCACCGCGCTAACACATTGAACGACAGAAAAGACAAACACCACAGAGCGCGAACAAACAACTGGTTTTAATGGATGAAACGGAAGTCATTTTATACACAAAACGTGATCGTCATCAAACAAACATAAGCACCGAGGAAACATGAGGAAACACTCATCGCAGGGAACAAAGGCGTACAGCTAGACACACTCATCGCGATAATCTGAGCAAATCAACTTCTTTCGCAGACAACGACAGTGATACGTTGCTGATACACATATCGGCCCTGACGGATTTTATTTCAAACGCTTCTGTGATCTCTCTTTCGGTTTTATTATCAGAATGCGAAATAACAGCGGTTTTTTCAAATTGAGGCTTACATTTGCAGTGCTGGCAATGCGTAGCCAGCTTCCCTGGATGCGCGATTGATTTGCAATTGTTAGCATGCTCATTTAGCCTTTTGTTGATGCACCGACCCGTTTGGCCGACATACTTCATACGGGTCGGTGCATAAACAAAAGGCTAAATGAGCATGCTAACAATTGCAAATCAATCGCGCATCCAGGGAAGCTAGCTACGCATTGCCAGCACTGCAAATGTAAGCCTCAATTTGAAAAAACCGCTGTTATTTCGCATTCTGATAATAAAACCGAAAGAGATATCACAGAAGCGTTTGAAATAAAATCCGTCAGGGCCGATATGTGTATCAGCAACGTATCACTGTCGTTGTCTGCGAAAGAAGTTGATTTGCTCAGATTATCGCGATGAGTGTGTCTAGCTGTACGCCTTTGTTCCCTGCGATGAGTGTTTCCTCATATTTCCTCGGTGATTATGTTTGTTTGATGACGATCACGTTTTGTGTATAAAATGACTTCAGTTTCATCCATTAAAACCAGTTGTTAGTTCGCGCTCCGTGGTGTTCGTCTTTTCTGTCGTTCAATGTGTTAGCGCGGTGAAACCAACACTGGTAAAGTTTTGAGGATGAAGGTACCTAAAGCAGACCTCCAATTAACGCTCACCTGTGTCGACTGCGGCTGCCTTTTCCCTGTAAAATTACCTAACTGTTCTGAACACCTGACTTTTTGCCATCACCTACTACAGTTATCTGCTCTCGAAATCCATTGCATTACTCAATCGTCCGTTGTTTGCCTTGCCCTCGCGTGTAGCCCAGCAAATGCCCGTTTATTCTTCTTGATTTCGACCAGTGTTACAATTCACGTTTGTTTCTTGACTTTTCTATCTTGCTGTCTCAGCCTCACACCTATCATTTTCGTTTCCATAACTCGCTTCGCTTTCCTGAATTTCAAACCTTACCCTTAGTCATCGTGCTCTTGTTTACAGCTGAGCATAGTGTGAAACATAACTCCAGACTACTGATAACTGTAAAATCAAGTTACATATCTACTTTCCTGTTCAAAGGGAACAGTAAGCTGCGAATAATAACGTGCGAGTGCCTGCCAAAGAGACCATAATCATGTAGTCTAGCTATATGTGGCCTACTCGGACCTCATTTGTACTACATAGGGTGCGGTCCTTATGTGCATTTTTGGGAGGAGAGGCATTAATGGAGGTGACGGAGCAATACCTCTAAATAGGCACCCGACCCGCACCGCGAGGAAACACGAAAAAGAAGATGGCAGGAGGAAGTGAGTCGTTAATTTCAAATATCAGGTTTTTTTTTTAACGTGGATTGACACGGCAAACCAATAACTCGTGAATTGCGGACCAAGCGTCAAGTGAAGCTGAATTTCCACTGCGTGAAGTTGGCTCGTCTCTTATTATTGTTGGTCGATGCAGCATGACGATACAATTATCGCCACCTTGAAATGTGGAGTCTAAGGAGTTGCGATAAGTGGGTTATATATAGGCACGAATTTTTACTGTACGCGGGCCATCCACAGACTTCCTGGAGCGGAAGGGGGAGGCCACATCAAGCGTGGCTCGCAGACCGATGATCCGTGGCGTAAATCGGGTTTTAACTTGCGCTCAACTCCCATAGCGCACAGGTGTCCTTTGCATTTTGCTACATTGGCAACGTGGACCCCTTCAGGGCTAGCACGGCCCAGTCTTACTTCACTAAATTATCCTGCCTCAGCAGAGGACTTCCACAGCTACTGGAACAGAGAGGTGGTTATAAACGACCGGGGTCAGAGCAAGAATTTTGGGAGGCAATCGCCGCACTTACCTGAGCCTCAGCGCCAGCGGACAGGGCTTGCAGGACGACCGTGGTCTCCTTCTTGACAAGGCGGCTTAAGGCGACCGACGCCCGCCTGGCTGCTCTGGCGATGCGCCGGCCGGGTGACAGCGCTCTGGAAGCCATGGTCTTGGAGGCGGCCGGCTGGACGGCAGGTGGTTTTTCTTCCGGCTGACTCGCCGTCCCAAGCTCCGCTACGGCAGGAGCCGGCACTGCTTCGTCCTGCTTAGGTTGGGCCGCTGTTCTCAGGCCGTCCACGCCACGGGGCTCGACAGCTGCGGGTGCGGCTCGTAACTTACGCAGTAAAAGCCAATAGACGAGGAACATGAGCGTCACACCGAACAGGGTGATAGCTGTGTAAAAGAGCTCGTCGCTGGCACTCATCGTCGAAGCGGGTGGTACTGTCGGAGATCCACGGGGTGTTCTGTAAGTCTTGGCTTAGAGAGTGCGCCGTGCTCGTCGCTAATGGTGAACGAGTCGTTGGCGTTGAGCAGCGCGTCGTTTTGAAAGTTACAAGTGAGATATCAGCCCTACTGGCGAAGCGTTCGAGAATCGAATGGGCTAGGCTCGAGCGCACGCAGCACACGTACTTCTTCTTCTTTTCCTTCTTCTTCCTTCTTCGTAAATGGCATATACCTACATATCTACGAAGGCGGATTGGCCAGGGTTGAGTAAGAACAGCAGATAGTGCGGGAACCTTAGAAGTAGTAGCATACCGTTGTCGCATTTGATACTGTGCCTACTGCCGATCTCTACTGCAGCGGTTAGAGTATTTTTTACATGCTAACTCGAGGTAAGAAAAAGGATAGTCATCGTCAGCTACGGGATCTCGATTTTGAGAGTCTTAAGCGCTGGCCTGGCGCTCTGCTAATCGGAGTACCTTCGGAAGGAGTATTTTATCTTTTTAATTCGGTCGCTATAGCTTTGTGGAAGTAACAACGCCACGTTTCTGTGACAGAGTGCAGATTGCTGTTGAACGTTAAACGGTACTGGCATACTGAGATGCATCACGTTATTTCTGTCAAGTTGAACATTTTGTTAACGTATTCGCTGAGAAAGATACTCAGTGATGAGAACTTGGGAGTCCTAGGAGGTCAGGTTGTTGTTTTCCCATGTCCAATGCACTGGTTGGGAAAGGGACTGTCGAGAAATGACAAGGCCGAAGGAAAATAAAATACACCGGGGATCCTTCATGCTTCAACCATTATTATTTTTTTTCCAATATGACCAGTGGTAGCTCTGAGGCAAATTCAGAGACGGCGCCTTGTATTGCGAAAGCAAAACCACGACAGCCAAAGCGAGACCTCGGGTAGCCGCAGCTATGCCGTGAAGAGGCGTCAAGAGGCACAGCTGGTCTCCTCATAAAAACAATCGGTCTGCCATAACATTTTGTATTACTTTTATTTTATAATAATAAAAAATGTCATGGCAGGCTGATGTTTTCCTGCAAAATTTGAATTCACGTTACTCCTATGGGGCAGGAGCTGCTCACTCGGGTCGCTTCTTTCATATGGGAGGGTGATATCAGAATCAGCCTGCCAGAACCGCTTGCATTCTCGTTACCCCCACGACACGAGGGCACGTCCATATGGCTTGGTTGAAGCGTTACTTTATATGTGGGCTGGTAGCTCACGCTCTCGCGTCATACCCTTAAAAGATGAGCTTCACTGTCCCCAATAATGTAGCACCTTGCACTGATAATGCGTGGTAGGGGAGTAATGCAGCAGGCAAAAGAAGTTTCCGCTGTTGCTTTCGCAATTAAGCTAGGGTTAAGCAGAGTGAAACCACAACTAATTGTTTTAGAACACAGTATGAGTATTTTTTTCCATTAAGGCTTCCGTCGATGAAGTAAGGACTGATAGTACGGCCGTCATAAATGCCACAACAAACATTTGCTCACCCATTACTTGGTGTTTGTGCTGACGTATAGCCCATGCATGGGTACTTGTCGCGCCAGTAATGGGCATTGTGCAAATTGAAATTCGAGTACCTGCAAAATTAGGTCTCGCATGTCCAAAGCACTTTGGGTAGAAATTCCGAGTCTTCATTACATTTAATTAAGCGTGGTTGGCAAACATCAAGCCGTTTCTCAAAATCACTCTGTGTCAGATACTGGGGAAGACACACATATGGTTTACAGCTGTGTCTTGAAAATGATCTAATTGGAGCCGGAGCTCCGTAGGCGTTGACAATTTACCCGACACTTGCTCCCGGCCTGAGAGCAACGCTGCGAGAACATCGACGTCTAAATCATCAATTCTACCCCCTGGTTTTTTTCTTTTCTGAACATGGACTGATACAATACTCTTAAATAGATTAAATATCGATATGAACGGGAGAAGAGTCGGCACATGACGACCTGGATGTTGGGCAACATGCAGCTGGAATGCCAGCTCCGCGCCATTTGCGCGTGGACATATAAGCAATCACAATGTTCCCCTTCTAGGCAATAGAGTATCGGAGTTGCGCTGGCACGACCATTCCCGGAATTTGCCCGTAGCGGCGTGACGTCTTAATTCTGGGTGGCACTACCCCAGACTCAAGTGATTTGAAACACTGACCCTGGAATGCCCTTGTCACACGCTCACCTCTAAAACGGACACATCGAACGCAGTCGTCTGCGTTTTTTGTGAAACTGTAGCTTACACATGCTGCGCAACCATGCTATAACAGAACAGCAAGTACAATTGCCTAACAGCATACAGCCACTGGCGCGCAAGCGCGCGGCCATAGCTTTTCCTTTTTGGACATAAAACAGAAGCTCAACCTATAGTGAGAAAATGAACTAATAGCGATTTCTCAAATCGAGCCCCTCGGGAAGCTGGGCAGCCATACCGGAAGTGGAGAATACAAAAAAAAAAAAAATTCTGCAGCTTTCGACCGTCAGCGTTCCTAAAAACTGAACGTTCCCGCAGGTGACGATGACTATCCTTTTTGTTACGTCGAGCGACAAAGCAGACAAGGCCGGCCGCGGCCTAAGCTAAGCATGGCCCTCTTGCCAGGGGAAACTAGCACACGCTTTTCGAATTGTGCGCTACATTCATCACAATACGTCACCAGCGGACATAGCGCTTGTGCCATACTTCCGGCGCTCCTCGTGCGCTCAGTTACGGTCCCGTGCGGAACAAAGCCGGATTCTACTCGCGCTGCAGGCCTCTAGAAAATCGGTGTTTGTTCGTCTCAAAAACTGACATGGCATAGTCTCGTTTACGCCATCAAACCCCTTGACGGGACTAACCACCCAACTATATTTATTAAGTGCATTAGTTGTTTCCTGTTAATTACAAATGATTAGATGGATTTTGGCATGTTATTTCGGCCGGGATAGAGCGTTTGTGACTGAAAAAATTTGTTATATTCTGACCCGGCTATTTTTTAAACTAAGCCTTCGCTGAAACACCTCATATATATTTAGTAACCCCAGAGGCGTTACTAAATTTGCGAAACGCTAACCGAATCGTCACTCTATTGAAGCCCAAGCTTCGGCGGTAATTGTGACCTTACCATCCTCCTTTTTGATGTATATGTTAACTCACGGAGACTGAAACATGCTTCGCCACTAGTGTCCGTCAACATCATCATCAGTAAGCTTCCATGCCAAATAAGTTTATTTCCAAATGTATTGCGAAAATTGTTGATGTAGCCGTATACCTTGAAACCGGATCAGTCAATGTTAGTAGTAGCCATAGTACAAAATATGTGCTGCCCTGGTTTGACGCCTGGTCCGCTATTCTGGAAATGTCCTCCTTGGTGAGAGCCGATTGCTTCGAGCACCGGATGTAGAAGTAAAGATTGCTTGACCCAGCTTAGGCGACTTTCTGTGCAATCTTAAACTAACTTAACCCTAAAAACTAACTGAAATAAAAAATGAATGAGAATTGCGGATTGAAAAGCCGGTGTTACAGGAGCTATCGCGGTACTCTCAAGACGAAACTTGATCGTTCCCCTAATTCTAACAGAAAAACCATGCATTAAAGTGCTCGACACAGCTTTCGCTTGTGTCGCTAGGTTCAAGCCATGCATACCCTCCCCATTTGTATGCGTTCGTCGTCAGACTATGACAATTGTAGAGTGTCTTTTGTGCATCAGGTGTTCGTGCGATCTTTCGTTCACAAGGCCGACAACAACAGTAGCACGACTGATAATTCCATAGTATGTTTTTTTTTTATTTCACAAACTTGCTATAAAATTTGCGCGAACAGAGGAGATGAAACTCACCCTTTCTGCTGCTTGGTTTTACATTTAATTAGGCGATTGTGTGGCCAGTGGCACACATTTACGACGATTGATGAAAGGCGGCTGCCAGCTGACATGTATGAGCGCGATGGGAAGCCTGTTGTTCAAGAGCAGCGCCGAACATTTATACTTTGTCCATGTGCTGCCATATGTAGTAGTGCTACATTTATCTCTAGCCATAATTATAGACGAACATACAGACTACAACCGGAAGTTGATGCACTATACAGTTGTGCATGCGTAGAACACATGATTGCGCGGCGGCGGATGTTTTGTTTCGCATCATAGCCCCTTTAAATTCTAAGAGATGAAGCTCAGGCTGTTAAAGTTTAAATACGAAACCTAGTAAGACAGGGAATGATTTATACATTGTTAATTTTTGGCGCAAGAGGGCACAAAAATTATCAGGGCAGTCAGAACCGTTATATCGACGTCCTACCTATCGCCACGCAATCATTTTAATGTCCTGTGCACTGAAAACACCTTAAACAGCGACTGATGTGGAGAAAAGAGAACAAATTAAAATTTAGTTGCCCTGATAATGCTCTTATCTGGAATTAAAAACATGAACCGCCAAATGTACATTCAACACAAAATTTATTATTTTGCTGACAAATGTGAGAAAAACGCAGCCCATTAGCAACATGTTCGAAACTTATGGAGAATGTTTCCCCACATTTCCTTCAGATGTGAATCGCCTTGTAAATTACAGGAAGGAAATTTTAATAGGTGCTGAAAACTACCAACTTGCTTGGGGACATTTAGAGTTATAACAAAACTCAAACTGCGCTGTGTAAGCTACGCTGTGTCTATAGAGGTATACCACACTAAAACTGTAATATCTTTTACCGCACTCTTTTAAAGCGAGTCAATAAAAGTGTAGGAAAAGTTATGTTAAGCGTTATTACAGCCAATTAATTGCGCACGAATTCTGCATGTGTTCTAATATACATTTCCACTAAGGCAACCCTATTTCGATGTCCCAGAAAATGTTGTTTATATCTACAAACACCATGTTTTTTTTTCGCATTGCTCAACATTATCTGCTCAAGATGAATGTGCGTCCTTCAAGGAGCACAGCGGATCCGGCTTCGTGTCCATTTCTAAAGGCAAATGAGTTTCATAGAAAAATGGTCAATGTAATTGCACATATGGTAACTATATGAACAGATGTGTAGAAATATTTGAGCGCGGAGCGATTGAGATTTGCAGAAGGAGTAGCAGAACAAACTTAAGCTTGCCCAGATTTGAAGAAGGGCATGTTAGTTGCACCGTATGATCTGATGGCGATAACTTAATCACACCATGACCAACATCACTTACGACGCTACGCGGACCTCTGTCGAAGCTTAGAGGCGTGTTCTTCCGTCACTGCTATGTCACGATATATAGTCTCCACACGGCGACGGTGTCCCGTTTTGTCCCACCACTGATCACGGCGTTGCTGGCAGCGAAGTTTGAGATCGTTCGTAGTCTTTCCAGGGCGAGACAATAATTAACGGAGGGGAGATACCCCTTTTGGCTACCTTGGGCTTCGGCGATTGGTGTTGATCGGAGCTATCGAAGATGGCGTGTGCAGGACAGCACGTTGGGCGAGTGTTCTTGCGAGATGTTCCGATGGCCCAGGAATATGGAGGCACGCGTATAATTCACGGTATTTACGACCTTCCAAAGCCTCTTCTACTGGTGGAGGACGACTTTCTCAGCGAGCCGTTGATGAGCCAGTCGCCAGTGGGATATTGCTTCCCTGTGCCGTGACGATAGGTCGCTGCACAGGGTTGAATTCCTAGGTGACCTAAGGTTGAGTCCTGTTTACGGCGCGGCTGGTCGACTTCCGCTTCCGCTTCGAGTGCTTTGAACCTGCGATGTGGTACGAATGAGTGGAAATGTAACTGGTCACAACACGAAACAGCGAAAAGGTTGAAAGAATCGGTATGACTCCTCGCTCGGTGAGAGGCTGATAAATGGCACGGTATATGGTGTGGACATACAAACGGAGTCAACCGCTTAGAGCGCCGGACTCGAAATCCCTAGGTTGTGGCTTCGGACTTCATCGGTGCCATATGATTGTTTTTCTTCTGATTTCTAATTCTTTAACTTCGTAACCGCAATGTCATTTCATATTGATAAAAAATACACTGTATACGCTTCCTTTGGTGTCATCTGTTGTTGGCGCTGTTTGCATGTATCACATAAAGAGCGCCCCATTTTGCCTACATGTGTTTGCTGATGCTTACCAGATGACGGACTAAAACGTCCCCAAGCATCAAATGGGATACAAGACTCGAAATTCGGCTTGGTGACCGACTTTATTAGAATACCGTATGATTGCAAGGCGCGGTGTTGTTGTGGATAAGGATTTGCCAGACAGCAAAACAACCAGACCGGCTCCCGCGGACTGTTGTTGTGGCTGTAGGAAGAAGGAAAAGAAAATGCACCGGCCTGCTACTAGCTCTGTAGCTGAGCCACCTCCACTGCCTCGGGCAGATAGAAGAGAAAATAGAGAAGAAAGAAAAGGAAGAGGGAAAGAAAGACGTGCGCCGCAACAACAGCCGTCGTCCATCCCCGAAGTGGCGGTGGCGGGTGCAATGACGGCCTGTAGGACTGGTGAGTGTCCTGTTTCTCAACGTAATATGTCGCCAGGAAGCTCAATAAAAGTTGTTCGTGCTGCGCGAAATTAGTTTGAAATGCATAGCAGCGTAATTTCCCGGCAGGCGGGGAAGAGAAGGCTGTTTTTTCTGTGAGCCGTGGCTCTCTACTCGTCATCATTCGTGACGCTCCTGCTTGGCGAAAACGCCGAAAGGTCTCCTATAACGTTGTATAGTTCTGTTCTGGGTAGTATTAGTAGAACAGTTCGATGTGGTCGATTCCAGTAGGTCGAATGAGCAAAAAATCTTTTCTAATCGCTATTTGTGCCGTAAAAGTGGCGGCGAAGGGAAGCATACAGTTCATTTGGCATGCTTGAAAATATGAATTAAATAATTTTAACAAGACAGATGTTGGGGCTAGTTGGTAAAGATTCATAATAAAAAGCAGTGCACACTAAAACACCTCACGAAGAACAAGGAAACACTGCAAGCGCTTGCGGAGTTTCCTTATTGTTATCTCTCTAGTGTCTTAGCGTGGGCTGTTTTTATCATATTTATTTTACCTTACTTGAGTGGGCTGGGACCAAATATATAACCCTGACATTAATTTAGAGGCGTTCTTAAGTAGATCTTCATTAGCTGAGGTCATGAGAGTTAGCGGGCATGAGAGCATGAATGCAAAGCGTGGTTAGCCGGCCCAAAGTAGGGTGGCTTTTATTTAATCATAAGAAGATGGAGTGTTCAAAATATGGTAAAAACTGCTGAACAGTCCTTTTGCAAAGGTGGGATACTTACCGTTTCATGATGAAATACTTCTTTCTACACGGCACTGTTTCATCATTGATATTACATACGTGACACAATGAGAAAAATGCAGATGCAGTCGGCCCATAAAAGCATAAAAAATGGTAAGGTTTTAAAATACTAGAAACCGAGCTTTAATAGATGATTTTTTTCAGTGCAGATTTTGTGGTCAGAATTGTATTTATTGCAATGTATTATACCTGTATTATATTGCATAGCACTCTATTGTGTCATACTGTATTGAATATTGCATTGTATAGTACAGTATTGTAGTGTTTTGTTACATTATACCCTACAGCCTTAAACACAATAATGATAAAAAAAGAAAAAAAAATCGTTACGCCGTTCTGTACTCGCTTGCTACCTGAAATGTCTCGGTTCGAACCTTCTCTGTTCAACGCTTTTCTCTTTCTTTTTTTTTTTATAGTGTGAAAGAACTAAAGGAGAAATACAAGCGTTAGACGATTCCGATAGGCTTTGAACATCCGCATTTTGGACTTTCTCAATGAAAGGAGATTATAAACTACAGCCAACGCTAGCCGTTCATGTACTTTGGCTCAGAAGTTCAATTCAAAGTCAACTTGGTTTAAATTTTTCTTCATCGTGCTTTACGAATGCAGGAAATCGAAATTGACACATGCTGTACCACCTTATAGTAAACCACACGGGATCGCCCCGATATGGCCGAGCCGATAAATCAAGGCAACAGCAGAGAGACCGTTTTTCTCTACAAGCATGCCAGTTCTCCAGTTTTGATTTATCGCGTTCCTGCTTAAGACGCAAAAAAAAAAAATGACTCTAAGACAATGCCTTCCCATTAATGCGTCCCACCAGCGTAGCTATGGCATACTTTTACAGCGTGGACTGTGGGGCGGAATCCTGGCGTACACTGCGTTCCAAAACCACTCTGCCGCGACCTCTTCTTTCATCAGCTTGGTCAATTTCAGTGGGACATTCGTGTTAAACCTATCAGAATAGTCATGACGCATGATCTGAGAGCGGGGGCGACCGCGCTCGGATGACTGCAGGCGATGATGTCAAGGTGCAGGGTCACATGATCGACGCTGCTGACGTGAAATGTCAGCTATGCCAACGTAGGCAGCCGAAGCGGTATTATTGCAACAGCTGCGCTATAAAGTTCGCGCTGCGACGAAGTTAAGGTTTATCAGAATAGTCATGACGCATGATCTGCGAGCGGGGGCGACAGCGCTCGGATGACTGCAGGCGATAATTTCAAGGTGCAGGGTCACATGATCGACGCTGCTGACGTGAAATGTCTGCTATGCCAACAGCTGCGCTATAAAATTCGCGCTGCGACGAAGTTAATGAAATTTTTAGCAGCAGCAGGCAGCAGCAGTCCTTTTGGTTCGGCGGTATGTCTAATTAGTGTAGTTCTTAACAAACAGCGCGACAGAAAATCCTGCTCAGAGAGCTGTACTCACTGGCGTCGCTCTTGACTTCAGACTGGGCGAGAGACTGGTTAATGCTGCTGGTGGCGCTGCCATGACGTTTCTTGGACTTTTTCCGCCGGCTTTCATAGTTGGGGGTCGACACGACATCCGCGTCCTGGACGCGGCTGAGATGAGCCTCCGTCGCGCCAGACCCGGGCCCCGCGGTTTCCTGCTTTTGCGAAAGCAGCGGTTCTTTGGCATCGGGGCTGGTGGTCGCGGTTGCAGTAGCGCCGTCCATCGATGGTCCGACGGGGCTACCAATCGGCCGCGGCGAAGGCTGTCCCTGTTCGGCGGCACCATCTCTGCTTTCCGGCTGAGGCTCCACATTGCCAGCTTGTTCGTTCCTGGCATCGTCGTCCTTGCCCTGCACCGGTTTCTCCGTCGTGGCGTCAACGATCTCGTCTTCCTTTGTGGGCGCTTTCAAAGAAAGGTTTTCTTTACTCACGGCTGACCCCCTTTTATTACTCTTGGAATCTTCCGCGGTGCCCTCCTTGTCCGAGGCAGCGGCGCGCTTTTTGGATTTAGCCTTGCCTTCCTTGCGAGATGCCGTGAGTCCTTCGGACTTCTGCGAAACGTTGTCTGAAGGAACCTGCTCGAAAAATGATTTCCCTCATCACAAAACTGTACGAATGATTTTTTCCCTTTACGAGTGACAATGACACTCTAAGACGTATCTAGAGAGCAAAATTCATACACTTTGAGTAAATGTGATATGGTGTTCATTTGAGCCGGTTGATTTTGTGTGTTCGCTTCTTTTTAAGGTAAAAGTTTTTCAAGGCTCACAGAAAGAAATCTCGTGCGCGAGAGTTGTGTGCGAGATCTGTCAACACCTCCTATTAGGAACCTTTGGATTCGTGCTCAAGATTACGCGAGATGTGTTCTCCACCTCTGGCATTCCTGCCATCTGCAATGCCACACTTGAACGCGCGCCAAGGAACGCCACGCGACAGCAGCGATGATGTTCCGTCCAAACACACACTTGCTGGAGAAAGTGTGATAAATACTGCGCCTTTCCTTTCCTGTAAACCAAATATAATTATATGTAGCACTGAAACGAACGACGATAACAGATTGATTTATAGGAAGGGAAAGACGCGGTAACTGTCTCACTTGTTTCCTGTGGACACCTCAACCGCGCCATAAGGGAAGAGAGGAAGGTGGGAGTGAAAGTGGAAAGAGAGAAAGAGAAGCCATAGTGGAGGGCTACGGAGTAATTTCGACCACCTGGAGATCTTTAACGTGCGCTGACATCGCACAGCACACGGACGCCTCTTCGTTTCGCCTCCATCGAAACGCAGTCGCCGAGGTCGGGTTCGAACCCGGGCACTCCGGCACAGTAGTCGGGCATCTTACCACTGCACCACCCCGATGGGGCAAGCCGATAACAGGTCTCATATGTCTAGGGTTCCTGCCATCTGCAATCCCACACTTGAACGCGCGCCAAGGAACACCACGTGACAGGAGCGATGTCGTACCGTCCAAACGCACACTTGCCGGAGAGAGTGTGACAGATACTGCGCCTTTCATTTCCTGTAAAGCAATTATAATTATATTTAGCAGTGCTGCGAATGCCCATAAGAGGCAAATGATGAGCGGCAAATGATAGGAGAGAAATGGTTATCATTCGCCATTGTCCTCTTAAGAGACGTCTACCCTGTAATTTATATTCTCAACATTTTTGTCTGGGCACTGTGCCGTGTTGATTAATATACCAACCTTCTTAAGAAGTATTCTGCATTACTGTTTCGACATGATATTTAGCTTTGCTAAGGCAAAGAGTTCATCTAGTATTAGTAATGTTTCCAGGCACACGCACCGTCTTACACTTCCTACACAGGAAGAAGGATGTTTATCTTTACGCGCTTGTCGGGAGTCTGAAGCGGATCGCCATGTGAGATGTGCTGTTGTTGTTGTGGCTGTAGGAAGAAAGAAAAGAAAATGCACGGGCCTGCTACTGGCTCTGTAGCTGAGCCACCTCCGCTGCCTCGTGCGGACAGAAGAGAAAATAGACAAGAGAAAATAAGGAGGGAGAGAAAAACGCGCTCCGCAACAACAGCCGCCGTCCACCACCGAAGCAGTGGCGGGTGCAATGACGGCCTACAACAAATAAAAATTCGGTGGCTGGCTAGCCCCGCCGCAAGCGGCGTTGACCTTCTTTCCCAGCCCCGTAGGGCTAGAAACTACCACCCTCCGTCCATGTGCTGTACCGAAAAACGTAGATGGCACCTAACCCCATAGTTTCTTTCTTAAAGCTTAAATGGTGTGGCGTGCGAGGAAGCACTCCTCTGATGGGGCTGGGGCAGGTAGGCCACCGCCGCTTGCGGCGGGGGCTAGCCTGCCACCGAATTTTTATCTGTTGTAGGCCGTCATTGCACCCGCCACCGCTTCGGTGGTGGACGACGGCTGTTGTTGCGGCGCGCGTCTTTCTTTCCCTCTTCCTTTTCTTTCTTCTCTATTTTCTCTTCTGTCTGCACGAGGCAGCGGAGGTGGCTCAGCTACAGAGCCAGTAGCAGGCCCGTGCATTTTCTTTTCCTTCTTCCTACAGCCACAACAACAACAACAACCAAGGATCTCGCGGTATCCCACGGTATGTCGGGAAGTGTCACTGCTTCCTTAAGTGATTAAATGCTAATGATGGGTCGGCTCTTGGCTGCGTGCTGTGGCCGGAAGCTGGTTGATCCTTGTCCTTAAGGATTTTCTCCTCGCGATTCTTAACGCTTTCGTGTTAAAACACATACACCTATTCGCTATTACTCCCCAGTTCAGCACCTCTCCGTAGCGCTTGCGCAGTCACCGTCTTTTTGCTCTTTTCCTCTAGGTATTCAAACAGATGAAAAAGCCTAAATCGCACCTCTAGTACATAAAATACAATTTATGGGAACAAAAATACATTGTTTTTGTGCAGTGGTAAGACGCCCGACTACTGTGCCGGATTACCCGGGTTCGATCCTGACCGCCGGCGGCTGCGTTTCGATGGAGGCAAAACGAAAAGGCGTCTGTGTGCTGTTGTTGTTGTTGTTGTTGTTGTGGCTGTGGGAAGAAGGAAATGAAAATGCATGGGCCTGCTACTGGCTCTGTAGCTGAGCCACCTCCGCTGCCTCGTGCAGACAGAAGAGAAAAGAGAGAAAGAAAAGGAAGAGGGAGAGAAAGACGCTCGACGCAACAACAGCCGTCGTCCACCACCGAAGCGGTGGTGGGTGCAATGACGGCCTACAACAGATGAACATTCGGTGGCAGGCAAGCCCCCGCCGCAAGCGGCGGTGACCTACCTGTCCCAGCCCCATCAGGGGAGACCTTGCTATGTCAGTGCTGCTGTTGTTGTGGCTGCAGGAAGAAGGAAAAGAAAATGCACGGGCCTGCTACTGGCTGTGTAGCTGAGCCACCTCCGCTGCCTCGTGCAGACAGAAGAGAAAATAGAGAAGAAAGAAAAGGAAGAGGGAGAGAAAGACGCGTGCCGCTACAACAGCCGTCGTCCACCACCGAAGCGATGACGGGTGTAATGACGGCCTACAGCAGATAAAAATTCGGTGGCAGGCTAGCCCCCGCCGCAATCGGCGGTGACCTACCTGTCCCAGCCGCATCAGGGGTTAAAAATCCCCAGGTGGTCTAAACCACTCCGGAGCCCTCCACTACGGCACCCCTTTCTCTCTCTGCTTTCACTTTCACTTCTTCCCTTCCCTGCGCGTTAAAGATCCCCAGGTGGCTTAAATTACCCCGGAGCCCTCCACTACGGCTCCCTTTTATCTCTCGGCTTTCACTTCCACCTTCTTCCCTTCCCTTACGACGCGGTTCACGTGTCTACAGAAAAAGTGTGGCAGATACTGCTTCTTTCCTTTCCTGTGAACCGATTATTATTATTATAAGTCATTTTCGGCTTGATGACCCCAGACGGGTATGTATATAAGTAGACAAATCGTGCGCAATCATAAATAGCTACTTTAACGTGAAGCTTTGTTTAGATCTGGTGCTGTAACCAATCCAGGATTGCAAATCAATACACGGCTTCCCTCTCCGAGGCCGGGTTAGGGTCAGCGTAAGAACATACGGTGACGGTATCTCTTTCCTATTTAAAATATTAGATAGTTACCTTTATGAGAACGGTCCGGGTTCGTATTCGGTTGACAGCTGCGTTATTTTAACTATTTGTGCTGCTCCCCTGCCAAAGGAAGCTAGAATAATAACGCCATAGTGTTAAAGGCGCTGTTACCCCGAAAATCAGGCGTGGACGTAGGCGTTGCTGGCGAAAAATAACGAACACGTTTCTGGCAGCCGTGAATTGAGTGACTGGTCATTGGTACAGGTGAGGCCACGAACCAAATGATATGGTCAATTTGCCAAATTGCCCTTCGCCTCAGAGACGGGAGGGTGATAACAGAGTGCAGTCTTCTAGGACCATTGGATCCCATGATTGACACGCTGTCTGGAGGGAATGCAGGCACATTGCTGATCGCTTGATTAAAGTGGGGCTATTAACAACGTCGATATTCTTTCCTATTGTCTGAAAGTTTAAGAATGTATGCTAATGAGTATTTGTGGGTTAATAGAGGCTGAACGTTAGAATTAGTGATTAAGAAAGTAGGAAATTGTATGTAGGCAAGCGTCCGCAAGCAGCCGGCAGCGCGAACCATTAGTGCTGTCACGTCACACCCTTAAATGCGGAACTTATGTGTCCCACTAACTATGATGAACCAGAAAGCTCGACTTGAACTTAGTTAGCCCGTCAGCGCTACCGTGTGGGCACAAATCGTGCGGCGAATTATATCGCAGGATCAATATATAAGTATGCTAAAGACTAGTCAGACTCTACGCAGAGTGACTACGCACTCTTGCCAACTAAGACGCGGATCCTTCGTGTTAAGGCGCCCCTTTTCGACCCTTTTTAAGCGGTGTGTACTTACTTGCATCACGTCGGCCCCGGACGATAAGGCTTGCAGAATGGCGTCGGTCTCCTTCTTGACGGCGCGGCTTACGGCGACCGACGCCCGCCGAGCAGCCTTGGCGATCCGCTGACTAGGGGACAGAGCGCCGGACTCCGGGGAGCTGCCGACGTCAAGTGTGTGGTGCTCAGACGGCGTGTTCACTGTCGGTTGGTTCAAGGCTGCATTACCGGCGGCGTCATCAGGAATCACTGCAGTGGCCTTCTGAGACTGGTCGACTTGGTCGACAACCTCGCCGCGTGGCTCGACTGCAACTTGGGGTCCGAATCCACACCTGCGGACCAGAAGCCAAAGCACCCCGAATAGGACTATGACGCCTATAAGGATGAGCGCCATGAAAAGCACGTCGGTATACGTGTCCGAGGTCATGGTGGCGGCCGCTGGTTGTCGTTGACTGCAGCGCTGCAAACGCGCCTTCTTCCAGCGGAGACTGTATCTCTAGACCTCGGTGCTGTACGGTGAACATCCAGCAAACGACATAGAAACTGGACGTGTCTGCAAGCCGTCCGACGTTCTTCTCAGGGAGGCAACGAAGTGCGCGTGGACACGTAGATCTTCGTTTTTGTTGCCAACTGGAAACTGTAAAGCTGCACCGCATGTAGGGACAGCTAACAGCAGCCTGACTTCTCTTGAATTCATTGAAATTCCCCCTTTCTATGACAGCGGTGTGCCTAAGGGCAACGGGACTGCTGAGATACAAACCGGAATACGTAATTATGATATGTCAATGGTACAATATCCCAATTTTTCGTTTCAACCACCAGCATCGTTCCCTCGCATCAAAAAAGTGACTCCGCCGGTACTCTTCTCGTGCAAAACTCGATTGAGGCATTCTAAGGCGGTTTTTATCATTAAGTTCATGCTCACTTGGCATACACCCTATATACTCTGGCGAAATGGCGACGGCCCGTATCGCCACGGTAACATGCCCGAACTGGGGGCTCCAGTGCCGAGAGAACCTTTTCCACTTACTCTGGCAATACGCTGCATTTGAAACCGGAAGAATGGAACCAGATTACATTCTCTCTGGCACACAAACTGCCATAGCGCGTCAGTCTCGGATATCGAAACAAAATCCCTGTTCTCCGCATGTGGGAGCTAAAGAAGGCCTGATCGGGTCGGTGTAGGGCTGGCGACTAAGGTCCTTTTGGTCGGGTATAGCAATAGAAAAAGGCATAGTACAATGACCTGTACTTCGAGATACTAACCTACTTTCCACCTCTCTCCTCAAAGTGGAATTGTACCTTCTCTTCAAAAGTTAGGCTTTCATTAACCTGTCAGCTCGTTGTGATAACTTTTTAGCTAATGTTTTGTGTCAAAATGTAGGGTGAAGGGTAATTTACACAAATTGCTGACAATAAATTTTGAATCTTTGTGGTTGCTTTCTTTCTCTCGACAGCGTGGTGATTAAATTACAGGCGTTGCCTGCGGGTTCATCTCGCAGCATCTTAAACAGATATGTCGACTTGAAGACGTCAAGGAATGCAATTTGAACGCTAAAACACATTCAGTAAAGGTGGCAACTGATTTGTACCGTGCTAGTCCTTAATATAGAAAGGAACGTGAGGAAAATTAATCCGAGGAAAAGCACCCAAACCGCTGTTTTTATTTGCGTTCAAAACATAGCCTTGAAATTGTACCCCCAAGATGTTTTATTCATTGTGTGAAAAAAAAACTACAGAAAATTAGTTCAGCTCGTGCCTCACCAAAGTTAGCAGCCACGAAAGCGATAAGAGTTTTAAATTTGGTCTTATTCGCTCTTATATGTTTTATATATTGTTACGTGGCGGCAAGTCGATGAATACAGGAGAACAGAGAACACAGAGAGAGACAATGGTCGATGATAGTGAGATGACGTTTAATGAAAATGTTAGCGGGCCTCTCTCGAGCACTGCTGCCCGTGCCACTATCGCGCCACTGTCCGCTTCTTCTTCCTTGCTCGTCCGTAATTTGACCCGGGGCCACCGAGGGATCGTCCCGATCGTGGACGAGGAAGTTTACCGATGTTGATGGTTCCATGGCATGATGATGGGCGTGTCTGGATGCTTGAAGAAGAAGAGGAAGAATAGAACGGCTTGCCGGCACGATGATTCCCAATTGCGGAAGCCAATCTCAATATGGTCTGCACATGTAGACTTAGAAAGTAGGATTCGCCTTGCAATGTACAACAAGGAGGTATCAGCGTTAGTGACGCTCGATATTGCTAAGGCCTATGACAGCATTGAACATTCCATTCTACTAAACAAGTTGTCATTATTACGTCCTCAGTTCTACATTTATGCGTGGATCAGGGAATTTTTGAAAGGACGAGAATTTTTTTGCACTGATGGCACATTAACCTCAGACACCTATGCACAGACAAGAGGGGTGCCTCAGGGTTCTGTGCTCTCCCCACTCCTTTTTAATATATTAATGTGCGATATTCCGGTTCATCCTGATGTCACTGTATATGTATATGCAGATGACATAGCATTCTTCGCCTCGGCAAAAGATATTCATGACCTATATCGTTCACTACAGGCTTACCTAAATGCACTTGAGGTCTGGTTTGACAAAATTAAATTGGTTTTAAATGTGTCCAAAAGTAGTGTACTAGTTTTTAAAACCGTAACCCCCTTATATGTTTCGTTAAACTACCGCTCAGATGTCATACCTCAAGTGGAATCTGTGCGGTATTTAGGCATTACGTATGATGCTACTATGGATTGGAGGCTTCACATCAAGTCTAATGTTCGGAAAGGTGAACGTGCCCTTGGTAGGCTGACACGGATAAGTAACAGGAAATTTGGTATGCGTCGAGATACTCTTCTACTTTTGTACAAAGCCTATGTGAGACCGATTCTGGAATTCGGCTGCATTCTTTTTTCTGGGTGTCCAAAATATAAGCTGCATCCTTTGCTGCTTCTAGAAAGACGGGCGCTGCGCCTCTGCCTAGGGCTTCCACAGTCAGTCTCTACCACTGTTTTGTACTTGGAGGCCCGCATTCCGGACCTTAACTCCCGTTTCCACCTTCTAACTGTCAGATCATTCTTGCGATCATTTGAGACTACTCCCGGTGTGGCTATACCTATTTTTGTGTCAAACCCCGCCCTCTTTCTCACTCACCAATGGCCAAGGGTCTGCAAGCCCCAGGTTGTTTATACGCAGAGCATTTTAACAAACATTGGTGTGGACCTTGCTTCTATATGTCCTATTGGTTGCTCAACGTCCTTTGTGGATATAAATTATGACTCTATATTTCCATCTAATGTGAAGCACTTGCCCTCAAATTTAATATCCAGTCTCCTATGTGAACACCTTGAAAGGTTCCCTGATCACGCTGTAATTGCCACTGATGCGTCTGTGATTGCGCACAAAGCTGCGATTGGAATTTTTTCGGAGTCTCTTTCCTGGAGTTTTTCGGTGCGTGTCCCGGATTACACACCGATATTTCTAGCAGAGTTTATGGCAATTGGGCTAGCGCTACTAAAAGTTCCCTGCAGTCAATCAAAAATAATTTTTCTATCAGACTCTCTTTCTGTTTTGTTGTCACTGGAGTCAGCACAGGATGCTCAGTTGAGCCGCTCACTAAACTATTTCATACCTGGGTGGGTGAAAGAAATACGCTTCATCTGGGTCCCCGGACACAGCGGTATTTTTCATAACGAAACGGCAGATTTCCTGGCTAAATCAGCTCTTGGTGCATCTGTTTCTTGTACCATTCCTAATATCACCATTTTTGGAATGTCCCGTTTCCAGCGATATCAATACCTAGCCGCTACATGCAATGATTCTTTGCTATCTACAGCCGAATACCAGCATCTCATATACTCATGGAAAGTTCGAGCATGTAAATCACGGCAGTGTGAGGTTACGATGACTCTTCTGAGATGCAGGATTCCTCGCTTAAATCTTTATTTATGTAGATGCGGGATCATCCCCACAAACCTTTGTGAGGCTTGCGGTGAAATTGAAAATATCGATCACTTCCTTCTCGCTTGCCGAAGGTTTTCACATCAGAGGAGAGTGCATTTAGAAACTCCAATTGCACGCTTGGGATTTACGTTATCGGTCCCGCTTCTACTCTCCTTCGGTGCGAGTGCGAAAGGATTTGCGTTGCCTCAAATTTGTCAGTACTTACATAACTACATAACAGCTACGGACAGATTCCCCTGCTAATTGCATTCCAAATTTACAAAACTACAAATTTTTGCATCATATTTTTCATTCAGTAACTTTTGTGATCTTAAACCTTTTGTTTTTGTTTAGTTGTCAATTACTTTATTACACTAATTCAGTTTGTGTAGGACATTTGGCAGTCCACACTGAACCCTGGCCAATCCCCCTTCGTGGGTATGTGCCAAATATCAAGGAAGAAGAAGAAGAAGAAGAAGAAGATTCCCAATGAGCCTTGGCCCAATTCTTTGCTACCAAATTCTTGGCCGATCCCCCTCTGTGGGTATGTGCCATAAGTTATTTGGACAACAACAACAACAACAACCTTGGCCCAGCCCACTCTCGGGTCACACGTTGCCACGACTCGATGGCGGAGGCCAAGGTACGCACCGCAAGGCGTAGGCAGGGGAGGATGCCTTGAAGTGTAGCGGTGTCTTGAGTCGTGTGGTCTTTGGTCGGCACATCAGGTCAGTGGGATCACATATGGTCGTTCGGGTCTCTTCTTGTGTCTTGTGGTCATCTGTGGCGTCTCGGGTCAGTCTCTCGTCATGTCTTGTGGTCGGGGCGGGGGGACGGGGCTGAGGAACGGCAAGGTCTTGCTCGGCCCCTCAGGCTGAGGAACAGCCGTGCGATGCCTCCTAACCTTTAGCCGACGGCGCAAGAAGTCGCATGGTACCCATGCTCCGGACCAGGATGAGGGGATGATGCTGAAGTACCACGCACCTCCAACCAAATGTTACGTAACAATATTATTGTGCCATAGGAGTATGGCCTGTAGCTCACGTACGTCACTCGTTTCTTGATAGAGAACTGCCTGCTCCCTTGTCGGCAGCGATGAAAGCAAGTCAGCGTCGATGAGATGAAAAAAAAATTAGTTGTGGTTTAACTCTGGTTAACCCTATAGTTGAATTGCGATAGCAACGGCGGAAGCTTCTTTTGCCTGCTACATTATTCGCCTATCACGCTATATCAGTGTAAGGTGCTACATTATTGGGGACACTTAAGCTCATCCTTTAAGAGTATGACGCGAAAGCGTAAGTTACCGGTCTTCTTCTCCTCCTCCTCCCCGGCTATTCAAGGCCAAGCGTGGCCTCCGCCGGGACCACGCGACGGCTCGAAACCTGGCGCAGTATTGCTATAGCAATAAAAGTTGGCTGTGGTTGAGCTAGGGCTAACCCTAGTCGAATTGCGAAAGTAACGGCTGCATGGCTGCGCTTGTGGTTGTAGCTTGTGGTTAAGCGTTTGGTTTTGCTATACCACTTTAATGGCAGAAAGTGAAGTGGAACTCAAGAGACTTCTGATGCGCGTACAAGAAGAGAGTGAGAAATTTGGGCTTAAACTGAACATTAAAAAGACGAAGATCATGGCGTCTTGCCCTATCAAGTCCTGGAGCATCAATGGACAAGAAGTGGAAGCTGTGACAGATTTTCTGTTCTTGGGCGCCGAGATTACCTCGGAAGGGGACTGCAGCCATGAAATTAGGAGACGCCTGCTTCTGGGAAAGAGAGCAATGGTTAGCCTTGACCGCCTAGTAAAGAGCAGAGACATTAGTCTGCCAACCAAGATCCGTATAACCCGTGCTATGGTCTTTCCAGTTGTGATGTATGGATGCGAGAGTTGGACTGTGAAAAAGGCTGACCGCCGAAGAATTGACGCGTTTGAATTGTGGTGCTGGCGAAGACTTAAGAGTTCCTTGGACTGCCAGAAGATCAAATCAGTCGATATTGTCGACCATAAACCCTGACTGCTCATTGGAGGGTCAAATTCTAAAGTTAAAGCTCAGCTACTTTGGTCATCTGATGAGAAGAGAGGAGTCGCTGGAGAAAGATTTGATGTTGGGAAAGGTTGAGGGTCGCCGGAGAAGGGGTAGGCAGCGAACGCGATGGTTAGATGGCATTCTCGAGGCATTGCAGATGAAGCTATGTGATGTTAAGAAGATAGTGAGAGACCGGAAAGCGTGGCGTGACATGGTCCATAGGGTCACGAAGAGTCGGACACGACTGAACGCCTGAACTGAACTGAACTATTGTATATATAAAATAAACTGTTCAGGTAACGACTAGGCTTTTATTCCTTATACCAATTGACGCTGCGATGATCATGTGAAGCAGTGGGATTTGGTTTCTACTCTGCTGACGACGTGCTCTGCATTTGCCGAGGCTCTGTGTAAAACCAAGTTTAAAATGGTTTCCCAATCGGTGGTGTGGTGGTTTGAGGTTGGTGCTAGCTCGACTCGAGTAGAAGCCGCTCCTCTGCAGCTTGAACGAAGGCGGAGTTCTTGCATTTATTAACGTCTCACGTCACGACACTAACTTCTTTTCAGTTCGGCTAGGCATTCCGTTAGCCAGAACGTCCAACGCAGTTTCAACGCTGCCCTGGGGAGATATATGCACACCGGCTACTATGATCCCCGTCTCGCGCAGTTTTATACAGCGACGGCAGCGGCGTCGAAGGCGGCGCTATCTGTTAGACCGCGTTCCGTTGAACGTATAAAGTTCACTGGTGTTTTAGTTGGTAGAGCTGTAAAGGTGTTCCTCAGATTGGTTCTCAGGAATGAAAAGTTGCAATAACTGTCTCACGATTTCTAGGCACCTCGACTTTGCCGAGTGGAAAGGAAAACAGACTAAATAAAAGACATGGCGTTTTTAGGACGGTGGCTAATTTCGGCTGCCTGAATATACTTCGCGCTGACACCAAACATCGGATCTTTATTATTTTGAATTACATCACCGCTGAAACACGGTTATTGCGCTTTCGCTTCAGTACCATGTATCCGGAAGCTATTGCTTGCAAAGTATTGCATAAGATCTCAAGGCAAGGTTAAGCTGCCATATGAATGCGAGTCCAGCTTTACATCATGCCCAAACAAAGCACAGCGTTTCGCAAAAAACCGCGCAACGTCACGGAAGATTTCGTCAAACGTCATTTCCACATCATCAGACTTTGGCTCAAAGTAGAGATAGCTGCCACAATAAAGCATGGTGCTGGGCTAGTTGGCGATTCATACACAGAACGATCACAGTTAAAAAAAGGACAACCTTTTTTCTCTCCTTCCTGTTTTGTAGATGTTTGTTTTTGCGTTGTCTTCGTTCCAAGTGCTAGCTGCTACCTTTTATTTTTTTTTTTTTTCATATATTTTTCATTGTTATAAAATCTGCCGACAGGCTGCAGGATATTTGCGAAAAGTTCGTCACTTCATTTCTATTCTTTGGCTCTTACAGCAGCACTTATTCATATCATATTGTTTCGGTTTGAGAGCTAATGCGGGAGTACAAGAGAGACAGATATAGAAATCTCTGTGCCTAGAGCTACGTGCGCAAATCACCGCGTTATTGAACATCTCCTCTGAGTGTGCCGAACAAGCTTGCCGGGGGTATTGTAAAGGTCGCTGCATTGAAAATCTAGGTAATGCATGAGGGTTTATGAGTCATGCAAGTAGCTAGAAAAAGTCATCTATTCCACACTCTCTACATATGAGAAATGATTTTAAAATTTTACTTATCTATCTAGGTAATGCATGAGGGTTTATGAGTCATGCAAGTAGCTAGAAAAAGTCATCTATTCCACACTCTCTACATATGAGAAATGATTTTAAAATTTTACTTATCTATAGCTATGGCGGCTCCGGAGCCATCGATAATAACATACACTGCCGGCGAGGTAAAAGCACGAAAATAGACAAGACAACTCCATGTAAGAGTGTGTCACGGCGTTAAGGCACGACGCAGCTCATACCTGCCAGGACGGTATCTCTACTGGGAACGCCGACAGGACCAAATTCGTGACCCTGCACTAACAGCCATTGAAAAATGCCATCCTTAAGCTAAAAAATAAAGAGTCAACGCAAAGGAAGACAAGGGATAAGGGACATGGGCAAGCGCTTAGTAGCAAGTGATTCTTTACTGAATTGGCATTGCAAAGCAGGGGCAGTGAACATCACATGATGTACAGGGCTATAAAAGCGAATGGTATTTGCAGTTGAAGAAAGGAGTTAAGTAGCGCGAACGGGATATCCAGCCTTTAGGGGTAGTCTATAACTGTAACGTTACGTTTCGGGCTAGCAGTCGAAGGTGTCTTGGTGCGTCGCCCCTAGTCAGTGGTATCTGCACAGTGCTGGTTGTATCGTGAGCCTATCGATCAGCGTCGTCAGCTATGCCATTGCCAACAATCTCAGTATTACCAAGATACTTTGTTGAGCGATTTGGTACTTATTCATTGTTAATATAAACAGCGCGAACACGAAGACAAAGGACAAGATAAAAGAAAGCCACAGTACAAGCGCTGACTCACAACTATGCCTAAACCCTTTACTCCATGGCCCAGAAAAAACAAACATGAAGAAAACGAAACAGTCACGTGAAACAACCCCTGGGTCATCTGCTGCACAAAAAACCACTTAAAAAAGACACCTCTTTGCTTGAAAGAGCAAGAGAAGTCTTGCTGACACACTTATTGTCCGTTGAAATAAAATATGATTCGAGAGAGATAGTGGAATCATATTTTATTTCAACGGACAATAAGTGTGTCAGCAAGACTTCTCTTGCTCTTTCAAGCAAAGAGGTGTCTTTTTAAAGTGATTTTTTGTGCAGCAGGTGACCCAGGGGTTGTTTCACGTGACTGTTTCGTTTTCTTCATGTTTGTTTTTTCTGGGCCTTGGAGTAAAGGGCTTAGGCATAGTTGTGAGTCAGCGCTTGTACTGTGGCTTTCTTTTATCTTTTCTTTTGTCTTCGTGTTCGCTCTGTTTATATTAACAATGAATCTCAGTATAGCCTGGTAACAGTTAGATGACTTCGTGACCCTCTTTTATTGTCTGGTGGTACAGATGTTCTACCTGTGCTACAAGTTGCTCGTGGTCGCCGAGGCTCAATACAGATTGAAGATATTGTTGGGAAGTTTTAGAATCACAGAACACCGCCCTCTTTGAGGCCTTTAGTAAGATTACAGAATACTTTACGGCCGTACCAAGTGCTGTCAGTTCCGCCCCAGTAGAGACAGCCCTGTGCAACATCGGTCGTTTAATCTTGGCTTGCCCTGTCTCGCAGGGACGACAACGGCATAAGCAGAAATCCTAAAAGGTACGTAGCAGTCCGTGCAGACATGAGTGTGGTCCCAACAGTCAAAGTGTAGCATATACAGAGTCACTTGCTGAAGAGCCGGCGTTGGTAATTTTGATTTCTTCGCAATACCTAGAATAGCAAGGCACGCATATGAGAACCGCAGGCACCACAATGGAGAAAGAGGTTGTTCAGCCCGTGTGAACGCTTTTGGGATAGAAGACTATTGCGCTGCGATGACCTTTGCAATTGCAGTATCTGGTCTGTGCAAAGGCACATGCGAGATGTTATTCTTTGCAATCACCGAAACATGACGTATGTTGATCCTAAAGGCGTCTATAGCGATATACTTCAAAACACAGAAGTGACCAGCGCAGAAAACGCGCAAAAGTATGAATTAACTGGCCCGAACAGCTATTTTGACCATACTTTGAAAGTGGGTGGTCTTTGGAGAGTGGATTATGCCTCCCACTATTGATTCGCTCCGAGGGAGAGTCAGGCATGTGCGAAGTACCTGACCTCAGGCTCTATGGAGGCAATGCAAAGTAGTTGTGCACGTGTTTGAAAGTACGGGTCTGCTAGCTGTACCACAAGAATCACCGAAACAGTGCTCTGTAAAACTCCAAAATGGACTGAAAAGACAACCCTCATGATTTTTCACTAAAACCTAGAGTAAATTAGGGATAGATGGTTCTTTTTTTCAGTAGTGTGATCAACATAATTGCCGTCTATCAGAATCAAAGAAACGATAGGATTTGCCGCAAAAAATATTTTGATGGCCAATGCATAGCAGGTATAGAATCAGATATTTGTGTGAGCTTCCACCAGCGCGCACTCCTATTAAATGCTGAGAGACCTTGCTCCTGGAGATAAGAAGGTTTCGTTACTGCCTGCTGAATTCTTTCACGAACCTGGAGACGCATCACATGAGACCGAAATGCAGATATCATCGGTGTACACAGAGATATCTGGACGATGTTATGGAGGTTCTCTGGGAGGCCCATGAGTGCAAGCATAAACAAAGTAGGGCTGAGAACATGCCCTCGGTCACGTTATGCTAGGTATAATGCGCAGGAGTGGGGCCATCTTTACCCGGAATAAAAAGTAGAACTTTTGGTAATGTAGCTCTGTATCCACGCAAAAATCCGACCACCGATGCGATGACCAGTTTCAGCCACACCAAGGATGGCTTCATGCGCCACTTTGTCATAGGCACTTTTTACATTAAGATTGAGTGTCACGGACAGACGTTTCATTCATTTCTGTTGTTGAACCATTGACACGAAATCGAAAACATTTTCAATGGAGGAGCGACCCAGCCGAAAACCTGCCATCGCATTGGGGGTATATTTTATAGGGGTACCGCTTCGCCTGTGATAAAATCATTCTCTCCATGACCTTACCCACGCAGCTGGCCGCAGCCTACTAGCTTGCATGACATCAGCTCGAGCGGAGGTACCCTAGTTTTAGTTGTGGCAACAGCCGATTAGACTTCCATTCGTTAGGAACAAAACTGTCGAGCCAAGAGTGGCTATCGCGACTTAAGAACTCTTCTTGCGCGTCGTGGTGACAACGTAGCATATGTGATCTCATCTGGCCCTGGTGAAGACGAACGCATACACCCACAAAAGCAGCGTCAAGTTTCTCACGATTAAGAATGACATCTATTAGCGATACCCATGAGTCACCAGGAATATGCTGGGAACCTATAGGGTATTCTTTGCACCTGCACGTTTATTACAGAAGACGGTTCATACCTCGTTCGTCTTATAATCTTGATAGACAGCCAACGCACGTTTGCTGTATAAGCATACGAAGACCCCGCATAGTCCGCCTGTTGAAGGATATGGCTTGGTGGGGATCGAAGTGTTGACAAATGGGCTTCCAGCTCTGGCCGCCAGCCTATCTATTCTCCGCTTGAGTTTTCCACGTCTAGCTTCCTCAGAAAAATGAAGCGTTTAGGTTCACCTGTATCGGCTTTCTGCTCGCGCCCGTAAGTGTTCTGGTTTGGTTTAAAAGGTTTAAGTCACAAAGCTACTCAGGCCATGAGAGACGCAGCAGTGTAGGACTGCGAAAATTTTGATCACGTGGGGTTTATTAACGTGCCCTGACATGGCATAGCCCACGGACGCCACTCCGTTTTGCCTCCATCAAAACGGAGCCGCCGCCTGCCGGGATTGAACCTGGGCACTCCGGCACAGTAGTCGGGCATCTTGACCACTGAACGACCGCGGCGGGGCATATGTGTCCTAATGCGATATCAAAATCATTTCGTATTCTATACGTGGTGTGGTTTCTAGTAACATTCATAGTATTAGATATTGCCGCGAAACCTTCAAAACTGTGTTGGTTGTTTTTTAACAGCCGCCGGCATACAGGCTTATCACTCTGATTCTGGACCGCGTATCACTTCTGTATTCTTTGTTTCTTAATGCTCGATGTCGCGAGTCACACCTTTATCAGTTTTGTTGTAGCGCAAGATGCACCGAGATCTGTCTCGAAGGTTCCGGCCACTCGGGTGTCTTTCCACAATGTTCCAGCCCGTGCTGGTAGCTGTTTGCGACGTTATCTAGATTGTTCTGTGCAGCCTTTAAATTGAGCGTTGACGAGTGTGACGGGCATTCTTTGTTCGACGATCGACGAGCACGTTTATTTCTATCGCCGCCGCCGAGTTGCTTAGTTCTTTTGCGGGCGCAAGTCAGCCCAAATAAAGAGTTTCTTTATTGCAATCATCGACCCTTCATTTGTGTCGTCGACCTCGTCACCACTACGTGACAATATAGTGTCCTCCAATTTGCCAGCGAGGGATGCTTTTTGGACGCCTCGTCCATATGCTTTTGAAATAACGTGCAGCCGATGTGCATGAGTTTACTTAGGGCGGGCGCACCATGTCCATTTAGTTTTATGTAAATAGGGATGCAATCGTGTCCATGGGCCTCTACATCACAAAACCAGCGAACACACCGGTGCAAAAACCGTGAAGCTGATGTCAGTTCTAAGCAACTGCTGTAAGAAAAGCCGCGCTGGTAAGTCGGACTGCTGTTATTCATTACTTAGAGATCATTGTTGGAAGCAATATAAGTACAAATTTCTTTCTTTGGAGCGGATACTAGTGCTTACCAGACTACGTAGTCGGCGTTAAAATCTTACTAATCACCCAAGGAGAACCGGCTACCTCCATGATGGCCTTCATACTTTCGCAGTCCACTGAAGAGGAAGCAAACAAGTATGCTACAATCAATGTAAATTATAGCGCTTTTGTATTCATTACAAAACTCGCGTACTGATTGCTATTTTCACGTGGAACTGGACATCATGCCAGTGGGGATGTGTATCGAGACTTCAGTATGCTCCGCGCATCTAGAAGCGAAGAAATATTCCTACCCGGAGATCCTGACTGCTTGAGATAATCTAGGCTCGCAGATATCTAATATAGGGATGTAATAAAGACGTATTACCGGAAACTTGAGGTTCGCGACTTCAGGCCTCCTGCGTTCCACTGGAAGAACACGGGGCCTCTGACTTCCTATCGAAACGTGGGAAGTTGGCCAGCCATTGTGGTTTAAAAATCTTGAAGAGCTGGACCTAAGGAGTACAGCACCTATAATGCGCTCGAGCAGTTGAAGATTGCAGGGCCTGTATGAGAGGTAGAATGACATTGACTACCATCCTTCAGATCACAAGGGTTTGGCGACCTTACTGCGGGAGCCCATCCGGCGAGGCGGATGTGCTCAGTGATGGAGCCTACGCTGATGAGACTCAAGAGTATGTAATGGTGAAAGCGAAGGTCAAGAATTCGTAGGTGATGCCATCGCGCCGTCCTGATTCATAGAACGCCGACGGGTCACATTGAGACGACGTCGAACAAAATGAAGAAGAGCAGGCGCCAGCGGCGCAGCTGTCATTGGTAGCGGCCAGACATGGCAGTAATTGAATTACAGTAATGTAATTACTGTAATTTAATTACTTTCTTCGGTAATTTGTAATGTAATGAATTACTTCTCTGCTCTGGTAATTCGGTAATGTAATGCATTACTTTCGACTGGTAATTTCCCAGTAAAAGTAATTAATTACTCTCGAAATTACTTTTGTTCCAAAAGCACCACTGCTGCTTGTAGCGCAATAGCCCTAGGCCGAGCGAGAGACGGCACTCTTCAGAAGTCCACGAGATGCGGACAGTGGACGCACCGCGGCTCCCCCGGTTACGCCCACGCAGGCAGCACTCGTGCTCGCGGTCGCGTTACGTCGTCGCTGCGAGGCGAAGGGGGACACCAGAAGGGCTCTTACAGAAGCCATTGCCGCCAGCGGCTGCAGGTGCAGAGTCCGGGCGCTTTCCAGGCAACAAGTAACAAGCTTCGGAAAGCTTGAATGGTGCGGACAGCGCAAGACAGCGAAGAATTTGGCGCCTTTACTGACGGGAACTACTAAAAGTGATGTGTTTGGCTGGTGCTGTGTTTGTCTTAGTTCGGTAATGTACCGAGTTCTGGGAACGCAAAGAAGGTCAACTGTCAGCGGAAACTGAATTTGGCGGGAAAAAAGTGAAATGTGTGCCACGTATTTTGAAAACAAAACTTGGTGTTCTGGTGGTCTTTTTTTTTTTAGAGACAGAGAGAGGCTGGTAGCACTGTTGAAGTTAAAGGGCGTGGTGCACCATTCAGTGAGCCAATCGTTTTTGGATCTCACTGAGCGCATCAGAATTTGGGAGATATTTTGACGTTTTTTTTTTAGTTTTAGCATCAGGGAAAGAGTTATTAACACCGTCAAAGTTAAAGGTGTGAGAGTCGGTTCAGTGGACCAATCGTCTTTTAAGTTAATTCTGATTGGGTGACTGCAAAATGTGGGACGGTCTTCTGATGTACCAAAAACCTGGCCCCGGGATCCTGATCTGGTGTTCTGGGCTAGCAGCTGATTTCCACTTACAGCTTAGCTTTCTAGATGTCAAGTCGAGAGCTTCATGCGTAATATCTAACTCACAGACGCAAGCAGAACTTTCATTTTCAAAATTTGCTTCTGAGGCCTGACAACGGTAATAAGTTTGCGAGAAGACGAGCTTCCGTGGCCGGATCTCAAGCCCTATTTTGAATTCAAGTCAAAAATAGGAGACAATTGTTACTGTAACGTGCAAGTTATGTCCGCCAGGACCGAAGACGTTGTTCTCCAGCTCCAAGGCTTCATCAAATTTGCTGAAGCACCTGCAGGTAAGTTTTTATTTTCTACTCATACCTTGTATTCTGAGTTCGGGGAAAAACAAAAAACAAAAAGACAACGCGCTTCCATTCTCTTCTGTGACCGATCGGCGATTGCGAACTGAACATTGCCAACGCGTATGTGTTAAATTGTTTGCTCAGAAGGCAGTGCTTTTTCTTCGGCTTGAGGCACTTATTAACTGCGTAGTATATTAACAGTGCGTCTAAGACCTTGGTTTTGCTTTCGTTGTGGCGTGAACTGCGCGGCTGATAAGCTAGTTTATTATACTAAGATATTTGGTATTGAGGTCATCTTGTTGCACATTTACGAAGCTTTGTTGAGAATGCAAAATGCCAGGGCGTGCATATTGTTCTTAGACAAATTTCAAATTTATTACAGCTAACTTCTTTACTTACTTAATGTGGCGGCGTTTCTAATTCAAGGTAGGGGAGTGCCAAATCTGGTAATAGAAGAGTATGCGCCTTGTTGGTGTTACTTGAACTTGATATATGCTTGCATCCAGTAGCTACGACGCACTGAGTGCCTTGTTTATTGTGTGCTCATTTGTAAAAAAAAAAGAAAGAAGAAAAAAAAAGTACATCTAGCCTCGATAGCTAATCAAAGGAATTTTGTCGTGCAAAGCGTTTTTCTTCGCGTACTGCTTTCTTTTCAGCTTGCCAGTTTTAATAGAAACACTGAGGTATGAGCCGAGCAAAGAAGAATAATTAGCCGTGTAATCTCCTTTCTGATTACGTATAGTCTAATACTTCCAAGTATTACCTTGCAGAGTAAGGACACAGATCTTTTTGTTTACTCTTATAATTATTTTTTTGTTTTCAAAAAAAGCACCCATACGCTTTGCAAGAACGTGATGTTAGATAACAGAAACGGTTGCCAGACGACTCTGATGAAGGCTCTTCGTCTGCTCTTAAGCAAAAAAGACTGGAAGGCTGTTTTCTAAAAAGAGTGCTCACTCCGTCGCAGCAGGAAGTAGACTCTTCTGTAACGAAGTTCGTTATAGGATCATTCCAAAGCTTCTCCGTAGTTGAACACGAAGATTTTATCGGCCTTTTAGAGACACTTCAACCTGGCATCAAAGTGCTCTCTCGTCGGGCAGTAGCTGAGAGAGTCAACAAAATGTACGAACAAATGAAGGACAAGCTCCGTGCCACCCTTCGAGATGTGTCATCTGTGTGCTGCACAGCCGATTGCTGGACATCCTTTCGTCGGTAAGCAAGCTTACATTGCGACCTCCCTGTAACACTATTAGAAGCATGCATTTTTTTTGTAAAGCATTTTGTGGTATTCTTCTAACCAGAACTTGTTTATTGCAGGAGCTTTCTTGGTGTAACCGTCCACTGGCTGGGCGAAGACTGCACGAGAAAGTCTGCCGTACTGGCATGCATGCGCCTCACTGGACACCATACGTACGACGTACTCGCGCACGCACTGCATGGTGTGTTAGTGGACTATGCAATTCTGAACAAAGTCACTGTGACCGTCACAGACAACGCGTCAAACTTCGCAAAGTCATTCAGGTAAAATGTCTTCCTACTTATCGCCTTAATTATTTCTAGTATCTCCGTCTAAAAACAGAGCCCTCATTTTATCGCTTGCAGGATATTTGGTCCGCAACAAATGAGAGAAGATGATGAAGACATAGAAATGGTCAGCGTGCAGGATATTCTCCAAGTTATTTCTGACTCGGATACCCCTCCCGATCCAGACGAACCAAGGCTGCCAAAGCATGAACGCTGTGCGGCGCACACGCTTAATCTTATTGCCACCATTGACGCTGAACGGGCTCTGCAAGACGTTCGGTACAAGCGTGCATTTACGCGCGTTATGAGCACCCGCAATGCATTATGGAATAAGCAGCAGCATTCCTCTATAGCCTCAGAGGCAGTGTAGCAGCATATAGAGCGCTTTCTAATTGTACCCTGTGCAACGAGGTGGAACTCCCTGTTCAATGCTCTGGACCAGATCAGGCAAACAGGAACACGCTTCAACAAGGTTCGCGATGCCCTGAACATATCCCGGATCCTTGGAGATGACCTTGTCTTTCTGGAAGAGTACACGTCGGTAATTTGACATTTTTATCTCTATATGAAATTATTTGCTATTATTATAAGGCTCAAGTAAGCGTTGATGATGTTAGTTATGCGTGTCAGAAATGTTCATTATAAGATATCAATATCGCGGAGTTCTTAAAGCAATTAACGCATTGCAGATGTGTGATTAAATATTACGCTGTGCTTAAATGTACTGCTTCAATCCTGCTCTTTCAGGTTCTACGGCCAGTAGCGCGGTCCCTCGACATTTTGCAGGGGGAGAAATGCATGTTCATGGAGGCACTTTTGCTAACGCTGTGGTCTCTCCAACGGTCGCTGCACTGTCCTCAGGCGCTACAGTATCGCCAACCACTTCTTGACGCTGTGAAATGCGGCGTCGTGAAGAGGTGAGTTTTTTGAACTTGATAAGTTTAGTAGATGTCCTTTCAAATTCAGGGAATCTTTCTAGCGCGTCAATGAGCGGATGCCACTACGCGGCTGTGAGAATGGAGTCGATATATGTGCATCAAAAGCCTGAAACAGCAATTAGCATGTCAGAAGTATAGAGTACCTGATTATACGTTTGTGTTCCATGTGGTGATGCGTAGCTTATATGGTTGATCGGCGTGGAAATTTGTACGTGTCTCACACTACAAAACTAAACGTCACATCCAGCTGGCTTATCACGTTGTAGGAAAGCTGACAGACAAGTGTAAACTTTTAAACATCGCTCTTATTAAAAGAAATGGTTGTGTGGAAGAGTGAGACAGGATCGAAAACCAACAAGCGAGGGCGTTGTTGGCTCAGAGTCTTGCCCTGCTTTTGCGTCATCCATTTAATTATTAGACGGCACTAGCTGACACCACCGTCATCGTTGCCCTCACTACGAGCTGGCACTTATCATAATTTTTAAGTTAAAGTGAAATTTTCGCTTGTAGTGGAGAAGTGCGGAAAACGCTTTGCTAGTATGCCCGTAGATCTAATTACCCATAAATAAATGCAACAGTAACTGACTTACAGAACATCTGGAATATTGATGATAATGCGGATGACTACTTGGTCACATATAAGTTATAAGCACTATGTTATGATTTATCCAGGTTTGCGCACCAGCTTGCGGACCCGGACTACACCATTGCCGCGGCCACACATCCACGTTTCAAGTTGGCTTGGCTCCAGGACGACAAACTTGAGCGGGAGAAATGGAACCTAGTCCGCTCCTGCTACCAGGCGCATTTCAGGGATGAGGAATCTCCAGATCATGTCGCTGCGCCACCCAACATTGATGCTGATGATGATTTTTTCAACATCAAGAGGGCGGGACCACAAAACTCAGTGAACGACGATTTTCATCGATGGATGAAGAGTGCAGTCAGTTACTTTACGGCTTTTGAATCATATCCAAGAATGAAAAAAAGCTCTTTATGATGTATAACACTGGGCTGCCTTAATCTGCCTCTGCAGAACGACTCTTCAGCATGGCCAAGGACCCGCTTTCTTCAAAGCGGGGCAAAATTTCCGACGCGCACTTTGAAGCGCAGGTACTTTTGCGTTATAATAAAGAACTCTGAAATGCTTTGAGAGCTGTGAGCAGTGCACTTTTTTGCATGTTAAAAAATTTAGAGTAACTGAAATGTAATTCCATTACTTTTCTGAAGTAATTGTAATGTAATGTCATTAATGTTTGAAAGCAGTAATTAGTAATGTAATTTAATTCCTTTTGAAAAGTAATTTTGCCATGTATGGCTAGCGGCCTTTGTGAAATTCTTTTTGCGTCAGGCACGCCTCCTGCGAATAATCGCAGCGGCTTCGCGGTGTATCGAGTTGTCTAGAAAAATTTGCTTAAGCACAGCACATTCGTCGTTTTAGTCGCAGGAAATCTCTAGAGGAGGAATCATGGGGACCGTTGCAGCTTGAACACCTTAAAGCTTGCATGGTATATGACGCAGCATCATGAGGTTCATTGCGTAGGGAGCACACACTCGCTTTGCTACGCACTAAGGTGACATGGCACCGTTTCATAGATTTGTGATATTGCGTGGCCTTTGTTTTTAAACGGCCTTACAAAGTGACCAAACTGGCCGACCTTCACATGTGACGAAAGGCTGTCGCCTTTGAAGACGATCACCACTCGACGTGATGTGGCAAGTAGTGAAACATGGTGTCTTCTTTTGTTGGCTTCGCTAGTATTGAAAGATAATCTTTTGTGATAGCCTCACAACGTCGTAATTAAGTGACGCCGGAAGACTCTCTCCTAGTGGGATAACTGTATGGACTGACATGCCTCTGAGTTCAGTGATGAACCGCAGTGATTCCAGCGCAAACGCATGAAGGATGATAAATACGAAGGTATAGAGCGAGTTCCTTAACACGTCTTTATTTTGTTATGCACGAGGGCCCCAAGTGCACAGAGGCAGTTTGCTTGTTAAGCCACTTCAAGTTGTCGGATCAATACACAGGCAGAGTGACAATTGTGAGCTTCGGAGCTTGGCCTTTTGTGTTCACCGCGGACTGGTTTGATGACGAACCGACATTTAATAACCATCTTTTGAGGCTTAGGTACATCTCAAAAGCGCCTTAACTTGTACAGCATGGTATCTTCGTAACCGGGGTCACTAGGAAGGCTGTAACGCTTCCTTGAAAAACTCAAAGTGGCCACCACCAGCCTGTTCGGATTACCAGGAAGGTCTAAATCTACCGCCACATGACTGGGGACGGCGTCTTAGAATACACATGCTAAAAACGCTGAAAAACACTGGAGATAGAAAGCGTTCCTCAAGGGTGCATGTCGTCGTCTTCCTTAAACTTTGACAAACATTGTGATCTAAAACACGGCATGCTCAGGGCCAGAATAAACAAAGCATGTTAGGCGTGCGTCATGTTACTCATGTCGTAATATAACCGAACCTCTTTATAATACAGTTATAACGATAAATATTTAAATAAAACAAAACCTTTATCACGATAAGTACCTTGCCACATATGAGCGGAATCGATACACTTTCGCTTCCTTGGACTCATCAAACATTTTGTTTGGTTCTGGAAGTTTCTTTTCTAGTTTTTCGCTATTAATTTGACTACACACAGAAGTAAGCTTCCAAGAGATAAAAGAAACCACCAGAAATATAAATTCTTTAGGACCTTCTTCAAGTAATGTGTAACACGGTGGCAGTATGGAGGGATTACAGGTTTCATACTCCGGAGCGTTTCTAGTCTTTTCACCTTTTTGTTCTGATTTAAGGGCTCGGTTACTGCTGATATCACCGTCTCTGGAAAGTCTGTCCTTAGTAGCCGTACAGTATGCTTCTGAGACCTAAGTTGCACACAATATCCACATGACGTATTAATCGATGATTCTAATATTTCTGTGATAATATATCATTCTTTGTCTTCTAGTATGCTGACTAGTACAACAAAAGGACTTTCTGAGTTTTTGAGCTCGGGAGTGGTACATCTAAGAAATTCGTTCCCATTTCAACGTTTTCCCGGGTCCAAAAATTTCAACTTATTGGTTCCTGGTAGTACACAGGTATATTCCAATCCATAGCTATTTTACATAAAAATTTTTTAATTGCACTCACGCCAAGTCGGGTAGTCGATGGGGTCTGTTTGTTTAAGACGACTAAAATCCTGCAAGCACATGCACCAACCTCCATTAACAAGCCCAGCAAAAATATCTACTCGAAAAAGCTAATCTTCCACCTTCCTTAACTCTCCATCCTAGCAGAAAGTCAATTTTTTTGGCGAAAATATCACAGTTCTAGCTTAAACAGATCGACTTGAACATCACTGGACCACACAAAAAGCCCTAAGATGGGGTTTTTAGTCTTCACTGCGCCATGAGGTTTTTTCGTTCACCCCCATCTATTTAATCTGGTTGCTCACATTCTCAGAACAGGACACAACTTAGATATGACCTTGAGAAGTTCCTTGACCGCCAGAGGGTTTTTGTTGCCCCAGATCAAATAATAATTGTTATTAAGCATACAATCAAAACGGGGCATAACTAGAAGCTTCATTAAAGCTTTTGGGGAACTCACAAACTAACAATAGCAACCAAAAAGGCTGCAGCTCCACAGGAAGTGTGCTTTGGGGTAAATGCGGTAGAAAATGAGTGAAGAGTAACAGCATGAGCATGTGTAGTGGTGGCTTATCTGTCACGCCCACTGTCAATTCTGTGGTAGGATAACTAGGTGCTGGGGAAATAAATTGAGTGAGGTAGAGTGGATGCTCCATTTAGCCCTTGTTGATAGTGATGGGAAGTGCCTTCGATATAGATCCGATGGAACTGGTGAATGTTAGCAGAATGGAGAACGCTAGAGATCCTACACCCGCTTCCAGGGCGGCTCTCTATAAAGATGGCACAATCATATATGAGCTCTCCCATTTTCTCGAAGAAGTGGGCGCAGTGCGGGCACGCCAGGGAGGGAAAGAGGCCTTTGCCCCCTGGACGAGTGTCGCCTGGCGCTCAGTGTGCATGTTGCGTGGAAAAGGGGGCAGGCAAATGGTGTTCTCGAATGGACTGAGGGATGGCTGGTATGCGTGTCCGTTGCGACGCCATTATGGTCTTCCCATTCGTGATCAGTGCCTGACTACCTGCGCTGAAAACCAAACTGGTCTGCACCAGTTAATCTGGTACTGTGCTTGCTGCCGCGATCTTAGAGCCGAAAGCTTTCTATCTTCGCGTCCGTACCTTTTGCTGTTGCTTGCTCCGCTTGCCTTCTCTTAAAATGCATTGCACTAGGTGTCTTCAATGACGGTCTATCTTGCCTTCGTATTATATTCCTTGCCCATGCCCATCTCTTCTTCATTTTGATTAGAATCCTATTAACTCGTGTTTTTTTTTCGGGAAGTACCTTCATCTCTCCCTTTATCCTAACATTACATATTCGAGTTTGTTTTTTGGAAACTTTACACCTGTGCCCTTAATTCAGGTCGGACATTTTCTGCTGGCCGGCGCGCTTCTGCCCTTTAGGTTGTTAACTCTAAGATACAGCTGATATATATTTTTTCTTGAAGGATGCAGGTAAAACAGCACGTAAACAGCTAATAATGACGTCAGAATAATTGCGAATGCATTTCATCTTGTCTGTTTCGCCGACCGGATGTTCAATCAACAGTTGCCTTCCGTACGTTCAGTGATTAGATGAACTTACTACTTACTGCAGTTTCCTTGGGAGATTATTGAATATTATTTAATATTACGCGAAGCATATATACAGGTCGTTCGGTCAAAAAACAGTCCCCATGTCCCAGTTTTCAATAGAGTGTTGTCGGAAGATGAGGGAAGTGTTCGTAACATAACAGAAAAAATAGAGCTCTGTAGTTAACTGAAAAGGGCCAGGTAAAATGTGGGAAGTGTGATGGCAATTAGTGGTTAACTCTGCAGCCAGTACTGGTTAGTTATGGACAAATATAAGCCATTGAATAAAATAATAAAAAAGAAAATAGAAAAGAAGAAATAAATAAAACGTAAGATGGGAAAATGAAAATAACCGAGAAAAAACAGTGATGATTGATTTCGCCGTAAAAAGCGGAAGTGGCGAGTCGCCGTGTCGTAGTTAGCCGTAACCTAAAAAATTGAAAGGAAACCAAAATTGCTGATTCATTGTGCCGTATCTTGTCCAAGCTAAACAAATTATGGGAACCCTTAAGCTCCACATTTAAGGCTATTAAGGCGACATTAGGCAATCCTATGTCCAATCAGTGCCTCACCGTACCAGCCACCAAGTACAACCGTGACTGTTTGCTCACAATACCGACGCTGAATGTTTTGGAGAAGGAGACCTTCAAGGCTGTCGCGTTAAGTGATGAGGGATTAACGACTATACAGGATTTTTGTTTTTGCAGAAACTTAATCGAAGGCGAATTTGAGCAATCAGTCCCTTGAAATGAATGAAGAATGCTTCATGGATTCTCCTCGCAGTTTTCACTTCATATCACCAGGAAAAACGCGGAAGAGTAAGAAACGGCCTACACATTTTGCACTGCCTACAGCAAATTGGAATATTGATTTCTGCGCCAGTCCTCATCGAACTTGTATGCTGACGAAGCCAGTCGTTAGGGCAACGTTTTTTGTGACCGATACATGGGTGCCACGTGTGTTCCGTTGAGCTAATCGTCATCATTTTACTGAACAAATGTCGTGGCACCGGCGTTGGGAAGAAAAAGGCGAGTTACTTGTGTTCAGGCGTCTTGTTCGTTGGAAAAATTTTTACAGTTTTCTGCAGTCTTCTGCCGGGTTTAGTGCAGCGTTACCTCCGCTTTCATGCCATTGACATTAATACTTCCCTATTGCAAAAGCCAGTGCCACTGGGTGCCAGCGCCCCAGCGCCATACCTGATTATGGTCCCAGTATGACGCTGGAAACTAGGCGCACTGGGACGCGCCATACTGGGACGCTCCGCACTGGCGGCACTGTTCGCCCGGAGAAAAAAAGGCGTAGGATAAAAATTAAAAAGTAAAAAGTAACAAAACAGGATAGGTACATAAAAAAAACCTAAAAAAAGCAAAAGAAAAACTACTGCAACAAGCTCGCCTCGAACTAAGTCCCTAGTTCAATCACTCACTACCTCAGCAGGCTAACCACTCGGCCACGTCGAGAACTGGATTTTGTTTAAAATTTTCTGCATTTTATGTCATAAGCCGCATTTATAAGGTTGGGACTTCATGTTTCGCAGTCTACAGGCCATTGCTACCGCTCTAACAATTGCAACTTCTTGATCATTTTAGCTTGCTGTCTGCTCTCACGACTTGCAACTATTGTTCTGGGTGCCTATGCGCGCTATTTTGTGCGCTAGAATCATTTTAACACGTGGAGTTTGACATCGCTGGCAAATTTACCAACGGCGGCTCTTGGGTGGTGCTCTGCTACCGTGGGCGTACTTTTCGCTGAACACGGAGCTTTAGTAGAAGCCTTCAAGAAAAAAAGTGCGACCAAGCTTCAACACCGGCAAGCGCCGCAGCGATGACCCTAATTGCGTGTAACTAAACCTTATTTGTTTGTAAACATTGCGGGAAGCGTTGCGATGACCGAGGGCTCGGCTGCTTGATATGCAGAGTAAGAAGGATCTCAAAAGCTTGAGAAACGCGCCAAATATTATGTATTACAAGCGCTGTATGTTGTTGCTTTTTCTCTCATGGGCCCATCGCTCGGTAAACTACTTTCCTCCTGGTTTTAGTTTTTCCTTCTGCTGTTTATACTGGGCCGTGGTGCAGGCTACGCTCGCCAGCGATAGAGCCCGCATTGAACATTTTGGCAGTAATCATTGTGTTAGAGCGCCCTTAAGATCAGCTGTGAAGTTGGTTATGCATGGTAGCGCACATTATTCAATTCCAGCTTTAGTTGTGCGTTAATTGTCAGTGTGTCATGAGCGCGGCGGTCGTTGTCTCTCTCGAAACGCTCGAAACGACCTATCGAAACATGGAAACTCTAGAAAAAAGATACTGCCTTTGTTTTCTTACAAATGCGCAACGACTTCGCAGCAAAAAGCGCTTGCTTGAACCATATTTTTCATATGCCCCCCGATGTGTCGATTGAAAGTACGCTGTTGCCCTGTTGGCCCCGAAGGGATGCTACTCCGACAGTGCGGCCCCAGCGCACATACAGCGCTTCTCCCAGTGCATCGCGGATGCCAGCGACACACCCAGCGTCAAAAAGCTAATCCCAGCGTTTTTCTCCCATCGCACCACTGCAGCCAGTGTCTTCCCGTTACTGTTCCAGTGAATATCGCAGACCTCCAGCGTGCCCAGCAGATCCAGTGCAAAACCAGCGCGAAAATCTTACTGGTTTCGCACTGGAGACGCTGGTTTTTGCAATAGGGTTGGCACGTTATTTTCCATGCACACTGTAGTGCACAAAAACATCAGAACATGAGTGGAAAGTTTCAAGAACTGGCAACAAGCTCCGCGGTGTTCAAGCAGTTTGGCCAGTCCCCGTGACCCGAGTGTTGTCAGCCGTCATGGGCTTCGGGGAGCCTGTGGCACCACGGCTAGTGAAGGAGGGCACAACGGCGTGTTGAGTTTTGGGGCAACGGGGGGGGGGGGGGGGGGGGGGCGCTGCGACCCTAGCGGCAGCTGGCGGCTGTATTGTGACTGTTTTGGTGATCAGGGAGCCCTGACTGAAGAATAACGGGGGCTGGTTTTTTTTTGTGCGTTGTTTTTAAATTCTGCTACTTTTTTTTTTTTTGCCTACGCCGCGCGACAAGGCAGCAGCGAGCCGCTACAAAGGGCATAGCCACCATCACCATTACCATTACCATCACCATCATTAATTGTAATTGTCACAGTGGCAACCATAGTCTGTGCACTTCGAAGCATGAACTCCTATGGCTAAAATATGTAGATATATAGGGACAAGTTAGCACTCAAAACTGAGGGCGAAGTTCCCGTTTCCGGCCTGAAGCAGTGTTTAACGACTGTGTCGGACATGACGAAACTCCTGGTTCTAGCCATGATGGTACTGAAAGTTTTTTTTTCGCCATAATCTTTTAAAAGTTTTAAACTATCTTGAATGTATGTGCACTATTTCATTGGTTTGAAATTTTAACTCAATGATTTTTTTCCTTCCGGATTGCGGTATCAACAGTGTTGAACGTGTCTGTATGCGTCGTCTCAGTTTGCGAGTGTCGTACTGGGCACACAGTCAGGTATGGAGCTGAGATGGTGGGTTCCAGAGGCGTTAGTTTTTGCAAAAGGGTACCAGGTGAAACAAAAATCTGCACTGGATTGAGAGTTCATTGCTTTTTACGAAAGCTAGCTGCATATTTTCAGTCTAATATACGGACGCATTGCTTAGGAAACTGGAAGCAAATTTCTCGATCACGTTCCTCATTTCCCACGAAACGTGGACGCCGGTCTCTACCAGCTGTTTGGTAAATCGGTGGAATTAAACGAAAACTTAACCATTCGGGCATAATGATTAGGCGATGAAACAGCTTCGCATCTGGAAAGACAAGTTATCTTTAATGCTGATCCTTAAATAAGCTGCGGGTAATTGAGGAGAATCGGGACTCTATTCTGCACGCAGAAAGACTAGGTGTATTCTACATCGATCATGTAAGCACCGAAGTGAAATGCGGCAAACGTCAAGGCAGGATATCCGTCAAAAGCACCTAGTTTGTGTTTTATGCATTTGAACAAGATATGTTCGCTTTTCTTCTCATACAGTGAACTAACCTGCAATGACATCTCATTCAAATGCAAAACACAAACAAGATCTGGAAACGGCAAGATATTTTATAATCGATGATTGACATGGGTCGATACAATGAATTCTTATATTCTAATTCCCCATAAATAGAGGCACGGTCATCCAAACCGTAGCAACATTTTCTCCACAGTTGCTCTAAGTGCAACGCATTGGCCGTTTACTTTGCACGCACGCATTTACTCTTGATCACAATAATCGTTAAGCCTAGCGTCAGTTTCTTCAAGCATGAAGATTATTTTTGTGCTTTTGGCCACGTCAGTTCTAGCTGGTAAGTGTACCCATCGCTCAGTTTGATTACACTGTCGTATTGGTTTGGAATGGCTTTTGTTATAGTTTAGGCCTGCACACTGTGTCAACGAAACCACGTTACTTGTGGATTAATCCGTAGTGTAAATTGTGACCAATTGGCAATTGAAAAATGGCGGCCGTATAAGCTTTTAAACTTGCTGCCCCTAGAAAAATGTAGCGATGTTTAATAGCTGACCCAGAATCGAAACAAATGAGAAGTTTCGAATGCTTAGATGTGGCAGCGTGAGGTAAATTCAGGCTGACCTTAAGGAACGATTAGCCGATGGCGTGGAAGCCTTACGAGGAAAATGGATGAAGGGATCCGTGTTTCCTGTTAGAGTTCTTGACCCCGCCTAACTGAATGGGGCACTATACCGAATGTTCACTGTTCATTACAGTACTAGGTGGATGTAAAAATTGTGCATTAGTGCTTTTTTGTTTCTTGGGGCGGCAGTCCCTGCAAGGCACTGGTACCGAAGTTTCAAGTGCTGTATGTGAAGAAACGTGCTCGTCAGTATAGATCACGGGAGGTTACACATGAAGGCAAATTGAAATGTTTGATCTTTACTAAGAAACATCAAAGCTAGCTTAAGTGGGCAGTTGTAGTACTGGTTTTCATGAAGAATTGTCAGAAAACTATGTGCTTATTTTTACCCTCCCACCATGTCACTGATTGCAGTAATACTAAGTTATGGTGTAGGTATTATCAGATAGTGAGCTTGTAAAGGTATGTTTAACATATAACGTTTATTTCAGGAACAAATGATAGCTCAATCTAAAACCTTGCGATGTTCTTTAATCAGGATTTCACACACGCTGTTACGTTTAGGTGAGAAGAGCAGTTGTCTCAAGAAGTCCAAAGCTAGACTTAGGATAACATGACAGTGAATCATAAATCTGACAGAAGCTCGTACAATTTGCCGAAATACAAACATACATACATACATACATACATACATACATACATACATACATACATACGTACATACATACATACATACATACATACATACATACATACATACATACATACATACATACATACATACATACATACATACATACATACATACATACATACATACATACATACATACATACATACATACATACATACATACATACATACATACATACATACATACATACATACATACATACATACATACATACATACATACATACATACATACATACATACTGTGGAAGGCCAGGTCGAGACGGCAAGGTCGAGACGGCAAGAAGGGATGCCGTGTCTGGCGTTTATTCCTATGGGCCAAAAAGCCCCAGCGCGTGCCGGAGCCGGCGCCGCGGGACGATGATGATGGTATGTACAAGAGGAAGAAGATCACGGTATGTACAAATGAAAGAAGATTCGTGGAGGACTCACACAATCTGCCCGGCGGGTCGGAAGCGGCCAGCCTGGCCACTCCTAACCAACCAATGTACCGCGGCGCGAAAACGGCTTCAAGCGAGATACATGAACAATTTCAGTTCCACGGTGGCGTCGGTCGGCTGGGGGATCAACAGGTGTGACTTGGTAGTTTACTGGGGACGTTTGGTTGATGACCTTGTAGAGACCAATATAGCGGTGCTGAAATTTATCACTAAGGCCAGGGGTGCGCAGTGGTGTATAGAGCAGTACTTCGTCACCAGGACGAAAAGAGACCACGCGATGCTTCGAATCGTAGCTGTTCTTGCGGTCTTGCTGGCACGCTTTTGTGTTGAGGCGGGCAAGATGATGGCATCGGGCCACACGGGATAAGAACTGGGCTGGTAATGATGATGAATAATCGGGCGTAGAGAAGAAGGAAGTGTCGAGGATTGTAGTGCGAGGATGGCCGAAAACGAGGAAAAATGTGGAGTAACCGGTAGTCCGCTGTACTGCAGTATTATAGTCGAATGTGACTATTGGTAGAACAGTATCCCAATTTCGATGATCCGGTGTGATATACATGGATATCATATCCGATAGGGTGCGATGAAATCGCTCAGTCAGACCGTTAGTCTGGGGTTGGTAGCTTGAGGTTGTCTTATGGAGGGTGGATGACGCACGAAGAACTTCGGATACGACTGTCGATAAGAAGGCCGTCCCGCGGTCACTTAGAAGCACCCGAGGAGCGCCATGACGCAATACAATTGACCGCAAAAAGAAATTAGCTACTTCTTCAGCAGAACCAGTTGGTACAGGCGCCGTCTCAGCATAGCGTGTAAGGTGGTCGACAGCTGTTATAATCCAATGGTTACCCCCATCGGAGAGAGGTAGGGGACCTTATAAGTCGATGCCGACTACGTCGAATGGCGTGGCGGGACATAGAAGAGGCTGTAGGAGGCCAGTGGGCGAAGAAGTCGGCCGCTTGCGACGTTAACACAGATGACAGGAAGCGACGTATTTAGCTACGGTAGAAGATAGGCCAGGCCAAAAGAATCGTCTTTTCACGCGGTCATATGTTTTGTCAAAACCAAGGTGACCTGCCGTAGCGTCATCGTGGAAAGCCGCCAGTATACGTGGACGAAGCGCACGCGGCACTACTGGGAGCCAACGAGTTCCATCAGGGCACGTAGCGGCGTAGTATGCCATCTTCGAGATTGAAATTGCAAAGCTGTCGGCGAAGCCTAGCATTGGGCGGGTTAGAAGCGCCGATAAGGCGGTCGATGATGGGCCGGCAGTAGGCATCAGCTAATTGCTGCGAGCGGAGTGCGTGTTTGTGCTCAGAATCGTCAAAAGAAACTGTTGTGATATGCGCCGGGAAAAGATGGTCGGTTGTGGTCAGAGGTGGAAATGCGTTGCGAAGAAAAACAGCAGGCTGATTCCGTAAGTGGGCAGCGAGAAAGAGCGTCGGCGTCTTGGTGTTGGCGACCCGACTTATAAACGACGTCGAAATTGTATTCTTGCAGATGTAGAATCCAGCGTCCAAGTCGGCCTGTCAAATGTTTCAGTGAAGACAACCAGCAAAGAGCATGGTGATTGGTCACAACTGTGATGTGCCGTCCATAGCGGTAGGGGTGAAGGTTTTCAACAGCCCAGACGACGGCAAGACATTCCTGTTCGGTGATGGTGTAGTTTTTCTCAGCTGGAGTCAAGGTCCGACTGGCGAAGGCGATGACTTTCTCACGCGAAGTTGCATCGCGCTGCAGAAGGACAGCGCCAAGACCGTGACCACTGGCATCAGTGTGCAGGATGGTAGGAGCGCTGTAGCTGAAGTGGCCAAGAACGGGATCTGATGTGAGGGCGTGCTTTAGGTCGGTAAAAGCAGTGTTGCACTGTTCAGTCCACACGAAAGAGCTGCGCTCTTTAAGTAGTTCATGAAGTGGCGCAGCAATAGTTGCAAAATGCCTTATGAAACGCCGGAAATATGACGCCAGGCCGAGGAAACTGCGCAAATCTGCAGTCCGTTTCGGGCGAGGAAAGTTCAAGACCGCGCTGATTTTATCAGGGTCTGGACGAATGCCGTCATGGCTAACCAGATGTCCCAATATTTTGATTTCCTTCTGTGCAAAGTGGCACTTCTTGGTGTTGAGCTGAAGGCCCGCTGAAGAAAGACACGTCAGGACTTCATTCAGGTGCGTGAGATGGTCGTTAAAAGTTGCCGAAAAGATAACAATGTCGTCCAAGTAACACACACAGGTTCTCCATTTTAGGCCATGAAGTACCGTATCAATCATTCTTTCAAATGTCGCTGGGGCGTTACAAAGGCCGAAGGGCATGACATTAAACTCGTAAAGTCCACCGGGAGTTACGAAAGCAGTTTTTTCTTTGTCGCTCTCATGCATAGGTATTTGCCAATAACCTGAGCGGAGATCCAAGGTCGAGAAATATTCGGCGCCTTGGAGAGAGTCAAGGGCCATCTTTACGGGTAATTTTGTTGAGTGCGCGATAATCAACACAAAATCGTACCGATCCGTCCTTTTTTTAACTAATACTACTGGGGAGGACCATGGGCTTGTTGATGGACGAATAATATCGCGACGGAGCATGTCATTCACATTTTCTTCGATTACTTTTCGTTCCGAGAGAGAAACCCGATAAGGTCATCGGCGTACGATCGAGTTACCTTCAGTAATGATGTGGTGGTGTGCAACACTAGTCCGTCCCAGTGGTGGGGAAGTGGCATCAAAAATGGCTTGATGGGCTTGAAGCAATTCCAGCAATTCTTTGCGTTGGTGCGGCATGAGGTCCGGAATGATTGTCTTTGACGGCATGGGAAGAGAGACGTGCGATGAATCACGTTGCTGAGGTAGCGGGGCGGTGAGCACCATCATGGACTTAGGGTGAGCATCCACTATGCATGGCAAGGAAGTTCCTTTAGTCAGCACGAGGGATTCACGGGATGTGTTCGTGGCAGCTACTATCGCTGAGCCGCTGCGGAATCGTACAAGACTTGATGGGAAGGCGATTCCACGTGCAAGATGACGATGAGATGGTGCGATGAGTACGTCTCCGTCAGTGATATGGTCAGAAACAACGGTAATTAGTTCTTCGCACTGAGGAGGCAGAACAGTATCAGCTGCGGCAATGAGCGGATAATGTCGTTCAGAAAAGTCAGATGCAAAATCACTGCCTGTCATATGGATGACACGGTCGCCACAGGAAATTAACGCTGAAGCAGTTGACAAAAAATCCCATTGAAATGTGGATTTAATGGTTGGCTGGAACGTCTAGCGCTGGCAGTACTTCGGGCACAGCAGGATCGACTTACCAGCCGCAGGGCACAGCTTCAGCGCGAGCGAGATGGGCGCCGGAGACAAGCGATGGTGATCGCGATGCCGCAGCGTTTTTCTGTTCTTTGTCTTCTTTACACCATCCAAAAATCATCAAATGCGCACAAGGTGAAAGCACAGCAAATTGCACATGGTGGCGGACGCCGTCGATAACAACTCGCACAGTGCACTTTGCTGAAGGGCGCAGAGGAACGTCCTTGGCTCCACGTAGTTGAGGTCCATCATATGGTGTCGTCACTTTTCGTGAGCGGTAGCCCAAATCAGCGTGAATAACAGAAATTGCAGCCCCTATATCAATCAAAGCTTCGACCAATAATCCTTCAAAGAAAACAGAAATCAAAATAACGGCTTGAGGGGCTAGTTGGTGCTGCATCGTATTCAGATATGTGGCGCAACAAACACAAGAGAAAATACACGACACACGCGCACACTACCTACTGTAATAAGAAACTGAAAACACTTCCTCTTCACCACTCCTCCTCTTCGACACTCAGGCACGTCTCATCTTCCTCTTCTTCTCATCTTCCTCTTCTTCTCATCTTCCTCTTCTTTGCAAAGGGGATAATTGCACTCTCTTGATGTTGGATTCTGTTTGGACGATGTTATGGTCTGCGAGGAAGAGAGTGCAATTATCCCCTTGGCAAAGAGGAAGATGAGAAGAAGAGGAAGATGAGACGTGCCTGAGTGTAGAAGAGGAGGAGTGGTGAAGAGGAAGTGTTTTCAGTTTCTTATTACAGTTGGTAGTGTGCGCGTGTGTCGTGTATCTTCTCTTGTGTTTGTGTTTGTTGCGCCACATATCTGAATACAAAACAGAAATCATATTGTATGGGCGATCAGGAGGACTTTTAGTAAGTTCGCAGAGTGCAGTTTGACCTCCGGCAACTGCATCATTTAGTTTCCCATATGGCGGACAGGAAGAGTTGTTGCGGGACGGAGCGGAGAAACTGAGCGGCGGTATGGGGATGGGGAGCGGCGTCGAGATACATGGGCTTCACTAGACTCCGACGAGGACACTGGAGGCGGAGAGAACCGACGAGGCGGGCTGGGAATAGACCGGCGTTGATAATATGAAGTTGAAGGCAGATCAGTTTCGAAGGCATCGTAACCATGGCGCTCGTTCTGAAGGCGGCGGCGACAGAAGCGGGATATGTGTCCTCTAATGCCACAGTAGTAGCAGGCTGGTCGGGAGGGGCGCCAAGGTGCGTAATAGGGTGGTGCAGGTTGAGCCGTCGCCATTGCATTGATGTGATGTAGGGCGGTGCCAGTTGGGGCGGCGGAACAAAAGGAGGGGGTGATGCTGCGACGTGCGCGTAAGTCGATGCTGGGCGGGGTGCAGAAGGGTCGGACGGCATAGGTCGGGTGATTGTTGCATGCATCTTTAATGATGTTGCGGAGACCGGCGTCATTAGAAGGTACGGAAGAATGATCGCACCCGTGTCGACAGACAGGCTTGAGGGCTTGGAGCTCCTCCCGGATGATGGCTCGAATCAGTGCCCGCAGATCCAGGTCAGCAGAGGTTGGGCTAGTAGCAATGCCGGGCTGCAATCGGGAAGACTGCAGCTGGTCGATGCGTTGGCAGGTCGCAATAATGGTGTCAACAGTAGAAGGATTCTGGGCAATTAGGGTGTTATAAGCCACAGAATTATATCCTTTCAAGATGTGGTGTACGCGTTCAGGTTCCGGCATGGTGGGAAAAATACGCCGGCAAAGTGCAAGTATGGCCTTTATGTAAGACGCGTACGACACATCGGGACCTTGGAGACGAGAGGCGAGCTTGTTCTTCAAGACCTCAGTCCGAACTGCTGGGTCCGCGAAATATTGACGGAACTGCTGCTTGAATGTGGTCCAGTTAGTGGTATGGGGTTCGCGGTTAATAAACCAGGTTCTGGCAACCTCAATGAGGTAGAAAGAAACATTCAGAAATTTTAGAGCGTCGTCCAACCGGTTGTAGTTACTGCAGCGTTCATAGGTGTCCAGCGAGTCATCGACGTCTTCATCGCGACGACCAGCGAACAGCGGCGGGTCGCGTTGTCGTATGGGCACAGTCGGAGGGGGTGGTGCAGCCGAGGTAGAGGGTCCTGCCGATTCGTGGGTACTCTCGGTAGACATAACGATGGTGGCAGGCGGTAAACAGCGACCGGAGCGTAGCTCCAGCGAGAGGCAGGGCACAAAACAGCAAGGCGATCAAGTCTCACCTCCACCACTTGTGGAAGAAGGCCAGATGGAGACGGCAAGGTCGAGACGGCAAGGTCGAGAGGGCAAGAAGGGATGCCGTGTCTGGCGTTTATTCCTATGGGCCAAAAAACCCAAGCGCGTGCCGGAGCCGGCGCCGCGGGACGATGATGATGGTATGTATAAGAGGAAGAAGATCATGGTATGTACAAATGAAAGAAGATCCGTGGAGGGCTCACAATACATACATACATACATACATACATACATACATACATACATACATACATACATACATACATACATACATACATACATACATACATACATACATACATACATACATACATACATACATACATACATACATACATACATACATACATACATACATACATACATACATACATACATACATACATACATACATACATACATACATACATACATACATACATACATACATACATACATACATACATACATACATACATACATACATACATACATACATACATACATACATACATACATACATACATACATACATATTATGGCTTCCTTGGTCTCGCCGACTGTTGGCGTCTTTCCTTCGTGCATCATGACGAGTCCTTAATCCCCCTTCAATTTTGTTCTTATTATAGGTTATGAGGGTAGCGGCTCTAGCTTGGGATTACTTTTACTTTTACTTGAATTTAACTCCGGAATCTGATTCAAAAGTGCCAAAAATGAAAATAAGCATGCTTGTTTTCAACTGAGGGGCTGCCGAGACACCAAGGAGCTTGAGTGGCAGCTCCCGAGAGTAGGTAGCATAGCTGGTAATATCCACCGTCTATATACGGTACTGAATAGAGAACAGCACAGCTTAGGAAGCTATGGTATTTGCTTTAGTACCAAAAGAGAGCATTACCTTGTAGATGTGTAGCTCACTGCAGGTAACGGGTTACAACGTTTGCCACATTTAATGCATACGGTGAGTAATAAAAGCGAGTGCGATAATGTTGACTTCGAATAATAGCTCATGGTGTATAAATATGTCCTGTCCAAATGTAGTATATGTAGCGCCGATACAGAATGCTCTATTCCGCGTTATATAACTTGATGCGTTCAATTGTTATGTAGCTCATTTCGTTAGGCCCATTTTAAAACTGTCATAATGAAAACAAACTATGGACCTCAAAATGTTAATCGCACTCGACTAATGATTGTACTGGACTAATTGCAGTACTTTATTTGCTGCAGATCTTTAGGTAATCGTGATACACAGTTAAGCTTTGCGCCACATCATCAAGTCAATCATGGCTGAATAGCTTATATTGAGTACGAGTGCACTACACTAATGGACGATTCTAGTTAGTAACCATTATTAGTTGAATGTGATTACCGTTCACTTGAACGTTTGACTACTACATCAAGTCATATATCGTTGAAAATGTATCGATGACCAGAATGCAAAATAAAACGCTAAACCACGCAAGAAACATTTAAAACCGAGCGGTAACTGAATCTTACTGGGTTTAATCAGTAGCACCTTATTCTATGCATTTGAAAACTTATATGCCCCAGTTAGTTTGTATTAATGTTTTTAAATACTGACATCTTCAAGACTTTTTAGATATTTAGTTTCTGTAGAGAGACTATGTTCGTTCTGTGTCACATGGGTAGAAAAGTGTATTCATTTGTTGTACTGAATTTTGGACTCTTTTTATTCTGCACAGCTATATTTAGCATTGTGGACGCATGCGATATGGGTTGCGAAGACAATACATGCGTAGGATCGGATGCGGGTGGTGATTGGAATATATTCAAAACACACCGCTACAAGCTCAATCCTGATAAGACGGACTGCATTTCGGTTCCTACGACATTTTGCTCTCCACCGCCCAATCTATACAAGAGCTATGACAAATGCAAAAAATGCTGTGTTAAGTGATGTATATGTCAATATAACACTCACAGCCATGGCTGTGTGAATAAAATGTTCTTCCAGAACGGGCAATGTATTGCTATAATCTGTACAGGCCCAATGTGCTGTAGGTATACTGCACTGAGTGCTGAAAACAGCCATAAGCTATTAAAGCACTGGACGGGTCAAGTAAATACCGGAAAAGCGGAGAGATGATGTTTTACGACACCATATCCAGAGTGTGTCAGTGCTATCTCTCATTCGACACTATATTGTCCACGTCGCATGATTTTGCTGCGCGGAATACACAGTACAGCGATGTGTTCACCCACTTGCTAACAGCGTTTTTGGATCATAGTGAGAGCATCAGTAAAAGCCAGCATTGCAGTCGCAGCAACGCGCTTCCAAGTTACTGTGTCAGGAATATCATAGTGAGAGCATCATTAAAAGCCAGCATTGCAGTCGCAGCAACGCGCTTCCAAAGGATATTTTATAGTATTTATAGACTGCTTTACAATTCCACCATTTCTGCACATAAGGTTGCACTAAGTGCGCCTCCAATACAAACAAATTATGGTCGCCCGACTTGTACCTGACATGTAGAGAATCGAAGTGCCAGCGGCGCGTTTTTCTTCCTGTGGCACGTTGTACCTGGATGTGAATAATGGCAAGTTCGCGCGCCTGCTCGGTGCACCGGCAAAATTGCTCAGTGTCAGGCGTCAGTGACTCATCGCCACAAGACCACCAAATTACGGCGTTCGACATCTTCAGGAAGTTACTCTCATAAATAAGATGTAATGACGTGAAACGAGCCGTCCGAGTACAACACACGATATCGACGAATCTTGTGTCAAAGCTTCTGCGTGTCCACGAACCATATCTACACGCATGCTAAGTGACTGGAAATACAAAATGAGATTGGGATTTTTGGGATTTAAGACCATAGTTTTAAAAATGAAATTGGATATCTATAAGTTCCGTTGTTAAGGATGTGACGTGACAGTGTTATGATCTGAGGTGGGCGGCTACTTTTACGATTCCTCACTCGCATATATGTACTTTGGTACTCGAATCACTTCCACTTGGTACTTTGATGGTCATCCCTGACTCTCATGCACTTATGAAACTGATCCCTTATTTTGTATTTCATTTCTTCACAAATAATGAATAGTATATTGGTGTTAACTACCAAATCATCTGAAACATTACCAGACATAGATATAAAGACCCACTTTAACCAGTCTGTAGAACGTGCGCGGAGGGGGTGTCAGCGTATTTTACTCGATATGCATTTGCCTGGGGTTCGATTATCAATCTCTTCCTATCATGATGAAGCATTTGGCGGATTGTGCAGCTTATGCCAACTCGGCCATGCCAAGTGTCCCCTTGAAACCACACAAGCCTCGATTAAGCCTTGCCTGGCTATGTCACCTATGAGCTACCAACTAAAGAACTAAAGCTCGTTAATGTTTTGCTCACAAAGAGAAGGATGCCGACGCTAACAAGACGAGATTTCTAGAGGAACATGGTTGCATTAAGGCACAGCAGCGTTATGGCATACAGCAGTGGTATGGCATAATAAGGCTTCGCCAGGAGTTTTACCCCAGAATAGTCGCGCACCAAAACGAGAGAAATATTTCACATAGATCGGCGTTGTTTTTGCACAAGACCCCCAGCTTAAGTATCATCCCGATTTTAATATGATTTGAGCCTGTTTATTCCAGCTACAACAATATCCAATCTTCAACTGGAACTCAATCATTTCTAAATTTCTTTTATGTTATTTTCACAAAAGGAAATACGCTTTCATGAGACCTGCCGGGGCCGGGACCGTATTTCAAAGAACTCGCCGAGAATGCCGCTTGTGCGACGTGACAGATGTCTCTTCTCAGCAAACATGTGATCGATGACATGTGATAGGAAACATGTGACTTCGTTTTGTTTTTCTTTTTGATTTTTGTATAGGTCTACAAGCTGAATTATTCCTTGCTTGTCTGAAGCTGCTGCGTTTTAGAAACGGGCTGGAGTATTGTGAAGCAGTTTTTGGCAGGTTTGCTCCTTTTTATTTCTCCATGCATATTTTGGCAGAACGAAATTTATTAATAGTAACAATATTTTATTTCGCCACGGATAATTTTTTTCATTTCTTAGTTCCGCCTTTAAGAGCATGTTCCGACCTTGTTAACTGCTCCCGTATAGGGCTCTTCTTTAAAATCTAAGTTCCCGTTCATGATAATTGCTACTCGCTAAATCGCTACTCTTTTTATTTATGCCTCTGTACATCGGACGCCACCTCAAACATACATAACACACAGCCGAAAGCTCTCACATTATGTTAATGACCACCCGACAGAGTGAAAGCTCCGCTTAGCCAAGCTTTCCGGACATCCCTGCGTGACCTTAAGTATGCAGGTCTGATTGGGGTTCCGAACATAACAGGCTTGAGTCCCATGTCACCTTCATATGACAGATATTATAAGTTGGCAGCTGGACCCTCTGGTAACAATCTGTACCCTCTATGTGATACGCTAGCTTCACGTGGGGTGGCGCGGGCGAGCTCTCAAGTATAGGTTACGCGCAACATAAATACTCAGTGAAGTGCAAGACTTAACAGCTGCCTTGGGTCGGTCTGCATAGCACCGAATTCCAAATTATGATGTGGTAACTACAATCCTAACAGTGCCATGAGGTTTTTTCAACTCTCCAATCGTTAATGTTCACATGCAATATTTCAGATTGATCAACAAGAAACAAATTCTCCCATGTTATTCTCAATGTCAATGGCTGTTGCCTCTCGCGTAGGTATGCCGTTAGCGAGCGGTTAATGTTTTGTCCAAACCAACTAGTTTCATTCATAATGAGTTATAGAGATATTACCAAAACATTTCGTTTCGCTTTCATTGCTGGGGGAGCGATTTAGGCCCTCCATTACTAACACAAAAAGCGTCAATTGATCGAACTGTATTTTAGACCCTAGCTCTTTGTCGATTTTTTACAGCTACGTTCGTGGACGCATGCGACATCGATAAGGCATGTGAGAATAATACATATATAGGAACTAGCACGTTGGATGGTTGAGAAGCCAGTGACAGCATATCGCGACAAACTTAACGATGAGCAGACATACTCTGTGAGGCTTCGTACGATGTTTTGTGGCCCAGTGCCAAAATTCTACCAATCGTATAAAAAAAAATCAAAGAATGCTGTTTGGGATTCGACGACCAGTATTATGCATTCTTCATACCCACGTACTTTGTGGGTTGTAGATCGTCGCGCAACATGGCTCCGACGGTGTTTGCGAGCTCGGGCGTGGCAGTGTGAATAAAGCGTTTTTGGTAAATGGGTGCTGTATACTGCTATATTTACTGTAAAATAAATATCATGAACATTACACGCAAAGCTGATAAGAGCAAGAGGCTATCACAACGCCGTCCTTGACGAACAGAAAAAATGCTGCTATCAAAATGCTCACAATGAAGCACAACTTTGGTCCGTCCGATCGATATTAAAATATTTCGCAGATAAACTGACCGATTTTCAAAAGCAGTGCTGCTGTTAGTCGACCGGGCTAGTTGTGTCACAGCATATGCATGCACTTTTAGCGCGCTTTGCACATTACCGCCTTCACCTTCATGCGCAATCTAAGTAGCCGTGGCTGCACTGCCCATAATCTCGGACAAAAGTGATGTTAGAGCAGGGATGGCTGTACACGGAGTCGCACCACAATAAGCAAACAAAGAAATGCCGAGGAAAAGATGGAAATTAATGATTAAGAAATAAATGTGCCAAAGGTCGAAGTTTTCTATCCGGAAACGAGACTAAATTTTCGTTACAACGACTGCAGCGTGACATATGATTTCAGAGAGAGAGGGATTAACAGCTTTGAAAGGCATTCTTGTGAGAGCACGTCCTGCTGCTCGAAGTGCCTTCAAGTGTCTTAAAAGCGGATTGTAATATTTCTCCGTTATCTGGATGATGATCAAGGCTGCCGCCGTTTTCTCCGGCAACGCTGTCCGCGTGTACAGAAACTTCTCTATGTTGGCCAAGGCGTTATTCCCGTGGACTGCTTACCGGAGTCACTCTCAGAACAGCTGCCAAATACTTCTGAAAGAAAAGCGCAAGGAACAACTATGCTATGTAGGTAGCAAGCGTTTCCTATCCCTCCCTATTCCTCTACTCTTCCCCGAGCCTCAATGCCTAAAACGACAGGATGTGGGAATATTGCAGTAGTGTGTTCAGGTAAAATACAACCTACACCGCATCGAAATTTAAGACGTAACGTGGCAGTGTTTGATCCCAATGTGTAGAAACCAAAACACAAATCTCACCCATGATCGTTGAAAGGCATCCTGTCCATCTCCAATTCCAATTTGAAGCAGGGTTATGCAATTTATATTATCCCTCTATCTCGAGCCTGAAAGGCCAGCACAAGCTTAATGCCCAACAACAGCAGCATAAATTTCCGACGTTCTCAATTCAGGATGTGACTAGTCTAAACAAGAAAATTATATATCTTTACCTAGCGAACTGATATCGTTGAGAAGACTGCACTATATTGTATTCATCCAACATGTTTCCTCACTTCATTTCATTTATTCAGTACCCACAGCGCTTGTATGTTATAAGGCAACGCTTGAGGCACATCATTCCTTTCCTGCGCACAAACGAGTGGGCTAGCAATGAAATATATATTTATCATGTGCGAAGAATAGCTTCTTTATTGTGACACAAATATACACTATTTCACTCAAGCAGTCTGAGGAGTCTCCCCGTCCGGATTTCGAAACTGCACTTCCTACATTGACAAATCTATTTTTTCGTGGTTGGCTACCAGGAGGGAGGTCAGTGCAGCAGCTCGGCATTAAACGGCCAGAATGCTGCCCAAAGTATGTCATGAGAGTATGGTGGAGATGCAAAGAGCTTGCCTCATATAATACAGATCGAGCACTACAATATCAATTAAAAGAGGCTTTACGACTCTAATTTGCTATTGAAAATCGAATTAAAACAACTGAGCTGCTACCTAGCAGAGAAACCTTATTACTTTCAGTAGTATCCCAAATGACTACGTCAGCAAAATATCGCTGATTTTCTTAACTGCGCACTGTTCCTTTTTCTTCCAGGAGGGCTTGTCATAATTTATTATATTTTGCGCTCTCTCCAGTGCGTCCTTAAATAAAAACCACCCCTCCTTTCGCACCGCGAGAAGCATGCTTTCAGACTTTGTCACTAGATGGCACCTCAGTGTTCGGAATTCCTTAAATGAAGCGATGATAGCGCTCACTGGAACTTTATTCGACGAGGCGTGGGTTATTGTGCCGTTAGGGCCTTGAGTGTGAAACAGAAAATGACGTTACTGTAAGCAGAAAATGTCTTATTACTGTCTGGTGAGTAAAATTTATATTTGTTTTCGGTACGTCTTTTTTGTCGACCACCAGTTGTCATCGAGGTCGCTGCTCATGGTTTCCAGCATCGGACTACATAAAAACGGGCGCATGCACTGATCGAAAAATTCTCGGTAAACATTTTCTGCCACGTTTTTACCAAAACCTTTATGGAATTGAACATTTTAGACATCAATCTCTCCACTGCGCCGGAAAAAATTCGAGACCTAAATTCCAGTGTTCTGTCCCTTTAAATAGTTTCATCAAGGTAATGACCTACGTCACCCATGATTAGTAAAGTTCTCTGTCTTGCATCTTCGCAATAATGCGGACTTACATGTTAGAGAGTTTTAGCTTACCGTGATCCGCGATCCGCTACTGGAATTCGCCACTGCGCGTTCCACTGCGCATGCCCAAACCCCCCTTGACGCCGACAGATGGCGCTACATACTGGATGTCGGCACACAGACCTGCCGCGTCGGGACCAATCAGCTCGCCTGCCCCGCCCACGCGCGGTAGAGGGCCACGGTGGCGGATCGCGGATCACGGTAAGCTAAATCTCTCTATTGTCTAGATAAGTCTTGCGAGATTGTCTCCGCACGTACGTTACTATGTAGATCGATCAATCTGGTCGACGGTTCAAATACTCGCGCGCGAGCGCGCTCGCGCGGTTTGCGGGAACCTAGTGCCATCTAGGTTGAAAAGTAAGAAAGAAATGACGTGCTTTGCCTTTCTTTGTTGATTTTTTGAAGTTCTTACCTTCCTCCGTGGTTTTTTGCTTTTGAGCGCTTCCCCGGCGGCGTATTTGCCTACTAGGGTCAATACAAGCAAGTCTCGCACCCAGGTCTTTAAGCAATGTAAGGTAACTTCCGGTCTGAGTTCATTTAAATTGAAATGTGAATTCAATACAATGCTTAAATGTTGAATAAAATTGTTATTTACACACATTATCTAAACGGCCAAAAGCTTCAAGCAAATTCTCATGTTTTCGATTACGATTGTTGGGCGCATGAACGCTGCAGAAGCCAAAATGGCGGCGCCCATACAGTAGAGGACGGCTGTGCCTACAGGTGGTTTAAAAGTTTCATTCGCGCTAATTAGCTAAATACCGACTACAGTACGAGTGCGGAAAGATTGGACCATAGCGGCAAACAAAATCCCAGTCGCGGGCCGTACTCTGCCACAAGTCTCAAGACAACTTGCAGTGCATGAAATGTGTTCTATGTCTGTATTTTCACCTTCCTGAGCGCACACATTTATGTCCGTCCCTCCGCCTTGGCGGAATGAATGCTCACCTGGATATCAATAAACAGCGTGAATGTACTTCGTTTGCTGATCTCGTTTTAGAAGTGCCCTTTCGCACGAAATTGGTGCATCCGATTTCGTCTGCATTGCGTTTACCTTTATATCTCAAAAGGTAAATCGAACCGAACAGCCGCGGCGACGAATGCCACTAACGCGTGCACTGGAGAACGCTGTTCGACCACCCAAGCGTGTGTGCCGAAGTCGATGCATGCCTACATGGTTAATCGACGCCAGCAGAAAAAAAAGTGCTCATAGGCATATGCAACCTAAAATATCTAACTTACAAAAGCACGTTCAGTTCAGTCGTGTCCGACTCTTCGTGACCCTATGGACCATATCACGCCACGCTTTCCGGTCTCTCACTATCTTCCTAACATCACATAACTTCATCTGCAGCGCCTTGAAGATGCCATCTAACCATCGCGTTCGCTGCCTACACCTTCTCCGGTGACCTTCAACCTTTCCCGACATCAAATCTTTCTCCAGCGAATCCTCTCTTCTCATCAGATGACCAAAGTAGCTTAGCTTTAACTTTAGAATTTGACCCTCCAATGAGCAGTCGCGTTTATGGTCGGCAATATCGACTGATTTGATCATCTGGCCGTTCAAGGAACTCTCAAGAGTTTCCGCCAGCACCACAATTCAAAGGCGTCAATTCTTCGGCGGTCAGCGTTCTTCACAGTCCAACTCTCACATCCATACATCACAACTGGAAAGACCATAGCTCGAGTTATACGGATCTTGGTTGGCATTGTAATGTCTCTGCTCTTTACTAGGCGGTCAAGGCTAGCCATGGCTCTCTTTCCCGGAAGCAGGCGTCTCCTAATTTAATGGCTGCAGTCTCCTTCCGGGGTAATCTTGGAGCCCAAGAAGAGAAAGTCTGTCACAGCTTCCACGTCTTGTCCCTTGATGCTCCAGGACTTGATGGGGCAGGACGCCATGACCTTTGTCTTTTTAATGTTCAGTTTAAGCCCAAACTTCTCACTCTCTTCTTGGACGCCCATCAGAGGTCTCTCGAGTTCCACTTAATTTTCTGCCATTAAAGTGGTATCATCCGCATATCTAAGGTTGTTGATATGTTTCCCAGAAATCTTCACTCCAGCTGAAGACTCGTCCAGACCGGCCTTCCTCAAGATGCACTCAGCATATAGGTTAAATAGGCAGTATGCAGCCTTGTCTCACTCCTTTCTCAGTCGGAAACCAATCAGTAAGACCATGCCCAGTTCTGACTGTGGCCTCTTGCCATTCATACAGGTTCCTGAGGAGACAGGTGAGATGAATTGGAACTCCCAACTCTTGGACAGCTTGCCACAATCTGGTGTGATCGACGCAGTCAAACGCTTTCGCATAATCAATAAAGCAGAAGTAGATGGGTTTCTGGAACTCTCTTACTTTTTCCGTGATCCAGCGAAGGTTGGCATTCTGGTCTTTTGTTCCTCTGCCCTTGCGAAACCCAGCTTGCACGTCCGCAAGCTCCCGATCCATATACTGCTGCAACTTACCTTGGAGGATTCAACATTTCAAGTTGAAAAGTAAAGATCTTAAACTTGAAAGTGCAAATTACTGCTTGTGTGTATGTTAGGCCACCTATGACGGGATCCGTCAGAAGAGCTCGACATTATTCAGTTTTCTCTTTTTCATATTTATACATAGCTCCTGCATGGCACTCTTCACATTCATTTAAGAAACAGCATTTCTCTTCGCCTTCAGAAGTTGCACCTCCATTATGATAAAAGCATCCCACTGACTTCTCAGTTTAGTATGCATTGCACTTACCTGCTCTGGATTTAATACTACTCTGGTAAATTATAGGCTCGGGAAACATGAAAAATTGTTTCCTTGCCTTCTGTGCAAAAAGAGAAGAGGCGGACAGCTCAAGGGAAATGTAAAATGTGGACCCTGATTTGTTCTTGCTGTCGTTTCCACACATTGCTGGAGTTATCAGAATTTAAACGTGAGTTAGGATTGCCACATGCGTGTCCGACACGAGGCTCGCAGAATCTTTCACTGTGTCAGTTAGCAGAGTCACCTGCAGCTCTACACCTTCCCTGAAGCTGACATTTCAAGTTGTGATGCCTTACCACCAGGCCATCCCTGTAGCTCGTAGCCTATTGTACCCGCGACAGCTGCCTGAAGAGCCGCTGTCTGTGCAGATTACATAAATTCACTGGAAAGAGCTGTCTGAGTACCCACGCCACTGAAAAATAGTGATTTTTCATGATTTCATATGAAAATCACCTTGGGAAATATATAGGATCAATGCTTTTTTGGCAAGTGGCACCAATTGGCGCCGGCCAGTAGAATGTATGGCTTTTGTGCTAAATATAAATATTACAGTATTCACCCTGTGCCATGAAAGAACACAGTAGCAGTGAAAAGGAAGCCTTTGAGACTTGTAGTGAAGGACTCTGAATTAATTTTGACAGTGCGCGTTTTTTTTAAAGAACAAAGTACACATGCACTTCTCGTCTTGCCCCCACTGAAACTCTGCTGCCGCGGCCAAAATTCAATTCGTATCTTTAGGCTCAAAAGCTAAGCGCCCTAACAATTTAGGCATTGAAGCGGGGCCATTTACATAAGCGCATGTAAAACAAGCAGAAGGGCACAGGAGGCATTTTACAACTGTCAACGAGAAGACTTGGGAATCCACATCAGATTCACATTTATCAAAGTGTGTTTCTGGGCGAGTTGGTGACTGATCATGGCAGTCGAAGATAGCGGAAGAGACGGGACAAGGAAGTAGACACAGCATGAGCGCTACTAACACAACAACCATACCTGCAAGAAATAGAGCAAGGACGGGATGTTGATGACGTACTGACTAGTTTTTATGCAAATCCCTTCTGCTTTCAGTATTGTTTTTTCAGTATTCACGCCAGCGTTTCCTTCCAGCGTTTAATTTTTGATGTTTTTTTATAGTCAGTACTTTTGTATCCTTATGGCTTTTTTGTATCAGCTTTAAATGAACTTAAGAAGACGTCAAATATATGAGACGACACTATGGCAGGCACCAGAGAAAATAGAAAGAACCAGGGTAAGCGAATGGCTGGGCATTACTGTACTATGTGCGCAATTGATAATGCATCGTCATCAGCCGTATTGTGCCAACTGTAGGGTAAAGGCCTCTCCCATATTATTCCAACTACCCCAGTCCTGTGCTATCTTGTACTGCCCAGGTCATCAGTAATTCTTTGCAATTTATCCTCTTAGTTACTTAGCAAGGCAATGCCATCAGCGAATCGCAGATTACCGAGGTATTTTCTGTAATTCTCTGAATACTTCTTGTAAGCAAGCTGTGAATAGTACTGGGGAGATCGTGCCTCCTTGCCTATCGCCTTTCCTTATGGGGAGTTTATTACTTTATTTATGCAGAACTATAGATGATGTGTAGCCACTATAGATATCTTCCAGTACTTTCACATATGGCGCGGTTTGTGGGGTTTAACGTCCCAAAGCGACTCCCACATATGGCTCATCTACACCCTGATTTCTCAACACCTCCACGACTACGCAGGTTTCGACTGAGTCAAATGCTTTCTCGTAGTCAATGAATGCTATGTATAGTGACTGGTTATACTCCGAGCATTTTTCTTTCACCTGAGTGATAGTATGGATATGATCGACAGTACAGTGTCCTTGCCGAAAACCGGCTTGATTTTTTGGTTGACTGGAGCGCAAGATTGCCCTGATTCTATTAGCAATTACCTTAATGAATACCTTGTATGTAAAGGATAGTAACCAAACTGGTCAATAATTTTTCAAGCCCTTTGCATTCCCGTTCTTATGAACAAAGATATTTGCGTTCTTCTATGATTCTGGTAACGTCGATATCACCAGGCATCGCGTATATAGGGTGGCCAGTTTTTCCAGCACGATATACGCCCCGTTCTTCAACAAATCTGTAGTTACCGGATCCTCCCCACTTATCATTGCCTTTTTCATATGAAATAATTACAAGCATATAATTTTGCCAATTCCATATCATTCACCAATATTATTAAAAAATCTCTGATGTGAGCAGGAGAATTGAAGGTGAAAACACACTCTACAGAAATTTCAACGAAGGCAAACCAAAGAAATGAAAACTGCATTGCCTATACTGTGGCATTTTATATCAGGTGTTTAGGTTTATTGCTGGTGGTAGCGCAACCTTCACTACATGTGGGATCACTAATGATATGGAATCATGGTACAAGAACAAAGCACAGTTGATTAGGTAGTGGGGGAAGTAATAACAATTTTGGAAAACACTTAAGTTCACCTTAACAGTATGAATAGCCCTGAAGAGTCTATACGTGCTCTCCTTATTGCCATTGCATTCTGCTTCCTGAACCAGTCAAACAAATGCTCTTTTATGGCATACGGGTAGCGTGTTTTACTTGCAACCCAAGGATCAGAGGTTCGATTCCGCTGCTTGACAATCCAATTTGCTTTTTTTATGACAGACTACTAATGCTGCTACTCAACCAATCCAGATTTTAGTCACGCCGATACCAATTTTTGCGCCAAATAGGACCTTTAATGCAGTCACATCAAGAGCAAAGGCATCTATGTTGAGAACCATGGAGGGTCGAAATTATCCGGAAGCCTCTACTACAGCATCCCTCATAGCCTGAGTCGCTTTGAGATGTTAAATACCGTAAGATATACTGAAAAGCTATAGCTAATATTTATTTTGAGAGGATGTGCGCAGGACTCAGTACTGTATGGCTGGTCCAGTTGGGCATCATACGACACTCCATTGGGCAATGGATACTTGTACTTTATAATCTCGCTCATATGTTTTCAAGGTTAAGCCACTGCTCTAGCCATTGTAGGTTTTTACATCTACTGAACTGTTAGCATGGCTGTGCTCACTGCTAGTGCTGCCCATTTTTTTTTCTGGAATCTCTGCAGCCACGCTTAATACAGATGTCTGGAAGAAGGGATGCATTGTCCCACTTTATGCCATATGTCACTGTCCATCGCGTCTTGGCCGCTTCAAGCACAACTACATAACTAACAAAAAGGATCTCGCTTATTGTCAACTGATACCACTGCTGTTTCCTATAAAGTTGGGTTCCTTGAAGATCTAGGAGGTCTAGGTGAGCAGCCTGCATATTGAAGTGCTTCACTGTAATTTCTTCACCATTTAGATTGTAGCGACCTCAGCGGCAGTCATCGCAGACACGTCGAGGAAGACAAAGTGCCACTGCTATTTCTGCACAGCTCAGAAAGCTAAGCATTGTCTAGGAGTTCTGTGACAGCTTGCTGCCATTTCATTGCTCGGGCTCTCTAACAGCAAATAAATGTGGCGATAGTTGTCTCCCCTCGGAGTGTCATGTTTATATCAGAAGGTTGCCATCAAAAGGTAATGTGTTTGAATGATATATTCTCAAAGAAATGTGGCGGTCCGAGGCGAGGTGACTGCGACACTTTTACTTGCTGAAGAAGTGGGCACCAGTGATATAGGGGCAGCGCCAAGCTACAAATTAATTTCAATGCCTTGATAAGGGTTCAGAGAGGCAGAAGGGGCAAATGTGTTTTGTCTTCCTTGATGCATGTATCATGAATGCTGCATGAGCTACTACAAAATTTATGTGTACATCCAAGTTCATTTACAACAAAGTTGTGAGGGCCATATTTAGTGCTGTACGTGGTGTCGTCTCGCCGCCTTTTTTTCGACGTTGAATAAGCTAACTTGAAAAATCGCCGCGGTGTAAATCCATAAAAAAGAGTTTAAAGCATGTTAAAAGGCGATTGTTGCTGAGAGCTGTCTCTGAACGCCACTTAAGAGAAACATACACTCACTGAAGACAGGAATTGATTACGGTGAAGTTAATTGTGTAGTGTAACCATTGTGATACTTTCACATCCTGGCTGCGTTCGCGGCTGGTTTTGCTGCTAAGAACAAGAAACATGGTATTATGCAACCCAAAGGGGAACACACCCCAGGAAATAATATCGTAGTGTATTTGAATGTTGTGAATTAAAAAAAAAAAACGTTGCGCCTACACGAATCAAACACATGTTTTACAATCTGGTACGTGGTGTTGATTGCGCCACAGGAGCTTTTTTGTCCTTTATTGCCTGACTTTTGCAAGACAACACAAACACACACAAGATATTGATATAATAAGCCTGCCAGGGGCTGGCTTCGTCGTTCTACCAATCGCTTTCGTGGCGCAATGAAAACCTTTGATGGCTCTAAAGGAATTCATTGCGCCACAGAAGCGATGGGTAGTGCGGTCTTTAAATGCGCTCTTATTCGTTTTGATTCAACGATAACGATTGCGCGACGGACGCAGCTGGCATGATCAGAGGATTACTGCAAGCAATTTTATTCCAACAAACTATTTTATTTCATATGCATTTTAGTTTATGTACTGCAATGTACACTAAAAAGATACATACAGCTTTATTGACTGCCATTTTGTTGTGTTTTATTTTTTAGCGACGCCACCCGGCACTTGCGTTGCAGCAGTATCCAGGGAACGGCTGTGGATGTCGATATAACACCTGTGTGGCGTCAAAGACAAGTCGGTACGTAATTGTTAAATTCTCTAAGATATTCATTCACTAGCTCCTGAAGATTTGTTCTTATCGTGCTCTTTGAGGTGAATATTCAAACAAAACCCAGTTAATCCTACGTACTCCAGTTCACGATGAAAATGAATTTTGTAAACCACACCAGTTTCACAACATACAAACTTTTTTTTTTTTGCCTCACTTTGCAGGAAGGGGAGATGGAGCAAACCTTCTCCGCCTTTCTTTGTCCGAGTGGACAAAGTTTACTTAATTTTGACAGTGCGGTAACAGCTACTCTTACATCATATCATTTTTCAACGTAGCTGATCTGATAAGCGGTGTATATACGAAATGACAGCATGCTCTTTACCCATAGCTTTTGCAGGAGATAAAAGACCTTAAACCAATTTTCTTAATTTCGAGCACGAGTGCGCAATGACATTGTTAGGGTAGCCGGTTTTTATCAATCTTGGGTGTTGAATTAAGCTATTTGGAAAACATGTAGGCAAGATTTAGCAAGGCTGGAACTGAGGCAGGAAACTGCTATTCCGCTCTTCATTAGCTTAGAAGTTTCAGAGCTATAGTCGAGGAGTGACTTTTTCGATCCAGGCCACTACTCACAGTAAACATGCGTGGGACTGAAGCCTAACTTGAGGTCCAGAACTGTAACTAGTTTTCTTTTGGAACCTCGAGAGTGAAATTAAGCCACAATGTTAAATGTTTGATAGAAATTCATGGTGAACATCATCACCATGTTGTCATTAAACCCTGTTCTATCAACAAAAACAAAAAAGCGATGAATGATAACAGCGTACAGGAAGACACACACAAGCAAGAAAGAGTGAGACAGGACTTGGTTGTGTCGTTATTCTCAACTTTCGGTTGTGTGTGTCTTCCTGTGGATATTACCTCTCACCAATTTGCAGTGCACCACGTAGCCCATCTTCAAGTTTTAAACCAAAAGCATCATCACGCCGAAAGATGCCTTTCTGTAACATTTCCGACCAACTTTTCTTAAATAAATAAAAACAGGTGCTACGGGCGAGCCAATTCATGTGTAAATTCTGTAGATAAGCCTTCTCTCCCCACTCCACAAGTGTGGAACCGAGATACGCTCTAAAGAGTTCCCGAAACGGTGCTAATGGAACATCTGATACGTTCACACAGTTCATTTCATCATTTTCTTCCGTAACGCACGACTTCAACTACAACAACATCAGGTAATGTGGTAAGTAGTAGTACATGTCTTCTATATTTATGCATAAGGAGTACACTGTGTATGGGTTGTGGTCTCAGAAAGGTGACTATTGAATCCGGATTAGGAACGTCGAATGGGTACACGTGTACTAGCTTGTAAAGATATTTGTGTAAAAACATTTACACGTTATTCGGCCAAGTGCCTCGTTCCGACACAGCAGCTCGAAACGGAACATCAGTCTTGTGCATTTTACTTGTAGTAGATTGAGTTTGGCTGTATTCGCCTACGCTTGTAACCATTGCAGGTTCATGTCAAGAAGGATTTGAAAGGCTCGTTCTTTAACCTCTGTAGCCTGAACACTCACTTCCTTGAAGTTATGAATAGTTGCGATTGTTTTTGTGTCATACGTGGTTTTCGGTACGATGGTGAGAAACTGTCCATATCTGCAGTAGGCATTTTTCTACGGTCTCTACTTTCTCGAGTCTTTTTCTGTCTCCTGAGGTTCGCCCAAAGCATCTATGCATTCAAAGACGCAGCGAGACCTGTATTCCTGTGAGGTGAGCTGGGCAATCGACCTGGTCATGACGACTTTCTCGACAGGCACTGGAGACGGCTTGAAGCAGAACTTCGGGTCTAAACACAGAGTAGTTGCACAGAAGAGCTCACCGATGCGCGTACAAGAAGATAGTGAGAAGTTTGGGCTTAAACTGAACAATAAAAAGACAAAGATCATGGCGTCTTGCCCTATCAAGTCCTGGAGCATCAAGGGACAAGAAGTGGAAGCTGTAACAGATTTTCTCTTCTTGGGCTCCAAGATTACCCCGGAAGGAGACTGCAGCCATGAAATTAGGAGACGCCTGCTTCTGGGAAAGAGGGCCATGGTTAGCTTTGACCGCCTAGTAAAGAGCAGAGATATTAGTCTGCCAACCAAGATCCGTATAACTCGTGCTATGGTCTTTCCAGTTGTGATGTATGGATGCTTGAGTTGGACTGTGAAGAAGGCTGACCGCCGAAGAATTGACGCGTTTGAATTGTTGGGCTGGCGGAGACTTTTGAGAGTTCCTTGGACTGCCAGAAGATCAAATCAGTTGATATTGTCGACCATAAACCCTGACTGCTCATTGGAGGGTCAACTTCTAAAGTTAAAGCTCAGCTATTTTGGTCATCTGATGAGAAGAGAGGAGTCGCTGGAGAAAGATTTGATGTTGGGAAAGGTTGAGGGTCGCCGGAGAAGGGGTAGGCAGCGAACGCGATGGTTAGATAGCATCCTCGATGGCGCTGCAGATGAAGTTATGTGATGTTAGGAAGATAGTGGGAGACCGGAAAGCGTGGCGTGACATGGTCCATAGGGTCACGAAGAGTCGGACACGACTGAGCGACTGAATTAAACGGAGCTGGGCAATCGACCTGGTCATGACGACTATCTCGGCAGGCACTGGAGTTGGCTTGAAGCTGAACTTCGCGTCTAAACGCAGTGTAGTCGCACAGAAGAGCTCACCGAATTCGTGTGGAACACGGTACTTCCAACGCTTCCTACTAAGAAGAGATCTGCTCCGCTAGCAAGTTTCGTGAACGGTGGTAAAACGACTATCCCAAAGGAGTCTCAGCGTACTCGGGTAGTGTTTCAGATAATTTGATACGTAACAACTATATGCTAATTAGCGTTTGTGGTAGAACATATTAAACAAAATCAAGAGTTGGATATTATGAGTATATGAGTGCCAGGGACCAGTATCAAAATGTCATATGCATCTGATACGTACCAAAGGACCTATACATGAGGGATGATTCTCAAAGGTAACCGCCGCCGCACGCATAAGGCGATATCGCCGTCACGTGACATCCTTTAAGAAAGGGCTTAAGGTTACCTTAGTTCACCTTTAAAACTTTTCTATGGTCTTATATCCCTCTGTCATGTTGTACCCCCGGTAACTTATTATGCATGTAAAGGCATTAGTTGATCGCTATCACGTGACATCCTTTAAGAAAGGGCTTAAGGTTACTGAACTTCACCTTTTAAACTTTTTTATGGTCTTAAATCTTCGTGCCATGTACTCCCGGTCACTTATTATGCATGTAAATATGGTTAGTAGGCATGCGGAATATTTGGCGTGAAATTCCCTGATTTGAGATACTGGACCCGAGCGACTCAGTTCATGTAATTTCATCTTCGTCGGTTCACCTAGCAGGTGCGCGAACTCGGCCGTATCCGCATCCAGGGGCAATGTGCTACAAAAACGACCTGCTGGTAATCCCATCATCTGCACGTCAGGTACAAGGCCGGCGACCAAATTTGTACAACGCTTTCGCCATTCAAGATCGGAAGACCACTTGATGCAACCCGGTGTGCTGAAATGGCTGAAAGTGTAGCAATCTAGTAATACTATAAAATATTCATGATACAGTAACTTGCTTCGACTACAATGCTGGCCTTTTACTGATGCTGTCACTATAATCCGAAATTATCTTATACCAAGTGTATAAAGGAATATGGACGTAATTTATTCCGTGCAGTAAACGTTTCCAACGTGGACAATATAGTGTCGAGTGAAAGAGAGAGTACTGGCATATTCTGTATGTTGTGTCATTGTGAAACATAATTTCTCCGTTTTATCGGTGATTACTTGACAAGGCCAGTGCTGTAATAGCTCAGGCTGCGTTATTCACTCAGTGTAGTGCACAGTCGTGAGCAAAAGTGGTATACAACACTTAGCCATTGACAGTGCTCGGGAAAATTGCACAAAAATGTATTCTAGCTACAGCGTAAGAGACAGCGGCATCGACAAATGTACGTTGACAAATTGGGGCACCACCACTACTGTCTCGATCTCAGATAGCTGGTGCTAGATAAAGTTGGGATGCAGTTTTCTCAAGCACCGCCACCGACTGAGTGTTGTATACCACGTTTGCTCACGACTGTACATCACATTGACCTTCAGATATTAAAGCAGTACATTGCCAGTTTACGAAGAACATTTTATTCACACGGTCATGGATAGGAGGAGGAGGAGGAAGAATTGAGAAGGAAAGGCAGGGAGGTTAACCCGTAAAAGAAACCGGAAAAGAAAAGAAACCCTGCACTGGGAGAAAGAGGTGAGTCGATATGAAAGTTGTAAGAGATGGATGGGTGAAGTTAGTACAGTCACAAAACAGACATATCACATCACATCACGGCCTGTGCTTTTCATAAAGTGGAGCAGTGGCTGGGAGGCCTTCAACGCAGACGATCGCCGTGGCCAGTGACTTAAAATCTTAATTTCAGTCAATGGACGCCCATCTAGACACTCCAGCGCACGGCATAGATACTGTCTTTTCTCACTGTACATGGGGCACTCACAAAGAATGTGGCCTTTAGTCTTGTCGAACCCGCAGTTTGTACATGCAGGGCTATTTGCAATGCATATCGCAAAAGAATAAGAGTTCGTGAATGCTACACCAACCCACAGGCGGCACAGCAAAGTTTCTTCACGTCGGGGTAGGCCAGGTGGAAGCCGTAGCTTCAGGTCAGGTCATGGATATGAGCGTAATTATCGCAGGCATGTCGCCCAACGACTTAAAGCATATAAAGTGCATGTGCATCAAGCACATGTATGATTAGTTCTTTTACAAACAGCATTTTTTGCACTTTTCATAGGTCCTGTATAGATTAGGCGGTGGAGAGCAGAACGTTGTCTCAAACCGTACGCACTCCGTCTTCTCCTTGTTGAGCTTGTAGCGGAACACTCTGAGTGGATTCCAATCACTCGTACTCACTCCTACGCATTTATCGTCCTCGCAACCCATATCACATGCGTCCACAATGACAAATGTAGCTGTGAAAATAAAAAAAGTCGAAAATTTTAATAAAAGGATGGAATTTTTTGTCCATGTGACAGAGAACCAACAAAGCTTCTCTAGATAAAGAAGAAAATCTAAAACGTCTTGAAGATATTAGTATTGAAAAACAATTAATAAAATTACTAGGGGCCCAGAAGTCTTCTAATGCGTAGCATTAACTGCTATTGTTTCACTTTTGTGGCATATGTTTAAATCGTGTGAGACTAGATTAACGCTCGGTTTTACATTGTCATTGCGTGGTTTAGCGTTTTATTTTGCATTCTTCTCGTCGATACCTTTTCAATGATATATGACTTGAGGTAGTAGTCAAAGGTTCAAGTGTTATTCACAATAAACTATTAATGATTATTAACTAGGAGTGTCTTTTATATTAGCGCCCTCGTTCTTGATACAAGCTATTCATCTATGATTTACTTAAGCTATGGCTTAAAAGTTAACACAGTGTCAGAGTTAAATAAATATCTGCAACTAATTAAGACCTGCAGTTGGTCCAGTACAAATATTAATCTAGTGCGATCAACAGTATGTGGTCCTATAATTTCTCTCCAGTGTGACAGGTTTAAATTGCCCTAACAAAATAAGCAACATCATAATGAACTCATGAGAATGTACCGCGCGGCGTGGTGCATTCTTTATTATCTGCACTGTATATACATTTGGACAGGAAATATTTGTACACCATACGCTATTACTCAAAGATGAATATTTCGCGTTCACGTTTTTTACGCACTGTAGACATTAAATATGGCAAGCGTGGTAACCCGTATTGCACCCTACCTGTTGCGAGCCAAAGATCTGCAAAGTAATGCTTTTTATTTGTACTAAAATAGAACATAGCATCCTAAGCTGTGCTCTTCTCTATTCAGTGGCCTATTTTAAGCGACAGCTTATACAACTCGTTCAGCCGAATAGCCGTCGGCGTAGTAGTAGTACCAGTAGTTTTAGTTGTGAGCATGGCGTACAGGAAATAATGATCGCGGCTGCGTAAGAAATTGTATCATGGTAATTTGTGGTAGTGACTGACGGTGAGTGATAGGTGATGACAAGTTAATGATATCATTGTAATTGATTCATAATTATTGAATTATATAAATGAAAAAATTTACAAAGCGGGTTCAATGGCTTCAAAATGCTTAGAATGAAAAGTAAAAGCTTTATGGTGAAGCTATTTAATAAAATTTAGAGCATTTAATATATGAATCAATGAGCTGACATAACTGAAGAAATGAAAATTTGGAAAAGGAAGCTTCAAAGGTGTCAATTTTCTCAGAATGAAAAGCCAATGCTTGATGATGGAGATTAAAAATATATAACTGTGTAATTGATAAATTGTTTAACGAATATAAATGAAAATAAGAGGTTCAAGTTGGTCAAAATGATCAGAATGAGAAGCCAATTCCTAATGATTCTAATAAACAAATTTTGGAGTGTGCATTCATTAATTACAAAAATTGAATCTATTGAAAAAAAAAATGAAAATTTGAAGTGTCGTTTAAAGAAGCAAAATGCCAATGTTTGATGATAAGTTAAAAAATTTAGAGCATGTCATTGATCAATTATTTAATATAAATGTATGAAAATGAATTAGATAAAAAGGAGCTCAACGGAGCCAGAGTACTGATACTGAGAATCCTGTGCTTGTTGATGTAAATTAAGAAAACTTAGACTGTGTGTTTGTCAATCACGTATTTAAAAGAGTTCAGACAATAAAAAATAGGAAAAAGGGGTTTAACGGTGGCAAAACGCTCCGAAATAAAAGGCAGCACTTGGTGAAGCAAATTACTGGTGAATAGACTAAAAACCAAAAGAAAGTTAAAAGGTGCAGAAAAATTATGAGGGTTTAAGCATGGCCTGTACTATGCGATACAGGGAAAAATCTGTGTTGCGATGATAGCCTTTATAACACCGTCTTTACAATCTGCAGTGTTTCACAATTTTTATGCAGATTCTAATGGACTGAGCCGCGCTAGCCGAACCACGCCGTAAGTTGCTTGCGGCGTACAGAGCGTATAGGGTGTAATCCCGGACAACGTCGATGTGCTCCCGTAGCCACCAGGCATTGCGCGCGTCCACGAGCGAACACATGTGAGCCTGTGTAAATACTTCGAACATGTGGCCTTGATGTCCCGTCTGTTCCATCTCGCCAAGTATTGCACCCAATGACAGAACACTCTACGTGCGCTATCTCGGACGATAAAGCCCATCGCCCCCCATCGGCTGTCAGTGCCACTGTCAACGCGCGGCAGCGTTTACCGCGACCAGTCTTTCTACGGTCCCTGAAGACTATTTTTCTGCCGCGCTCTCTCCCTCTCCTGTCGGGTCCTCCTCTCCGAGGTGCATTTTTCGGTTGCATGCGCCGCTTTCCGATCGAGGGGCCAGACCAACAAGACCATCACGATAAGTATAGCAGGCTGATGCCGTCGCAGCATTTATTGAGGTGGCCCGCCTGCTGTGCTAAGTGCTTCATTGAACTAAAACAATGTACGGACGGGCCTGGAGCGTCCTACTACTCCCGTGTCACATAGTGTACATAGCTTTTATTTTCTACTACCCTAACCTTTCTTCCTGCCGCTCACCACTTAGATTTCCTCTTTCTCTTTCTTGCTATTCTTTTACTTCCGTCGACCTAGTTCAGGTGCTTCTGACTATTAGATATCAGATACCGGGGCTGGCAAACGTCTTTTACTCTTTTTACTTCCGCTTATTTCTTTATTTGAGTAAAATTCCTATCTACTAATTTAAGTTAAGTTTTGGAAAAAGGACAGAGCCGTGTACGTTTTGGTGGACGGAATGGTGGACACCTACACCTAACCAGGTCAACATCCGCCCACACTCGCAACCGCCAAGTGACTAATAAAGTTCTATCTTTCTCTTTCTGTCATGTTTTATTACTTTTCTTGTAAATTTTAAATTGGTTGATGAGAACGAAAAAGCGCGGTACCAGTGAGACCTGAGGGAAGAGAGGAACGTGGAAGTGAAAATGGGAGTGAAAGAGGTCTCGTAGTGGAGCGCTAGGGAGTTATTTCGGTCACATGGGGATGTTTAATGTACGTTTACATCGTACCATCACTGGGCTGGCTCTCCGTTTAAGTTACTTTCTAGGGATAAAAGGTGTAGTGTCATTATATGGGGACACCGCAGAATCGTGAGCACCCGCATTTAATAAGGTCCAAGTCACTTGAAGCTCAAATTAATGCCCCGCGAAGACCGGCTATTACTAGCGCAGTGAAGCTTTCGCTGCAATTGTAAATTGGTTTATTAGAAAGGAAAGACTCAGTGCTTGTCCAGCTCACTTGAAGGTCAAATTATCAGACACGCGAAGCGCGAATCTCCCTAGAGTAGGGAAGGTTTCGCTTCAAGATTGAGAAACATGGTCCGTGCAATTTAAACACCGATTTAAAATCTTCATGGATCACTGCCTTGTCGTGGCGGAGGGGCTTGCGAAACTCGATGAAGTCGTGAGCTCTGCTGTGTAGGGCCACCGAAGATAAACAGGTCACGACAGAGAGTTCTGACAAAATGTGATTCACTGGAGAAGGTAATGGCAACCCACTCCAGTATTTCCTGCCAAGAAAAACCTATGGCCAGTCACAATACCATTAAAGATATGGCGCCGGAAGATGAGCCCCCCAGGTTGGAAGGCGTCCCACATGTTAATGGGGATGAAAAAAGGGCGATTCCTAGTAGCTCCAGGACGAATGAAGCGTCTGGGCTAAAGCCAAAAGAACGCTCAGTTGTGGATGTGTCGGGAAGCGACCGGAAAGTCCGTTGTTGCAAGGAGATATATAACATAGCAACATGGAATGTAAGATCTATGACGCAAGGTAAACTGGATGTCGTCAAGCGAGAAATGGACAGATTGAACATCGATATCTTGGGTATCAGCGAGCTCAAGTGGACCGGAATGGGGGAATTTAACTCCGGCGACCATTATGTCTTTTATTGTGGGCACGAATCCAAGAGAAGGAATGCGGTCGCTCTCATAGTAAACAGAAGAATGGGCAAAGCAGTGCTAGGGTACAACCCCAAAAACGACCGAATGATTTCACTTCGGATCCAAGGTCACCCTTTCAACATAACAGTTATCCAAGTCTATGCACCGACCACTACTGCTGAAGAAGCTGACGTTGAGAGATTTTATGCGGACCTACAATTCCTTTTAGACCGCACCCCATCATCAGACGTCTTTTTTCTCATAGGATACTGGAATGCTAAGGTCGGGAGTGAAGAAATATCCGGAATTATAGGCAAGTTCGGTCTTGGCGAGCCAAATAAAGCTGGGCAGAGGCTAGTAGAGTTTTGTCAAGAAAACAACCTGACCATACAGAATACTCATTTTCAACAGCACAAGAGGCGCCTGTACACATGGACTTCACCGGACGGTCTGTAAAGGAATCAGATCGATTATATTATTTGCCGGCAGAGATGGAGAAGCGCTATACAAGCAGTAAAAACAAGGCCTGGGGCCGATTGTGGCACCGATCATCAGCTTCTTGTTGCCAAAATTAAGCTTCGATTGAGGAAAACGCAGAAAACTAGAAGGCCTTTCAGGTATGATCTGGATAAAGTTCCATTAGAATATGCTGTGGAAGTGAGGAATCGATTTCAAGAATTAAAGCTAGAAGACAGAGAGCCCGAAGAGATGTGGACTGATGTTCGTGATATAATACAAGAAGTTGCTACTAAGGTAGTTCCAAAGCAAAAGAAATGCAAGAAAGCAAACTGGTTATCTGAAAAGGCTTTGCAAATAGCTAAGGAAAGGAGGATGGCAAAAGTTATGGGGGAAAGAGAAAGATACAAGGTTCTCAATGCGGATTTTCCGAAAATAGCAAGGAGAGATAAGAATGCCTTCCTGAACATACCGTGCCAAGCAGTTGAGGACAACAGCCAATTAAGGCACACAAGAGCTCTGTATAAGACAATCAAAGACATCAAAGGAAGCTTCTGTGCTAAGCTGGGCGTGATAAAGGACAAACGAGGCAAGGACCTCACTGAAGCCTCAGAGATAAAGAAGAGGTGGCAGGAATACACAGAAGAACTGTACAAGAAGGATCCGAATGTGCAAACCCAACATAAGATGGTTGTGATTACTGATCTCGAGCCGGGCATCCTGAAGTGTGAAGTTGAATGGGCCTTAGCCAGCCTTGCTAAGAACAAAGCTAGCGGAATTGATGGCATTCCAGCTGAGTTGCTTCAAAACCTCAACAATGACGCTGTTAACATTCTGCATACATTATGACAGAAGATTTGGACAACCCTGCAGTGGCCACAGGATTGGAGGAGGTCAGTTTACATCCCCATTTCAAAGAAAGGCAGTGCCAAAGACTGTTCCAACTACCGCACGATCGCGCTTATTTCGCATGCTAGCAAGGTGATGTTGAAAATCCCCCAAGGAAGGCTGCAGCAGTATGTGGATCGGAAGCTTCCGGAAGTGCAAGCTGGGTTTCGCAAGGGCAGAGGAACTAGAGACCAAATTGCCAACCTTCGCTGGATCATGAAAAAAGCAAGAGAGTTCCAGAAACCCATCTACTTCTGCTTTATTGATTATGCGAAAGCGTTTGACTGCGTAGATCACAGCAGATTGTGGCAAGCTCTCCAAGAGATGGGAGTTCCAATTCACCTCATCTGTCTCCTCAGGAACCTGTATGAAGGACAAGAGGCCACAGTCAGAACTGGGCATGGTCTTACTGATTGGTTTCCGATTGAGAAAGGAGTGAGGCAAGGCTGCATACTATCGCCCTGCCTATTTAACCTATATGCGGAGTGCATCATGAGGAAGGCCGGTCTGGACAAGTCTTCAGCTGGAGTGAAGATTGCTGGAAAACGTATCAACAACCTTAGATATGCGGATGATACCACTTTAATGGCAGAAAGTGAAGTGGAACTCAAGAGTCTCCTGATGCGCGTACAAGAAGAGAGTGAGAAGTTTGGGCTTAAACTGAACATTAAAAAGACAAAGATCATGGTGTGTTGCCCTATCAAGTCCTGGAGCTTCAATGGACAAGAAGTGGAAGCTGTGATAGATTTTCTCTTCTTGGGCTCCAAGATTACCTCGGAAGGAGACTGCAGCCATGAAATTAGGAGACGCCTGCTTCTCGGAAAGAGAGCAATGGTTAGCCTTGACCGCCTAGTAAAGAGCAGAGACATTAGTCTGCCAACCAAGATCCGTATAACTCGTGCTATGGTCTTTCCAATTGTGATGTATGGATGCTAGAGTTGAACTGTGAAAAAGGCTGACCGCCGAAGAATTGACGCGTTTGAATTGTGGTGCTGGCGAAGACTCTTGAGAGTTCCTTGGACTGCCAGAAGATCAAATCAGTTGATATTGTCGACCATAAACCCTGACTGCTCATTGGAGGGTCAAATTCTAGAGTTAAAGCTCAGCTACTTTGGTCATCTGATGAGAAGAGAGGAGTCGCTGGAGAAAGATTTGATGTTGGGAAAGGTTGAGGGTCGCCGGACAAGGAGTATGCAGCGAACGCGATGGTTAGATGGCATCCTCGAAGCACTGCAGATGAAGTTATGTGATGGTAGGAAGATAGTGAGAGACCGGAAAGCCTGGCGTGACATGGTCTATAGGGTCACGAAGAGTCGGACACGACTGAACGACTGAACTGAAGTTAAAATCTTGCAGCGGAGCCTAAATGTCGTCCTAATTTTTATAGCACGTATGTTTTATGAGATTGCAGCTTCTATCGCTTCTTTCACAGGTTTTGTTTTTGTGACGGTATATCCTCCTGAGTCCAAGCTTTTGTCCCATATTGGATATTACACTTTGAGGGAATACCCTTATGCCTAAGGAATCGTCCTCTTAAATCTCTGTTGTTAAATATTTTAGAAACCTATTGAGGCCTTTTATGCAGCAATAACGAAATTACGTGGTCGAAGTTTCCTGCCAAAAGATGGCGGAAAACAAGTTGCTCATACAGGTCACTCAGCGGCGCGGTGGTGATCATGTCCTGCAAAAACAAATAGTGGTTCTTGAACTTCAACGTACTTTCGATGGATAAATTTGGTTCGATGTCGATGTTAGTAATAAGACATGCGCTGAGAAGTCGAAGTTTGAGCCTTAAAGATGCCTGCCTTATTTTTTATTTTTATTACTTTTAATATATTTATGATCGCATTGATCTGGGAAAATGAATGCAATTGAGAACATGTTTTAATATTTTTCTGTCTCATTGTCCTATTGCCTTATTCTGCAGAAATTAAACATCGCAGACGTTTAACGTGCCTAAACCTAGTGCAAAATCTGAAAACACTAGTTTGGTGTAGTTTATATTGGTCAGAGGTATGCTCGTTTGAAGGACAACAGTATATTTTGGCCCAGTTGCCACGAACTGCGTTGGTATATATAGACCCGCCTTAGCCACCTAGCACAAACGTGCTTTCGCCGCCGAAGTGTCGGGCTTCTAACCAAAACTTTATTTTTACAGGTAACCTGTCATGGTCTATAAGGATGAACATGTATCGTTAAACAATGGCGGCGTTCTGCCCGGCTGAACCCAGTCTACAAGCGCATTTTTGTACGTCTCGCGCTGGGCTACATCAGCACGACTGTCCGATTCAGCCTGACGCTCGCGACAAAGAATAGAGATAGAGGGGTCATGCCTCACGTCATGCATGGCTGGACTGAAGAAACGAGCCGCTGTTAAGCTATTTTAAGCGGTTGTGATGTGACGGCGAGAGCACTGGTTTAAACCAGCGGCGAGACGGAGGAGGGGTGCACGGCGTAGTTGGCGGTAATGTGATTGCGAGGCTCACGTCACTCGCGGTTCGGTTGGGGCGAGCCGAAGGAACGAGGAAGCAGCGCAGTTGTAACAAGACGCAGACAATGGCACAGATGCAACTGGCGCATGCCCTGTGCTTAGCTTGCGCGAATGAATGACCTTGGAGAATGTAGCAATAGAGCTAAGTTCTGACTGTTGTTGACCTTATTCTCTACTGGCAGCGCCAATAGACAATACTTACTAACACATCACTGCCACAGAATCAACTGCGCGCATTTTATTTTTATACTACATTACCCTCCTCAAAGGCTGAATTCCGATCTCATTCGCAACCAAAACATATAGGCCGAGTTGGCGGCGGCTACGAATTCAATGACGAAGGGTATAATGGGCCATTTAGACTTCGTGTAGTGGTACTTTCACTTTGACACTCCGACCCTAACTCCTTTCAGAGACTCGGGAGGATATTGCCACAGTTAGGTTATCTGCTCTCGGGAGCCTCCACTCAAATTTCTCTGTGATAGCCCCAGAGCTGGAATCAAACATGCGAATATTTATCTGTTCGGTACGTTTAAATGTGGTGCTGGAGATGATTTCAAGGAATAATTGTAATTTGTTAACACCCATTAATATATATAGCAACCATCCATTCCTTTCCTACAATAGACGTTATGAATGAATGAATGAATGTTATACATTTATTTACAAGTGCAGTATGTAATAATTCCATCAGAATAAATTGGTATTACTGTCATTACGTGCATGGTGGGAGGTTTGGGAAACGAGCACATGATTTTCTGACAATTTTTGTTTTTCATTATAACCAACACTGAAGCTAGCTTTGACGTTTTTTCTCCGTAAAGATCTTTCTGCTTAAAGTATAACTTTGCCTTCCCGAGTAACCTCCAGTCATTTATGCTGACGAGCATGTTTCTAAACATACAGCACCAGAAACTTCGATACCAGTGTCTTGAAGGGAACGCCACTCCAAGAGACGAAAAGTACTAGTAGAAAATTTTTACATCTGCTTAGTGCTGTAATGGATTATGGATATTCGATATATTGCTCCATTATTATATGCGGCGTCAAGAAAACCCATTAACAGAGAACAATTCTTCTTCTTCTCGTATGGCTGCTAAACTATCTGCTATATGTTCATTAATTTCAACCTGAATTTACCTCACGTTGACATATCTATGCATTAAAAAATTCTCATTCTCTTCGATTCTGAATCAACTATTAAAGACGCTTTAATGAAAAACAGAGAATTTAGCCGGCGTTTACACTTCGCTGGCATGCTACTCCCTGTGGGAAGGGTAATTTGGGAGGGAAAGATTGAAAAAAGAATGATGAGGAGATTAAAAGAAATGTAGGGGGAGATAAAATGAGGATAAAAAAACCGATTCGCACTCGCACCGGCCCAAATGTACTGTATACAAACTGCTCTACAAGTGCCGTACATTATTAAAACTCGATTCTGTTGACACAGTGTGCAGGCATAAATAATAACGAAAGCCAAAACAAAACTGCAGTGTAATTAAACTGAGCCATGGGTACACTTACCAGCTAGCAGTGACAAGCAAAACAGCCCAACAATAATCTTCATCCTTGAAAAACTTGATGCTATGCTTAACATTTATTGCAACCAATAGAGTCAGTAATATCGTCTCTAAAGCACTAACGGCTAATGAGCTGCACTTAGAGCACCTGTGCAGAAATCGTTTGCACTGGTTTGATGATCGTGCCTTTATTTATGAAGAAGTAAAATAAAGAATTCATTGTATCGATCTAGGCCAATCATCGATCATAAAATGTCGGGCCACTTCACGCTTTTGTTTGTATTTTGCATCTTCATGGGACGTCACTACTGCGTTAAGGCACTTTCCGAGAAGCAACATAAAAACGTCTTTCTCAACTGCATTTAACGCACACGATGCGCTTTTGATGGATATCTTGTTATATTGTTTGGCCCATTGTAGTACAGCGCTTAGATGAGCGATGTAAAATACACCATTTCTTTCCACGTGCAGAGCCAACACCACCTAGACTACTCCAGGCCTCTCCGCTCCTCCGTGACGTCATCACACTACGACGAGCGCGGAAGCTGCGCGCTGCTGCGCGTTGCTGCGCGTTGCTGCGGGCTTATTCTTGTTTCACTAGAATTGTGGTTGTTGCCGCATGCGAAAACATGGTTTTAAGACCCGTTGTGTAATATTAATAATAATTGGTTCATAGGAAAGGAAAGGCGCAGTATCTGTCACACTTGTTTCTGTGGACACCTGAACCGCGCCGTTAGGGAAGGGAGGAAGGTAATACATAACTTTTCAGTCGGCTGCAATATCGCAAGTAAACGTCTGTATATTCGTGCAGCGGATTTTCTAAAGGTTAAAGTTTCAGGAAACAGCACATAATCTAAATGAGTTTATGAAAAGCCAGAAGCACTGCTTTTATCGTGCCAGTGTTAGTATACCGCTACTGATATAAACATGGCTTCAGAAAGTCAGCTCTATAAACGCTGGGACATTCTGAACTAACTGTACTCGTTTTGGAAACAAATGGGAAGAAAGTTTCGCAATGATTTCATAGCACTCAAAACATGTAACTCTGCGATCAGCAGTGGACTTTATTTTTGGCTCTAGAACTGATGTCAGTTCAATAAATACGTAAAATGTATCGAGTATGAAAGTATTTATTAAAAAATACTCTCGAGAGGCACTTGTAGCTGGACCAGAAAGATACGTTGGGAAGTTTAGGAGTATGCTTGGTACTGCGTCAGGTCGAAGTCGTACCAGTTTCAGCTTAGCTTCAATCACGTTTCCCGTCTTCGCATCCACGTAACTTGTTTTGTCGACCACGTCCGCAGGCTTAAAGGGACGCTCGCAGGCCTAGGATGTGAAATGAGACGTTAGAAGGATGCAATACCTGAAGTAAAAAAAAAACCAGCAGCACTGCCTTTTAAGGTTCTAATGATCGCAATTTAGTTTAAAGTCCGCGCGCACAAAATATCAGTAATACTGTGTCTCTAAGTCACATTTACGTAGTATAGAATAAGGTTCGCACCGTAGCCATGGAAACCTTCTTTTTTAAGGCGGAAGCCTTTAATGGCTCATACTGTCGTGGACAAAATGCGTCCCGCTTTTGCGGCAGCTGTCACTTGGCGTTCCTCGGTGTGCGTTCTTTTTTTAATTGATTCACAGGAAGGGAAAGGCGCAGTAACTGTCACACTTGCTCTGTGGACAACCGAACCGCGCCGTAAGGGAAGGGAGGGAGGTGGGATTGAAAGTGGAAAGAGAGAAAGAGGAGCCCTAGTGGAGGGCTACGGAGTAATTTCGACCACCTGGGGATCTTTAACGTGCGCTGACATCGCACAGCACACGGACGCCACTTCGTTTCGCCTCCATCGAAACGCAGCCGCCGCGGTCGGGTTCGAACCCGGGATCTCGGTGTGCGTTCAAGTGTGGAATTCAGATGCAGGAACGCTAGACAAGATGAGTCTCATCTTGTCTAGCGTTCCTGCATCTGAATTCCACACTTGAACGCACACCGAGTCTTCTGGAGGGAAGGCCTAGTATCCGTCGCACTTTCTCCGACAAGTGTTCGTTTGGATGGTACGCCATCGCGATCCTGTCGCGTGGATCCATGCTACTTTTGTTTATTCTCTAAAGTTAAATCTTGCCTAAAGAGAGCCCATTTTAACTAAGTTAAAAAGGTTCAGGCAAAAACGGAGAACCTCGTGAAGGGCCTTCCAAAAACTTCGTTCCGGAACTGTTACCAGCAGTGGTAGCACCGAATGCAGAAGTGTGTGTGAATGCTGAAGGTGACTACTTTGAAAGTGATAATGTGAAATGTGTGAAAATTGTGAACTGTCTTTATTTGCATGTTATTTAGCAATTCATTACTAACCTGATTAGTAAATGCGCCAAACGACGCCTGCGAACATGCCAGAAAAGAGCATGGGGACCACACTGAAACTCTTATCGCCAGACAGGGTCGTAAATAAGGCAAGGTGGCCCAAAGTTGGCAAGCGTGACAACCCTGCTAGTGCCGCTTTATGTCTTTGTATCAGGTGACCAATAATAATACATGTTACCGCCGACTGCGGGTTAGCTACAGCTATATATCCTGTATATTTTCATAATTGTTGATTATACACACCATGGTAGGGAAATAAGCTTCGTTTGACTTTTTGTAAGTCTTTTGATTCTTATGACACTGAATTACTGTAAATAATCTTAACGCAACAGCATTAAAGAAAATGATGGTGAGCGAGAAATCTTGAGCATGGCACTAACAGGTGCTAGCAGGCAGCTAACATCGACGCGTATTGATTACACGAAGGTTTGTTTGTCGCTACGTTTGATGGGGTCTGCCAGCTCGGTCCTCTCAACTGAGATCAGAAGGTGATATCAGAGTCAGCCTGCCAGAGAGCCTTACTCGGACGCGTTACGGCGAGACTAAGCATGCACGTGCTTACTATGTTGGGTGCCAGTCTACGCTAACTCGCCATTCAATTAAATGCCGAGCTAAAGGTCCCCTCATAAGTTTGCAGTGCATCTACCTCTCCTAACCACCAATACTGGAGACGGCATGATTCTAGGAAAATGTTCAAAAATCACGACCTTAGAAGATTCTGTATTCCTAGAAATCTGCATATCCACAGCTCTCCTTTGAAGTGGTTGCGAAGGCTCCAAAACATCACGTGGATAGTTGAGGCTTTGGCCGCTAACGAATACAATTGAAACGACAAAGCTTTCGAATATGCTGAGAAACCAGCAAGAAGGTCATGTCAGAATTACTTCCACACTTGACAGCCGCTTTTGTAGCAATAAAGGATCATACAGCACCACGTTAAACGCAGCAGCTAGGTCTCTGTCGCAATGAAACCGGGTTTAATTTTTAGTTTATTTATGTTTATATACTGCAGCTCCGTGCGGGGCTGTAGCATGAGGTTGACATTTCAGAAAAAGAAAGTGCGGAGTAAACATGTTGAGATCAACAAAATAATGAATAAAGGAGAAAAAACATAATTTAATGTTGTTCATCAAGATATTTGTTAACAGTGTTTGAGTGCGTTAACAAACTGTTGCAGTGGAAAGGAGCGATATAAGCAGGTAGCTTGTTAAAGCCTCGACCATATGGGGAAAAGCTGCATTTAAAGCGTTGGTTCGAGCACAATGAGGATTGAGGCCATGTTGGTGGTAGTGTCTTGTCGGCGTGCGATTTGCTGGCTTAGTATAACTGTGACATGAAGCCAGTAAACGGGTATGTAAAATGTAATAAATAGATTTCAATGATTCAAATTGTCGGCGAATAGATAATGCCGTCAACTGCAATAAAGGAAATGGCGGAGGTGGGCGAATAATTCCTGCGATACTGTTGTCAAAAAAAGCGAGAAGCTTTTCCAACCTTTTTGATCTGGGTGAAATATTAAGACTTCATAAAATGCTAGCATAATTAAGTTTGGGACGGAATAAAGATTTCTACACAAATAACTTGTGCGCTTACGGAGCTTAGGCTAAGGTAAGAGTCAGGTAACCCGAAGTGTTAGAGTTTTACCGCAAATTAAATCAATTGTTTAGAATAGGATAAGTTCGCAGGGCCGATAATGTGTATCAATGGCCAGAAAGGCCGAAATCTTTTGCAAAATTAGAGCATGTTGGGTGTGCTGGAATTACATGCCGTACGGCGCCACGTCACACCACGCTCTAGCATATCATATTATATTGTTACGTCAATTACGCTGCGCCGCGCGGTCTTGCGCATGTGCTAAGGAAGGACAAAGTGGACGGTTGCACTTGCGAAAAAGGAGAACGAAGTGGTGGCGCGTAGCCTCGTTCGGGGAGAAGCTTTACTGAGACTGTGTTTGAGACTGTACGCAGCTTTCATGCTTTCTCCGAATATTCTGTATGTATTAAACCCGTTTCCCCCGTAACAATATCATACCACAACATACCATGCCTTCTCCCACTATATTAAATCATACTACTCCTCATCATGTCATCCAGCTTTTTCCATGTTGCCAGCTTAAAATGTTAGGTTGTCATTGACTAGTAGAGCACAGTGCGATAATATATACGCATCATAAAATAACATTGTTAGGTATGTTCAGTAATTTCAGGGCCAGTTTACAGATGTATATGCGCGCTACGCAAGCTTTTAAGCATATTGCTGCAAGCATCAGTGTCATGGTCGCGTTTATTATTTACAGCACTCTGTGTTTCTCTTTGTCTAATATCGAAAGCTCTGCTTTTCCTTTCAAATAAAAAAAATTCAATTTAGTAGTTACTTAAGGTTTGTTGCATGCGTTGTTATTTCTCATGGTTTGAATTACATTTATATTGAACACTTACATGACAGTTCGTTTCACATTTCAAGAGAGTGCATGAAAATATATGATGAAACGCAAATTCCTGCGCATATTGATTTCTATTTTAGGATGGCGCTAGGCATATTATAATGTTAGAGGGAGCTTTTTAAATCCAGCCGCAGCAGGTCCTAGCAAAGGCATTCAACTGCTAAGCAACAGGTTATGGGCCTGATCCTGATTTATAGGAAGGTGCAAGCTGGTGTCGCAAAAATGGAAAAAAATACTACCGTCTAACTGGGTTGAATGGAGTTAGATGAACATTAGCTCCGTTGCAGTTTGATTCTAGATTCTATTCGTCGAGGCTATTGGAACGATATACGTCTTAAAATTCCTGTAAAGTTTTAATTTTATTAATATTTATTAGTGCAGTGTGATAAGATTAATTTAGTGCACCTGTACTGGGTATGAGGTGCTCAATATAAGTGACTTGAAAGTAGAGCAAACATTTCAACTTCGGTGCAATCATTTTAAGTAAATAATTATAGAACCTGGAATTAAACCTTTGGAATTTTACTCGACATAAGGTACATAATTATATAAGACTTCCCTTTTATGGCTTTTCTCAAACGTAGAGGCAGAGCTGCGAGTTTTGCATTGACAGCTGAAAACGTCTCATCGAGGGTTTTAATAACTTAGCTGTGGTTTAGCTCTGGTTTAACCCGGATGGAAGCGATGGCTTCATTTGTCTGTTACATTATTCTCCTATTACACCCAATTGGTGTAGGGAGCTACATAATTGAGGACACTTAAGTCTAGCTTTTACGACGGGAGAGCGCCAGCTATCAGCCCTGCTTCAAACCAAGCCGCTTGCACGGGCCCGCCTGTCCTAGGGGTAATGAGAATGGAAACGGGTTCTGGCAGGTTGTTTCTGGTATTACCCTCAAATATGAAAGGAGCGCCCCGAGTTGGCAGCTCCTGCCCGAGGCATAGACGCAACGTGAATTCAAATGTCATGGGAGGCTGATTCTAGTGTCACCTTCCCACATGAAAGGAGAGGCCTGATTTGGCGCTCTTTCAGGCACCATCCGACGCTGAAGGCTCAAGCTGACTGCCGTAGTGATGTTTTCGCTTCAAGATCCAAACGGTTCAAATCGATTCAGAGGCGTCCAGTAGGGCTCATCTGATAGCCTGCAGTATTGCATCAAGACTTAACAATACTTCCAGCACCTGGAACGCACTGGCAACGCCGGTGAACAGCGTTCCCAAGCAGTAGGCAATTTCTTGCTAAGCAGCCTACCTAGGTAACAATATTTCTGATTTCTGCAACTTCGAAATGTCAGCAGCAAAATGACTGGTATTCTTATTACTCCGTTACATGTTTTTTTTTGCGTACTTATTGTGACCACCTTGTTGTCCGCCGTCTGGCCACGTGTTTTGCTTTGCTTACTAATCGGATGAATGGTGATGCCCTTTTGCGCAATCGTGGGCTCAGTAGGATTTTCGATAATGTCGCGTCACCACGAGTTATTATTTTCTTCCATAATGATGCACCTGTGACTTCATGAGTGTTACCCATATTAGCTTTGATTTATTATTAGATGATCACTGCCATCAGCACTGATACTGATAGACCTACCGTTAAATGTAGGGTACTGCCTGTAACTTAGTTTCTTTCGACGAAGGCCGGTCACGAGACGTCATTACATTCTATTTCTTCATCACGTCTGACTTTTCTTTCAACACACACACACACACACACACACACACACACACACACACACACACACACACACACACACACACACACACACACACACACACACACACACACACACACACACACACACACACACACACACACACACACACACACACACACACACACACACACACACACACACACACACACACACACACACACACACACACACACACACACACACACACACACACACACACACACACACACACACACACACACACACACACACACACACACACACACACACACACACACACACACACACACACACACACACACACACACGCACGCACGCACACACACACACACACACACACACACACACACACACACACACACACACACACACACACACACACACACACACACACACACACACACACACACACACACACACACACACACACACACACACACACACACACACACACACACACACACACACACACACACACACACACACACACACACACACACACACACACACACACACACACACACACACACACACACACACACACACACACACACACACACACACACACGCACGGCGGTTCGCTTTGGCATTAATTGGCTCCAGGTGTGACACATAAGAAACGAGACTCAGTGTGTAGCTTCAAAAAACGATGAAATTTTAATGATTGAGCTGGTTCACAATGGTCAAAACGTCAATCAACACTACAAAATAAAAGTACGAAAAATACTATGAAAAACATTTAGGAAAAAAGGTCGTAGTTGTGGAGTGATGGATGGCTGTTGCACCGCAGGACAATGCACCTGCTCACACGCCCCCATCTATCAAGCACTTTCTGACCATCAAAAACATTTTTGTGCTAAAGAAACCTCCTTATTCACTTGACTAGGCTCCATGCTACTTTTTTTATTCTGTAAAGTTAAATCTTGCCTAAAGAGAGCCTATTTTAACTAAGTTAAAAAGGCTCAGGCAAAATCGGAGAACCTCGTGAAGGGCCTTCCAAAAACCTCGTTCCGGAACTGTTACCAGCAGTGGTAGCACTGAATGCAGAAGTGTGTGTGAATGCTGAAGGTGACTACTTTGAAGGTGATAATGTGAAATGTGCGAAAATTGTGAACTGTGTTTATTTGCATGTTATTTACCAATTAATTACTAACCTGATTAGTAAATGCGCCAAACGACGCCTTATGGGGACCGCACTGAAACTCTTATCGCCATGTAGGGTCGTAAATAAGGCAAGGTGGCCCAAAGGTGGCAAGCATGACAAATCTGCTGGTGCCGCTTTATGTCGTTGTATCGGGTGACTAATAATAATACATGTTACCGCCGACTGCGGGTAAGCTGCAGCTATATATCCTGTATATTTTCTTAATTGTTGATTATATTTACCATGGTATCGAAATAAGCTTCGTTTGACTTTTTCTGAGTCTTTTGATTCTTATGACGCTGAATTACTGCAAATAATCTTAACGCAATAGCATTAAAGAAAATCACGGTGAGCGAGAAATCTTGAGCATGGCACTAACAGGTGCTAGCAGGCAGCTAACATCGACGCGTATTGATTACACGAAGGTTTGATTGTCGCTACGTTTGATGGGGTCTGCCAGCTCGGTCATCACAACTGAAATCAGAAGGTGATATCAGAGTCAGCCTGCCAGAGAGTCTTACTCGGACGCGTTACGGCGAGACAAAGCATGCACGTGGTTACTATGTTGGGTGCCAGCCTACGCTAACTCGTCATTTAAGCCTACGCTTAAATGCCGAGCTAAAGGTTCCCGCATAAGTTTGCAGTGCATCTACCTCTCCTAACCACCAATACCGGAGACGGCATGATTCTAGGAAAATGTTCAAAAATCACGACCTTAGAAGATTCTGTATTCCTAGAAATCTGCATATCCACAGCTCTCCTTTGAAGTGGTTGCGAAGGCTCCAAAACGTCACGTGGATAGTTGAGGCTTTGGCCGCTAAATAATACAATTGAAACAACAAATCTTTCGAATATGCTGAGACAGCAGCAAGAAGGTCATGTCAGAATTACTTCCACACCAGACAGCCGTTTTTGTAGCAATAAAGGATTATACAGCACCAAGTTAAACGCAGCAGCTAGGTCTTTGTCGCAATGAAACCGGGTTTAATTTTTAGTTTATTTATGTTTATATACTACAGCTCCTTGCGGGGCTGTAGCATGAGGTTGACATTTCAGAAAAAGAAAGTGCGGAGTAAACATGTTGAGATAAACAAAATAATGAATAAAGGAGAAACAACTAATTATTTAATGGTGTTCATCAAGATATTTGTTAACAGTGTTTGTTTGCGTTAACAAACTGTTGCAGTGGAAAGAAGCGATATAAGCAGGTAGCTTGTTAAAGCCTCGACCATATGGGGAAAAGCTGCATTTAAAGCGTTGGTTCGAGCACAATGAGGATTGAGGCAAATTTTATGGTGTTGTCTTGCGGGCGTGCGATTTGCTGGTTTAATATATCTGGGACATGAAACCAGATAACGGGCACGTAAAATGTAATAAATAGATTTCCATGATTGAAATTGTCGGCGAATAGATAATGCCGTCAACTGCAATATAGGAAAGGGCGGAGGTGGACGAATAATTCCTGCGATCCTGTTGACAAATAAAGCGAGAAGCATTTCCAACCTTTTTGATGTGGGTGAAATATTAAGACTTCATATAATGCTAGCATAATGAAGTTTGGGACGAATTAAAGATTTCTACATAAATAACGTGTGCACTTACCGAGCTTAGGTTAAGGTAAGACTCAGGTAACCCGAAGTGTTATCGTTTTACCGCAAATTAAATCAATTGTTTAGAAAAGGATAAGATAGCAGGGCCAACAATGTGTATCAATGGCCAGAAAGCCCGAAATCATATGCAAAATTAGAGCAAGTTGGGTGTGCTGGAATTACATGGCGTACGGCGCCACATCACACCATGATGTAGCATATCATATTATATTGTTACGTCAATTACGCTTCGCCGCGTGGGCTTGCGCATGTGCTAGGGAAGGACAAAGTGGACGGTTGCACTTGTGAAAAAGGAGAACGAAGTGGTGGCGCGTAGCCCTGTTCGGGGAGAAGCTTTACTGAGACTGTGTTTGAGACTGTACGTAGCTTTCATGCATTCTCCGAATATTCTGTATGTATTAAACCCGTTTCCCCCGTAACAATATAATTCCACATCATACCATACCTTATCCCAATATATCAAATCATACTACTACTCACCATGTCATCCCGCTTTTTACATGTTTCCAGCTTAAAATGTCAGGTTGTCATTGACTAGTAGAGAGCAGTGCGATAATATATACGCATCATAAAATAACATTATTCGGTATGTTCAGTAACTTCAGGGACAGTTTACAGCTGTATATGCACGTTACGCAAGCTTTTAAGCTTATTGCTGCAAGCATCAGTGTCATGGTCGCGTTTATTATTTACAGCACTAGGTGTTTCTCTTTGTCTAATATCGAAAGCTCTGCTTTTCCTTTCAAATTAAAAACAAAAACAAATTAGTAGTTACTTAAGGTTTGTTGCATGCGTTGTTATTCCTCATGCTTTGGATTACATTTATATTGAACACTTACATGACAGTTCGTTTCACATCTCAAGAGAGTGCATTAAAGGATATGATGAAACGCAAATTTCTGCGCATATAGATTTATATTTTAGGATGGCGCTAGGCTTATTCTAATGTTAGAGGGAGCTTTTTAAATCCAGCAGCAGCAGGTCTTAGCAAAGGCTTTCAACTGCTAAACCGCAGGCTATGGGCCTAATCCTGATCTATAGAAAGCTGTAAGCTGGTGTCGCAAAAATGGAAAAAATATACTACCGTCTAACTCGGTTGAATGGAGTTAGATGAACATTAGCTCCGTTACAGTTTGATTCTAGATTCTAGTCATCGAGGCTATTGGAACGATATACGTCTTGAAATTCCTGTAAAGTTTTAATTTTAATAATAATTACTAGTGCAGTGTGATAACATTAATTTAGTGCACCTGTACTGGGTATGAGGTGCTCAATATATGTGACTTGAAATTAGAGCAAACATTTCAATTTCGATGCAATCATTTTAAGTAAATAAGTATAGAACCTAGAATTACCCCTTTGGAATTTTACTCGACATAAGATAAATAATTATATAAGACTTCACATTTATGGCTTTTCTCAAATGTTGAGGCAGAGCTGCGAGTTTCACATTGACAGCTGAAAACGTCTCATCGAGGGTTTTAATAACTCAGCTGTGGTTTAGCTCAGGTTTAACCTAGATGGAAGCGATGGCTTCTTTTGTCTGTTACATTATTCTCCTATTACGCCCAATTGGTGTAGGGAGCTACATTATTGAGGACACTTAAATCTAGCCTTTAAGACCGGAGAGCGCAATCTACCAGCCCTGCTTTAACCAAGCCGCTTGCACGTGCTCGCTTGTCCTAGGGGTAATGTCAATGCAAAAGGGTTCTGGTAGGTTTATTCTGGTATTACCCTCAAATATGAAAGGAGCGCCCCGAGTTGGCAGCTCCTGCCCGAGGCATAGGCGTAACGTGAATTCAAATGTCATTGGAGGCTGATTCTAGTGTCGCCCTCCCACATGTAAGGAGAGGCCTGATTTGGCGCTCTTTCAGGCACCATCCGACGCTGAAGGCTCGAGCTGACTGCCGTAGTGATGCTTTCGCTTCAAGATCCAAACGGTTCAAATTGATTCAGAGGCGTCCAGTAGGGCTCAGCTGATAGCCTGCAGTATTGCATCAAGATTTAACAATACTTCCAGCACCTGGAACACACTGGCAACGCCGGTGAACATCGTTCCCAAGCAGTAGGCAATTTCTTGCTAAGCAGTCTACATAGGTAACAATATTTCTGATTTCTGCAACTTCGAAATATCAGCAGCAAAATGACTGGAATTCTTATTACTCCATTACATGTTTTTTTTGCGTACTTATTGTGACCACCTCGTTGTCCGCCGTCTGGCCACTTGCTTTGGTTTGCTTACTAAGCGGATGAATGGTGACGCACTTTTGCGTAAGCGTGGTCAATAGGTTTCTCGACAATGTCGCGTCACCACGTGTTATTATTTTCTTGCATAATGACGCACGTGTGACTTCATGAGTGTTACCCATATTAGCTTTGATTTATTATTAGATGATCACTGCCATCAGCACTGATACTGATAGACCTACCGTTAAATGTAGGATACTGCCTGTAACTTAGTTTCTTTCAACGAAGGCCGGTCACGAGACGTCAATACATTCTATTTCTACATCACGTCTGACTTTTCTTTCAACACACACACACACACACACACACACACACACACACACACACACACACACACACACACACACACACACACACACACACACACACACAAACACACACACACACACACACACACGCACACGCACACGCACACGCACGCGCACGCGCACGCACACGCACACGCACACGCACACACACGCACACACACACACACACACACACACACACACACACACACACACACACACACACACACACACACACACACACACACACACACGCACGCACGCACGCACGCACACACACACACACACACACACACACACACACACACACACACACACACACACACACACACACACACACACACACACACACACACACACACACACACACACACACACACACACACACACACACACACACACACACACACACACACACACACACACACACACACACACACACACACGGCGTTCACCTTGGATCAATTGGCTCCAGGTGTGACACATAAGAAACGAGACTGAGTATGTAGCTTCAAAAAACAGTGAAATTGTAATGATTGAGCTGGTTCACTGTGGTCAAAATGTTAATCAACACTACAAAATAAAAGTACACAAAATTCTATGAAAAACATTTAGGAAAAAAAGGTCACAGTTGTGGAGTGATGGATGGCTGTTGCACCGCAGGACAATGCACCCGCTCACACGCTCCTATCTGTCAAGCACACTCTGACCATCAAAAACTTTTCTGTGCTATAACAACCTCCTTATTCACTTGATTAGGCTCCATGCTACCTTAGTTTATTCTCTAAAGTTAAATCTTGCCTAAAAAGAGCCCATTTTACCTACGTTTAATAGGTTCAGGCAAAAATGGAGAACCCCGTGAAGGGCCTTCCAAAAACCTCGTTCCGGAACTGTTACCAGCAGTGGTAGCACCGAATGCAGAAGTGTGTGTGAATGCTGAAGGTGACTACTTTGAATGTGATAATGTGAAATGTGTGAAAATTGTGAGCTGTCTTTATTTGCATGTTATTTAGCAATTCGTTACTAACCTGATTAGTAAATGCGCCAAACGACGCCTGTGAACATGCCAGAAAGGAGCATGGGGACCGCACTGAAACTCTTATCGCCAGACAGGGTCGTAAATAAGGCAAGGTGGCCCAAAGTTGGCAAGCATGGCAACCCTGCTAGTGCCGCTTTAGGTCGTTGTATCAGGTGACCAGTAATAATACATGTTACCGCCGACTGCGGGTTAACTACTGCTGTATATCATGTATATTTTCATATAATTTGATTATACCTACCATGGTATTGAAATAAGCATCGTTAGACGTTTTCTGAGTCTTTTGATTCTTATGACGCTGAATTACTGCAAATAATCTTAACGCAACAGCATTAAAGAAAATCACGGTGAGCGAGAAATGTTGAGCATGGCACTAACAGGTGCTAGCAGGCAGCTAACATCAACGCGTATTGATTACACGAAGGTTTGTTTGTCGCTACGTTTGATGGGGTCTGCCAGCTCGGTCGTCACAACTGAAATCAGAAGGTGATATCAGAGTCAGCCTGCCAGAGAGTCTTACTCGGACGCGTTACGGCGAGACAAAGCATGCACGTGGTTACTATGTTGGGTGCCAGCCTACGCTAACTCGTCATTTAAGCCTACGCTTAAATGCCGAGCTAAAGGTTCCCCCACAAGTTTGCAGTGCATCTACCTCTCCTAACCACCAATACCGGAGACGGCATTATTCTAGGAATATGTTGAAAAAAAGACGACCTTAGAAGATTCTGTATTCCTAGAAATCTGCATATCCACACCTCTCCTTTGAAGTGGTTGCGAAGGCTCCAAAACGTCACGTGGATAGTTAAGGCTTTGGCCGCTAAAGAATACAATTGAAACAACAAAGCTTTCGAATATGCTGAGAAACCTGCAAGAAGGTCATGTCAGAATTACTTCCACACTTGACAGCCGCTTTTTTAGCAATAATGGATTATACAGCACCAAGTTAAACGCAGCAGCTAAGTCTTTGTCGCAATGAAACCGGGTTTAATTTATCAGCTTATTTATTTTTATATACTACAGCTCCGTGCGGGGCTGTAGCATGAGGTTGACATTTCAGAAAAGGAAAGTGCGGAGTAAATATGTTGTGATCAACAAAATAATGAATAAAGGAGAAACAACTAATAATTTAATGGTGTTCATCAAGATACTTGTTAACAGTGTTTGATTGCGTTAACAAACTGTTGCAGTGGAAAGAAGCGATATGAGCAGGTAGCTTAATAAAAGCCTCGACCATATGGGGAAAAGCTGCATTTAAAGCGTTGGCTCGAGCACAATAAGGATTGAGGCCAAGTTGGTAGTAGCGTCTTGTGGGCGTGCGATTTCCTGGCTTAGTATAACTGGGACATGAAGCCAGATAATGGGTATGTAAAATGTAATAAATAGATTTCAATGATTCAAATTGTCGGCGAATAGATAATGCCGTCAACTGCAATAAAGGAAATGGCGGAGGTGGGCGAATAATTCCTGCGATACTGTTGTCAAAAAAAGCGAGAAGCATTTCCAACCTTTTTGATGTGGGTGAAATTTTAAGACTTCATATAACGCTAGCATAATGAAGTTTGTGACGGATTAAAGATTTCTACATAAATAACTTGTGCACTTACGGAGCTTAGGCTAAGGTAAGGCTCAGGTAACCCGACGTTTTAGGGTTTTATCGCTAATTAAATTATTGCTTAGTTTAGGACAAGGTCGCATTGCGAATAATACGTACCAATGCCCAGCCAGCCAGAAATCGTTTGCAAAATTAGAGCAAGGTGGGTGTGCTGGCATTACATGGCATACCGCGCCACATCACTCCATGCTGTAGCATATCATATTATATTATACCATAATATGCCATAACTTATCCCACTACATCAAATCATACTAGTCCTCACCATGTCATCCAGCTTTTTCTATGTTTCCAGCTTAAAATTTCAGATCATCATCCACTAATAGAGCGCAGTGCGAGAATATATATACATCAAAAAATAACATTGCTTGGTATGTTCAGGAATTTCAGAGCCAGTTTACAGCTGTATATGCGCGCTAAGCAAGCTTTTAAGCTTATTGCTGCAAGCATCAGTGTCATGTTCGCGTTTATTATTTAAAGCAGTATGTGTCTATTTTTCTCAAAAATCGAGAGCTCTGCTTTTCCTTGCAATTTTGTTTGTAAAAAACATTGGCAGTAGTTGAGCTCTGGATAAACCTGGTAAGTTGCGCAAGCAATACAGCAACTGTTGCGCTTAAGGTTCGGCAGTAGTTTAGCTCTTAATAAACCTGGTAATTTGCGGAAGCAATACTGCAACTGTTTAGCTTAAGATTCGGCAGTTTTTTAAAAAATATTCGCAGTAGTTTAGCTCTGGTTAAACCTGGTAATTTGAGGAAGCAATACTGCAACTGTTGCGCTTAAGGTTCGACAGTTTTTAAAAAACATTGGCAGTAGTTTAGCTCTAGTTAAACCTGGCAATTTGCGGAAGCAATATTGCTACGATTGCGCTTAAGGTTCGGCAGTTTTTAAAAAGTATTGGCAGTAGTTTAGCTCTGGTTAAACCTGGTAATTTGCGCATGCAAAACTGCAACGGTTGCGCTTAAGGTTCGGCAGTTTTTAAAAAACATTGGCAGTAGTTTAGCTTTGTTTAAATCTGGTAATTTACCGAAACAATACTGCAACTGTTGCGCTTAAGGTTCGGCAGTTTTTAAAAAACATTGGCAGTAGTTTACCTTTGTTTAAATATGGTAATTTACGGAAGCAATACTGCAACGGTTGCGCTTAAGGTTCGGCAGTTTTTAAGAAATAACATTAGCAGTAGTTTAGCTCTGGTTAAACCTGGTAATATGTGGAAGCAATACTGCAACTGTTGCGCTTAAGGTTCGGCAGTTTTTAAAAAAAACATTGGCAGTAGTTTAGCTCTGGTCAAACCTGGTAATTTGTGCAAGCAAAACTGCAACGGTTGCGCTTAAGGTTCGGCAGTTTTGAAAAAACATTGTCAGTAGCTTAGCTCTGGTTAAACCTGGTAAATTGCGGAAGCAATACTGCAACTGTTGCGCTTAAGGTTCGGCTGTTTTTAAAAAAAAACATTGGCAGAAGTTTAGCTCTGGTTAAACTTGGTAATTTGAGGAAGCAATACTGCAACTGTTGCGCTTAAGGTTCGGCAGTTTTTAAAAAAACATTGGCAGTAGTTTAGCTCTGGTTAAACCTGGTAATTTGCGCAAGCAATACTGCAACGGTTGCGCTTAAGGTTCGGCAGGTTTTAAAAAAACATTGGCAGTAGTTTAGTTCTGGTCAAACCTGGTAAGTTGCGCAAGCAATACTGCAACGGTTGCGCTTAAGGAGGAGGAAGATGAGGAGGAAAGGCAGGGAAGGTTGCCTTAAGGTTCGGTATGTAGTGTAAGCGTTAGGTAATTCTTATGCCAAAGGCGATCGCACACTGAACACACGCTTCCGAATGGTTTATTCGTGAAACGGCGCAGAAATTCCCGCGCCGCGGAATCACATTCACCAACTGGTCGAGCGTAGTCCAAAGGTCTTTGCTCTTTCACGTCCCGAGTCTGGACGATCAGGCCAGCAGGAGTCTAAGATTTACATCTATTCTTCAAACGTGCGCCTCTCATCTCCTCGGTCTCTTCTGCACGTTGTTTTACGCTCTGCACAACATATTGCCTGTCTGGCAGCATCGCGAACTCGTTCTTTCGCAAGCCTTTTCTCTCGATCGTCAGCAGTCTCCTGAGCACGTCGTTGCCGCCTAGTTGCGAACGCTAACTCCTGCGCATATAGTTTTCTATATGAGGATGGCGCTAGGCATATTCTAAGCTTAGAGGGAGCTTTTAAATCCAGCCGCAGCGGGCCTTAGCAAAGGCATTGAACTGCTAAGTCACAGGTTATGGGCCTGATTTTGATCTATAGGAAGCTGCAAGCTGGTGCTGCACAAATGGAAAAAAATATTACAGTCTGAACTGAGTTAGATGAGCATTAGCTCCATTAAAGTTTGATTTCCGATTCTATTCGTCGAGGCTATTTGAGCGATATACGTCTTGAAATGCTGCTAGAGTTCAATTTTAATAACATTTATTAGTGCAGTGTGATACATTAATTTAGTGCACCTGTACTGGTTATAAGGTGCTCAATATATGTGACTTGAAAGTAGAGCAAACATTTCAATTTCGATGCAATCATTTTAAGTAAATAAGTATAGAACCTAGAATTAAACCTTTGGAATTTTACTCCACATAAGCTACAGAATTATATAAGACTTCCCTTTTATGGCTTTTCTCAAATGTTGAGGCAGAGCTGCGAGTTTTGCATTGGCAGTTGAAAACGTCTCATCGAGGGTTTTAATAACTCAGCTGTGGTTTAGCTCTGGTTTGGTTTAACCTAATGGAAGCGATGGCTTCTTTTGTCTGTTACATTATTCTCCTATTACACCCAATTGGTGTAGGGAGCTACATAATTGAGGACACTTAAGTCTAGCCTTTACGACGAGAGAGCGCCAGCTACCAGCCCTGCTTTAACCAAGCCGCTTGGACGTGCCCTCCTCTCCTAGGGGCAATGTGAATGCAAAAGGGTTCTGGTAGGTTGATTCTGGTATTACCCTCAAATATGAAAGGAGCGCCCCGAGTTGGCAGCTCCTGCCCGAGGCATAGACGTAACGTGAATTTTAGTGTCATTGGAGGCTGATTCTAGTGTCGCCCTCCCACATGTAAGGAGAGGCCTGATTTGGCGCTCTTTCAGGCACCATCCGACGCTGAGGCCTCAAGCTGACTGCCGTAGTGATGCTTTCGCTTCAACATCCAAACGGTTCAAATCGATTCAGAGGCGTCCAGTAGGGCTCATCTGATAGCCCGAGGTATTGCATCAAAACTGTACAATATTTTCAGCACCTGGAACACACTGGCAATGCCGGTGAACAGCGTTCCCAAGGAGTAGGCAATTTCTTGCTAAGCAGTCTACGGAGGTAACAATATTTATGATTTCTGCAACTTCTAAATATCAGCAGCAAAATGACTGGTATTCTTATTACTCCGTTACATGTTTTTTTGCGTACTTATTGTGACCACCTCGTTGTCCGTCGTCTGGCCACTTGCTTTGGTTTGCTTACTAATCGGATGAATGGTGATGCACTTTTGCGCAATCGTGGGCTCAGTAGGAATGACGCCTGTGTTACTTCATGAGTGTGACCCATATTAGTTTTGCTTTATTATTATTTGATCACGGTCATCAGCACTGATACTGATAGACCTACCGTATAAACGTAGGATACTGCCTGTAACTTAGTTTCTTTCGACGAAGGCCGGTCACGCGCCTTCGTCGGTTAGACGTCAATACATTGTATTTCTTCATCACGTCTGACTTTTCTTTGAAAACACGCACACACACACACACACACACACACACACACACACACACACACACACACACACACACACACACACACACACACACACACACACACACACACACACACACACACACACACACACACACACACACACACACACACACACACACACACACACACACACACACACACACACACACACACACACACACACACACACACACACACACACACACACACACACACACACACACACACACACACACACACACACACACACACACACACACACACACACACACACACACACACACACACACACACACACACACACACACACACACACACACACACACACACACACACACACACACACACACACACACACACACACACACACACACACACACACACACACACACACACACACACACACACACACACACACACACACACACACACACACACACACACACACACACACACACACACACACACACACACACACACACACACACACACACACACACGCACACACACACACGGCGGTTCGCCTTGGAATTAATTTGCTCCAGGTGTGACACATAAGAAACGAGACTCAGTGTGTAGCTTCAAAAAACAGTGAAATTTTAATGATTGAGCTGGTTCACAGTGGTCAAAACGTTAATCAACACTACAAAATAAAAGTACGAAAAATACTATGAAAAACATTTAGGAAAAAAGGTCATAGTTGTGGAGTGATGGATGGCTGTTGCACCGCAGGACAATGCACACGCTCACACGCCCCCATCTGTCAAGCACTTTCTAACCATCAAAAACATTTGTGTGCTATAACAACCTCCTTATTCCCTTGACTAGGCTCCATGCTACTTTTTTTATTCTGTTAAGGTAAATCTTGCTTAAAGAGAGCCCATTTTAACTAAGTCAAAAAGGTTCAGGCAAAATCGGAGAACCTCGTGAAGGGCCTTCCAAAAACCTCGTTCCGGAACCGTTACCAGCAGTGGTAGCACCGAATGCAGAAGTGTGTGTGAATGCTGAAGGTGACTACTTTGAAGGTGATACTGTGAAATGTGTGAAAATTGTGAACTGTCTTTATTTGCATGTTATTTACCAATTAATTACTAACCTGATTAGTAAATGCGCCAAACGACGCCTTATGGGGACCGCACTGAAACTCTTATCGCCATGTAGGGTCGTAAATAAGGCAAGGTGGCCCAAACGTGGCAAGCATGACAACCCTGCTAGTGCCGCTTTATGTCGATGTATCAGGTGACTAATAATAATACATGTTACCGCCGACTGCGGGTAAGCTGCAGCTATATATCCTGTATATTTTCATAATTGTTGATTATACTTACCATGGTATTGAAATAAGCTTCGTTTGACTTTTTCTGAGTCTTTTGATTCTTATGACGCTGAATTACTGCAAATAATCTTAACGCAACAGCATTAAAGAAAATCACGGTGAGCGAGAAATCATGAGCATGGCACTAACAGGTGCTAGCAGGCAGCTAACATCGACGCGTATTGATTACACCAAGGTTTGATTGTCGCTACGTTTGATGGGGTCTGCCAGCTCGGTCCTCTCAACTGAAATCAGAAGGTGATATCAGAGTCAGCCTGCCAGAGAGTCTTACTCGGACGCGTTACGGCGAGACTAAGCATGCACGTGCTTACTATGTTGGGTGCCAGTCTACGCTAACTCGTCATTCCATTAAATGCCGAGCTAAAGGTTCCCCCATAAGTTTGCAGTGCATCTACCTCTCCTAACCACCAATACCGGAGACGGCATGATTCTAGGAAAATGTTCAAAAATCACGACCTTGGAAGATTCTGTATTCCTAGAAATCTGCATATCCACAGCTCTCCTTTGAAGTGGTTGCGAAGGCTCCAAAACGTCACGTGGATAGTTGAGGCTTTGGCCGCTAAAGAATACAATTGAAACAACAAATCTTTCGAATATGCTGAGAAACCAGCAAGAAGGTCATGTCAGAATTACTTCCACACTTGACAGCCGCATTTTTAGCAATAAAGGATTATACAGCACCAAGTTAAACGCAGCAGCTAGGTCTTTGTCGCAATGAAACCGGGTTTAATTTTTAGTTTATGTTTATATACTACAGCTCCTTGCGGGGCTGTAGCATGAGGTTGACATTTCAGAAAAAGAAAGTGCGGAGTAAACATGTTGAGATAAACAAAACAATGAATAAAGGAGAAACAACTAATAATTTAATGGTGTTCATCAAGATATTTGTTAACAGCGTTTGATTGCGTTAACAAACTGTTGCAGTGGAAAGAAGCGATATAAGCAGGTAGCTTATTAAAGCCTCGACCATATGGGGAAAAGCTGCATTTAAAGCGTTGGTTCGAGCACAATGAGGATTGAGGCAAATTTTATGGTGGTGTCTTGCGGGCGTGTGATTTGCTGGTTTAATATAACTGGGACATGAAAACAGATAACGGGCACGTAAAATGCAATGAATAGATTTCAATGATTTAAATTGTCGGCGTATATATAATGCCGTCAACTGCAATAAAGGAAATGGCGGAGGTGGCTGAATAATTCCTGCGATACTGTTGTCAAATAAAGCGAGAAGCATTTCCAACCTTTTTGATGTGGGTGAAATATTAAGACTTCATATAATGCTAGCATAATGAAGTTTGGGACGGATTAAAGATTTCTACACAAATAACTTGTGCACTTACGGAGCTTAGGCTAAGGTAAGGCTCAAGTAACCCGACGTTTTAGGGTTTTACCGCAAATTATATCAATTGTTTAGAATAGGATAAGTTCGCAGGGCCGATAATATGCATCAATGGCCAGAAAGGCCAAAATCTTTTGCAAAATTAGAGCAAGTTGGGTGTTCTGGAATTACATGCCGTACGGCGCCACGTCACACCACGCTCTAGCATATCATATTATATTGTTACGTCAATTACGCTGCGCCGCGCGGTCTTGCGCATGTGCTAGGGAAGGACAAAGTGGACGGTTGCGCTTGTGAAAAAGGAGAACGAAGTAGTGGCGCGTAGCCTCGTTCGGGGAGAAGCTTTACTGAGACTGTTTGAGACTGTACGTAGCTTTCATGCATTCTCCGAATATTCTGTATATATTACACCCGTTTCCCCCGTAACAATATCATACCACAACATACCATACCTTGTCCCACTATATTAAATCATACTACTCCTCATCATGTCATCCAGCTTTTTCCATGTTGCCAGCTTAAAATGTTAGGTTGTCATTGACTAGTAGAGCACAGTGCGATAATATATACGCATCATAAAATAACATTGTTAGGTATTTTCAGTAATTTCAGAGCCAGTTTACAGCTGTATATGCGCGCTACGCAAGCTTTTAAGCATATTGATGCAAGCATCAGTGTCATGGTCGCGTTTATTATTTACAGCACTCTGTGTTTCTCTTTGTCTAATATCGAAAGCTCTGCTTTTCCTTTCAAATAAAAAAAATACAATTTTGTAGTTACTTAAGGTTTGTTGCATGCGTTGCTATTTCTCATGGTTTGAAGTACATTTATATTGAACACTTACACGACAGTTCGTTTCACATTTCAAGAGAGTGCATTAAAATATATGATGAAACGCAAATTCCTGCGCATATAGATTTCTATTTTAGGATGACGCTAGGCATATTATAATGTTAGAGGGAGCTTTTTAAATCCAGCCGCAGCAGGTCTTAGCAAAGGCATTCAACTGCTAAGCAACAGGTTATGGGCCTGATCCTGATCTATAGGAAGCTGCAAGCTGGTGTCGCAAAAATGGAAAAAATACTACCGTCTAACTGGGTTGAATGGAGTTAGATGAACATTAGCTCCGTTACAGTTTGATTCTAGATTCTATTCGTCGAGGCTATTGGAGCGATATACGTCTTAAAATTCCTGTAAAGTTTTAATTTTAATAATATTTATTAGTGCAGTGTGATAAGATTAATTTAGTGCACCTGTACTGGGTATGAGGTGCTCAATATATGTGACTTGAAAGTAGAGCAAACATTTCAACTTCGATGCAATCATTTTAAGTAAATAAGTATAGAACCTAGAATTAAACCTTTGGAATTTTACTCGACATAAGGTACATAATTATATAAGACTTCCCTTTTATGGCTTTTCTCAAACGTAGAGGCAGAGCTGCGAGTTTTGCATTGACAGCTGAAAACGTCTCATCGAGGGTTTTAATAACTCAGCTGTGGTTTAGCTCTGGTTTAACCTGGATGGAAGCGGTGGCTTCATTTGTCTGTTACATTATTCTCCTATTACACCCAATTGGTGTAGGGAGTTACATAATTGAGGACACTTAAGTCTAGCCTTTACGACGGGAGAGCGCCAGCTACCAGCCCTGCTTTAACCAAGCCGCTTGCACGTGCCCGCCTGTCCTAGGGGTAATGAGAATGAAAACGGGTTCTGGCAAGTTGATTCTGGTATTACCCTCAAATATGAAAGGAGCGCCCCGAGTTGGCAGCTCCTGCCCGAGGCATAGACGTAACGTGAATTCAAATGTCATGGGAGGCTGATTCTAGTGTCACATTCCCACATGAAAGGAGAGGCCTGATTTGGCGCTCTTTCAGGCACCATCCGACGCTGAAGGCTCAAGCTGACTGCCGTAGTGATGTTTTCGCTTCAAGATCCAAACGGTTCAAATCGATTCAGAGGCGTCCAGTAGGGCTCATCTGATAGCCTGCAGTATTGCATCAAGACTTAACAATACTTCCAGCACCTGGAACACACTGGCAACGCCGGTGAACAGCGTTCCCAAGCAGTAGGCAATTTCTTGCTAAGCAGCCTACCTAGGTAACAATATTTCTGATTTCTGCAACTTCGAAATGTCAGCAGCAAAATGACTGGTATTCTTATTACTCCGTTACATGTTTTTTTTTGCGTACTTATTGTGACCACCTCGTTGTCCGCCGTCTGGCCACGTGTTTTGCTTTGCTAAACTAATCGGATGAATCGTGATGCCCTTTTGCGCAATCGTGGGCTCAGTAGGATTCTCGATAATGTCGCGTCACCACGAGTTATTATTTTCTTGCATAATGATGCACGTGTGACTTCATGAGTGTTACCCATTTTAGCTTTGATTTATTATTAGATGATCACTGTCATCAGCACTGATACTGATAGACCTACCGTTAAATGTAGGATACTGCCTGTAACTTAGTTTCTTTCGACGAAGGCCGGTCACGAGACGTCAATACATTCTATTTCTTCATCACGTCTGACTTTTCTTTCAACACACACACACACACACACACACACACACACACACACACACACACACACACACACACACACACACACACACACACACACACACACACACACACACACACACACACACACACACACACACACACACACACACACACACACACACACACACACACACACACACACACACACACACACACGCACACGCACACGCACACGCACACACACACACACACACACACACACACACACACACACACACACACACACACACACACACACACACACACACACACACACACACACACACACACACACACACACACGGCGGTTCGCCTTGGAATTAATTTGCTCCAGGTGTGACACATAAGAAACGAGACTAAGTGTGTAGCTTCAAAAAACAGTGAAATTTTAATGATTGAGCTGGTTCACAGTGGTCAAAACGTTAATCAACACTACAAAATAAAAGTACGAAAAATACTATGAAAAACATTTAGGAAAAAAGGTCATAGTTGTGGAGTGATGGATGGCTGTTGCACCGCCGGACAATGCACCCGCTCACACGCCCCCATCTATCAAGCACTTTCTGACCATCAAAAACATTTGTGTGCTATAACAACCTCCTTATTCACTTGACTAGGCTCCATGCTACTTTTTTTATTCTGTTAAGGTAAATCTTGCCTAAAGAGAGCCCATTTAACTAAGTTAAAAAGGTTCAGGCTAAATCGGAGAACCTCGTGAAGGGCCTTCCAAAAACCTCGTTCCGGAACCGTTACCAGCAGTGGTAGCACCGAATGCAGAAGTGTGTGTGAATGCTGAAGGTGACTACTTTGAAGGTGATAATGTGAAATGTGTGAAAATTGTGAACTGTCTTTATTTGCATGTTATTTACCAATTAATTTCTAACCTGATTAGTAAATGCGCCAAACGATGCCTTATGGGGACCGCACTGAAACTCTTATCGCCATGTAGGGTCGTAAATAAGGCAAGGTGGCTCAAACGTGGCAAGCATGACAACCCTGCTAGTGCCGCTTTATGTCGTTGTATCAGGTGACTAATAATAATACATGTTACCGCCGACTGCGGGTAAGCTGCAGCTATATATCCTGTATATTTTCATAATGGTTGATTATACTTACCATGGTATTGAAATAAGCTTCGTTTGACTTTTTGTGAGTCTTTTGATGCTTATGACGCTGAATTACTGCAAATAATCTTAACGCAACAGGATTAAAGAAAATCACGGTGAGCGAGAAATCTTGAGCATGGCACTAACAGGTGCTAGCAGGCAGCTAACATCGACGCGTATTGATTACACGAAGGTTTGATTGTCGCTACGTTTGATGGGGTCTGCCAGCTCGGTCCTCTCAACTGAAACCAGAAGGTGATATCAGAGTCAGCCTGCCAGAGAGTCTTACTCGGACGCGTTACGGCGAGACTAAGCATGCACGTGCTTACTATGTTGGGTGCCAGTCTACGCTAACTCGTCATTCCCTTAAATGTCGAGCTAAATAAAGGTTCCCTCATAAGTTTGCAGTGCATTTATCTCTACTAACCACCAATACCGGAGTCGGCATGATTCTAGGAAAATGTTCAAAAATCACGACCTTAGAAGATTCTGTATTCCTAGAAATCTGCATATCCACAGCTCTCCTTTGAAGTGGTTGCGAAGGCTCCAAAACATCACGTGGATAGTTGAGGCTTTGGCCGCTAAAGAATACAATTGAAACGACAAAGCTTTCGAATATGCCGAGAAACCAGCAAGAAGGTCATGTCAGAATTACTTCCACACCAGACAGCCGCTTTTGTAGCAATAAAGGATCATACAGCGCCAAGTTAAACGCAGCAGCTAGGTCTTTGTCGCAATGAAACCGGGTTTATTTATTAGTTTATTTATGTTTATATACTACAGCTCCGTGCGGGGCTGTAGCATGAGGTTGACATTTCAGAAAAGGAAAGTGCGGAGTAAACATGTTGAGATCAACAAAATAATGAATAAAGGAGAAACAACTAATAATTTAATGGTGTTCATCAAGATATTTGTTAACAGTGTTTGATTGCGTTAACAAACTGTTGCAGTGGAAAGAAGCGATATAAACAGGCAGCTTGTTAAAGCCTCGACCATATGGGGAAAATCTGCATTTAAAGCGTTGGTTCGAGCACAATGAGGATTGAGCCAAATTTTATGGTGGTGTCTTGCGGGCGCATGATTTGCTGGTTTAATATAACTGGGACATGAAAACAGATAACGGGCACGTAAAATGCAATGAATAGATTTCAATGATTTAAATTGTCGGCGTATATATAATGCCGTCAACTGCAATAAAGGAAATGGCGGAGGTGGCTGAATAATTCCTGCGATACTGTTGTCAAATAAAGCGAGAAGCATTTCCAACCTTTTTGATGTGGGTGAAATATTAAGACTTCATATAATGCTAGCATAATGAAGTTTGGGACGGATTAAAGATTTCTACATAAATAACGTGTGCACTTACCGAGCTTAGGCTAAGGTAAGACTCAGGTAACCCGAAGTGTTAGAGTTTTACCGCAAATTAAATCAATAGTTTAGAATAGAATAAGTTCGCAGGGCCGATAATGTGTATCAATGGCCAGAAAGCCCGAAATCTTTTGCAAAATTAGAGCAAGTTGGGTGTGCTGGAATTACATGCCGTACGGCGCCACATCACACCATAATGTAGCATATCATATTATATTGTTACGTCAATTACGCTTCGCCGCGTGGGCTTGCGCATGTGCTAGGGAAGGACAAAGTGGACGGTTGCACTTGTGAAAAAGGAGAACGAAGTGGTGGCGCGTAGCCTTGTTCGGGGAGAAGCTTTACTGAGACTGTGTTTGAGACTGTACGTAGCTTTCATGAATTCTCCGAATATTCTGTAAATATTAAACCCGTTTCCCCCGTAACAATATAATTCCACATCATACCGTACCTTATCCCAATATATCAAATCATACTACTCCTCATCATGTCATCCCGCTTTTTACATGTTTCCAGCTTAAAATGTCAGGTTTTCATTGACTAGTAGAGCGCAGTGCGATAACATATACGCATCATAAAATAACATTGTTCGGTATGTTCAGTAATTTCAGGGACAGTTTACAGCTGTATACGCGCGTTACGCAAGCTTTTAAGCTTACTGCTGCAAGCATCAGTGTCATGGTCGCGTTTATTATTTACAGCACTCCGTGTTTCTCTTTGTCTAATATCGAAAGCTCTGCTTTTCCTTTCAAATTAAAAACAAAAACAAATTAGTGGTTACTTAAGGTTTGTTGCATGCGTTGTTATTCCTCATGCTTTGGATTACATTTATATTGAACACTTACATGACAGTTCGTTTCACATCTCAAGAGAGTGCATTAAAGTATATGATGAAACGCAAATTTCTGCGCATATAGATTTATATTTTAGGATGGCGCTAGGCTTATTCTAATGTTAGAGGGAGCTTTTTAAATCCAGCCGCAGCAGGTCTTAGCAAAGGCTTTCAACTGCTAAACCGCAGGCTATGGGCCTAATCCTGATCTATAGAAAGCTGTAAGCTGGTGTCGCAAAAATGGAAAAAATATACTACCGTCTAACTCGGTTGAATGGAGTTAGATGAACATTAGCTCCGTCACAGTTTGATTCTAGATTCTAGTCATCGAGGCTATTGGAACGATATACGTCTTGAAATTCCTGTAAAGTTTTAATTTTAATAATAAATACTAGTGCAGTGTGATAACATTAATTTAGTGCACCTGTACTGGGTATGAGGTGCTCAATATATGTGACTTGAAATTAGAGCAAACATTTCAATTTCGATGCAATCATTTTAAGTAAATAAGTATAGAACCTAGAATTACCCCTTTGGAATTTTACTCGACATAAGATACATAATTATATAAGACTTCACTTTTATGGCTTTTCTCAAATGTTGAGGCAGAGCTGCGAGTTTTGCATTGACAGCTGAAAACGTCTCATCGAGGGTTTTAATAACTCAGCTCTGGTTTAGCTCAGGTTTAACCTAGATGGAAGCGATGGCTTCTTTTGTCTGTTACATTATTCTCCTATTACACCCAATTGGTGTAGGGAGCTACATTATTGAGGACACTTAAATCTAGCCTTTAAGACCGGAGAGCGCAAGCTACCAGCCCAGCTTTAACCAAGCCGCTTGCACGTGCTCGCCTGTCCTAGGGGTAATGTGAATGCAAAAGGGTTCTGGTAGGTTGATTCTGGTATTACCCTCAAATATGAAAGGAGCGCCCCGAGTTGGCAGCTCCTGCCCGAGGCATAGACGTAACGTGAATTCAAATGTCATTGGAGGCTGATTCTAGTGTCGCCCTCCCACATGTAAGGAGAGGCCTGATTTGGCGCTCTTTCAGGCACCATCCGACGCTGAAGGCTCGAGCTGACTGCCGTAGTGATGCTTTCGCTTGAAGATCCAAACGGTTCAAATCGATTCAGAGGCGTCCAGTAGGGCTCATCTGATAGCCTGCAGTATTGCATCAAGATTTAACAATACTTCCAGCACCTGGAACACACTGGCAACGCCGGTGAACATCGTTCCCAAGCAGTAGGGAATTTCTTGCTAAGCAATCTACCTAGGCAACAATATTTCTGATTTCTGCAACTTTGAAATATCAGCAGCAAAATGACTGGAATTCTTATTACTCCGTTACATGTTTTTTTTTGCGTACTTATTGTGACCACCTCGTTGTCCGCCGTCTGGCCACTTGCTTTGATTTTCTTACTAAGCGGATGAATGGTGACGCACTTTTGCTCAAGCGTGGTCAATAGGTTTCTCGACAATGTCGCGTCACCACGTGTTATTATTTTCTTGCATAATGACGCACGTGTGACTTTATGAGTGTTACCCATATTAGCTTTGATTTATTATTAGATGATCACTGCCATCAGCACTGATACTGATAGACCTACCGTTAAATGTAGGATACTGCCTGTAACTTAGTTTCTTTCGACGAAGGCCGGTCACGAGACGTCAATACATTCTATTTCTACATCACGTCTGACTTTTCTTTCAACACACACACACACACACACACACACACACACACACACACACACACACACACACACACACACACACACACACACACACACACACACACACACACACACACACACACACACACACACACACACACACACACACACACACACACACACACACACACACACACACACACACACACACACACACACACACACACACACACACACACACACACACACACACACACACACACACACACACACACACACACACACACACACACACACACACACACACACACACACACACACACACACACACACACACACACACACACACACACACACACACACACACACACACACACACACACACACACGCGCACGCACACAGACACACACACACACACACACACACACACACACACACATGCACGCACGCACACACACACACACACACACACACACACACACACACACACACACACACACACACACACACACACACACACACACACACACACACACACACACACACACACACACACTGCGTTCGCCTTGGACTTAATTGGCTCCAGTTGTGACACATAAGAAACGAGACTAATTGCGTAGCTTCAAAAAACAGTGAAATTGTAATGATTGAGCTGGTTCCCAGTGCTAAAAATGTTAATCAACACTACAAAATAAAAGTACACAAAATACTATGAAAAACATTTAGGAAAAAAAGGTCACAGTTGTGGAGTGATGGATGGCTGTTGCACCGCAGGACAATGCACCCGCTCACACGCCCCTATCTGTCAAGCACTTTCTGACCATCAAAAACTTTTCTGTGCTATAACAACCTCCTTATTCACTTGATTAGGCTCCATGCTACCTTAGTTTATTCTCTAAAGTTAAATCTTGCCTAAAAAGAGCCCATTTTAACTACGTTTAATAGGTTCAGGCAAAAATGGAGAACCCCGTGAAGGGCCTTCCAAAAACCTCGTTCCGGAACTGTTACCAGCAGTGGTAGCACCGAATGCAGAAGTGTGTGTGAATGCTGAGGGTGACTACTTTGAATGTGATAATGTGAAATGTGTGAAAATTGGGAACTGTCTTTATTTGCATGGTATTTAGCAATTCGTTACTAACCTGATTAGTAAATGCGCCAAACGACGCCTGCGAACATGCCAGAAAGGAGCATGGGGACCGCACTGAAACTCTTATCGCCAGACAGGGTTGTAAATAAGGCAAGGTGGCCCAAAGTTGGCAAGCATGGCAACCCTGCTAGTGCCGCTTTAGGTCGTTGTATCAGGTGACCAATAATAATACATGTTACCGCCGACTGCGGGTTAACTACTGCTGTATATCCTGTATCAGTTCAGTTCAGTTCAGGCGTTCTGTCGTGTCCGACTCTTCGTGACCCTATGGACCATGTCACGCCACGCTTTCCGGTCTCTCACTATTTTCTTAACATCACATAGCTTCATCTGCAATGCCTCGAGAATGCCAGCTAACCATCGCGTTCGCTGTCTACCCCTTCGCCGGCGACCCTCAACCTTTCCCAACATCAAATCTTTCTCCAGCGACTCCTCTCTTCTCATCAGATGACCAAAGTAGCTGAGCTTTAACTTTAGAATTTGACCCTCCAATGAGCAGTCAGGGTTTATGGTCGACAATATCGACTGATTTGATCTTCTGGCAGTCCAAGGAACTCTTAAGAGTCTTCGCCAGCACCACAATTCAAACGCGTCAATTCTTCGGCGGTCAGCCTTTTTCACAGTCCAACTCTCGCATCCATACATCACAACTGGAAAAACCATAGCACGAGTTATACGGATCTTGGTTGGCAGACTAATGTCTCTGCTCTTTACTAGGCGGTCAAGGCTAACCATTGCTCTCTTTCCCAGAAGCAGGCGTCTCCTAATTTCATGGCTGCAGTCTCCTTCCGAGGTAATCTTGGCGCCCAAGAACAGAAACTCTGTCACAGCTTCCACTTCTTGTCCATTGATGCTCCAGGACTTGATAGGGCAAGACGCCATGATCTTCGTCTTTTTAATGTTCAGTTTAAGCCCAAACTTCTCACTCTCTTCTTGTACGCGCATCAGAAGTCTCTTGAGTTCCACTTCACTTTCTGCCATTAAAGTGGTATCATCCGCATATCTAAGGTTGTTGATACGTTTTCCAGCAATTTTCACTCCAGCTGAAGACTCGTCCAGACCGGCCTTCCTCATGATGCACTCTGCATATAGGTTAAATAGGCAGGGCGACAGAATGCAGCCTTGCCTCACCCCTTTCTCAATCGGAAACCAATCAGTAAGACCATGCCCAGTTCTGACTGTGGCCTCTTGCCCTTCATAAAGGTTCCTGAGGAGACAGATGACGTGAATTGGAACTCCCATCTCTTGGAGAGCTTGCCACAATCTGCTGTGATCTACGCAGTCAAACGCTTTCGCATAATCAATAAAGCAGAAGTAAATGGGTTTCTGGAACTCTCTTGCTTTTTCCATGATCCAGCGAAGGTTGGCAATTTGGTCTCTAGTTCCTCTGCCCTTGCGAAACCCAGCTTGCACGTCCGGAAGCTCCCGATCCACATTCTGCTGCAGCCTACCTTGCAGGATTTTTAGCATCACCTTGCTAGCATGCGAAATAAGCGCGATCGTGCAGTAGTTGGAACAATCTTTGGCACTGCCTTTCTTTGGAATGGGGATGTAAACTGACCTCCTCCAATCCTGTGGCCACTGCAGGGTTGTCCAAATCTTTTGACATAATGTATGCAGTGTGTTAACAGCGTCGTGGTTGAGGTTTTGAAGCAACTCAGCTGGAATACCATCAATTCCGCTAGCTTTGTTCTTAGCAAGGCTGGCTAAGGCCCATTCAACTTCATTCTTCAGGATGCCCGGCTCGAGATCAGTAATCACAACCGTCCTATGTTGGGTTTGCACATCCGGGTCCTTCTTGTACAGTTCTTCTGTGTATTCCTGCCACCTCTTCTTTATCTCTGAGGCTTCAGTGAGGTCCTTGCCTCGTTTGTCCTTTATCACGCCCAGCTTAGCACAGAAGCTTCCTTTGATATCTTTGATTGTCTTATACAGAGCTCTTGTGTTCCTTAATTGGCTGTTGTCCTCAACTGCTTGACACTGTATGTTCAGGAAGGCATTCTTATCTCTCCTTGCTATTTTCTGAAAATCCGCATTGAGAACCTTGTATCTTTCTCTTTCCCCCATACCTTTTGCCATCCTCCTTTCCTCAGCTATTTGCAAAGCCTCTTCAGATAACCAGTTTGGTTTTTTGCATTTCTTTTGCTTTGGAACTACCTTAGTAGCAACTTCTTGTATTATATCACGAACATCAGTCCACATCTCTTCGGGCTCTTTGTCTTCTAGATTTCATTCTTGAAATCGATTCCTCACTTCCACAGCATATTCTAATGGAATCTGATCCAGATCATACCTGAAAGGCCTTCTAGTTTTCGGCGTTTTCCTCAATCGAAGCTTAATTTTGGCAACAAGAAGCTGATGATCGTTGCCACAATCGGCCCCAGGCCTTGTTTTTACTGCTTGTATAGCGCTTCTCCATCTCTGCCGGCAAATAATATAATCGATCTGATTCCTGCACAGACCGTCCGGTGAAATCCATGTGTACAGGCGCCTCTCGTGCTGTTGAAAATTAGTATTCGCTATGGTCAGGTTGTTTTCTTGACAGAACTCTACTAGCCTCTGCCCAGCTTCATTTGGCTCACCAAGACCGAACTTGCCTGTAATTCCGGATATTTCTTCACTCCCGACCTTAGCATTCCAGTCTCCTATGAGAAAAACGACGTCTGATGATGGGGTGCGGTCTAAAAGGCATTGTAGGTCCGCATAAAATCTCTCAACGTCAGCTTCTTCAGCAGCAGTGGTCGGTGCATAGACTTGGATAACTGTTATGTTGAAAGGGTGACCTTGGATCCGAAGTGAAATCATTCAGTCGTTTTTGGGGTTGTACCCTAGCACTGCTTTGCCCATTCTTCTGTTTACTATGAGAGCGACCCCATTCCTTCTCTTGGATTCGTGCCCACAATAAAAGACATAATGGTCGCCGGAGTTAAATTCTCCCATTCCGGTCCATTTGAGCTCGCTGATACCCAAGATATCAATGTTCAATCTGTCCATTTCTCGCTTGACGATAACCAGTTTACCTTGCGTCATAGATCTTACATTCCATGTTGCTATGTGATATATCTCCTTGCAACATCGGACTTTCCGGTCGCTTCCCGACACATCCGCAACTGAGCGTCCTTTTGGCTTTAGCCCAGCCGCTTCATTCGTCCTGGAGCTACTAGGAATCGCCCTTTGTTCATCCCCAGTAGCATGTGGGACGCCTTCCAACTTGGGGGGCTCATCTTCCGGCGCCATATCGATAATGGTATTGTGACTGGCCATAGGGTTTTCTTGGCAGGAAATACTGGAGTGGGTTGCCATTACCTTCTCCAGTGAATCACATTTTGTCAGAACTCTCTGCCGTGACCTGTCTATCTTGGGTGGCCCTACACAGCAGAGCTCACGACTTCATCGAGTTTCGCAAGCCCCTCCGCCACGACAAGGCAGTGATCCATGAAGGGGATATCCTGTATATTTTCATATAATTTGATTATACGTACCATGGTATTGAAATAAGCATCGTTAGACGTTTTCTGAGTCTTTTGATTCTTATGACGCTGAATTACTGCAAATAATCTTAACGCAACAGCATTAAAGAAAACCACGGTGAGCGAGAAATGTTGAGCATGGCACTAACAGGTGCTAGCAGGCAGCTAACACCAACGCGCATTGATTACACGAAGGTTTGTTTGTCGCTACGTTTGAAGGGGTCTGCCAGCTCGGTCATCACAACTGAAATCAGAAGGTGATATCAGAGTCAGCCTCACAGAGAGTCTTACTCGGACGCGTTACGGCGAGACAAAGCATGCACGTGGTTACTATGTTGGGTGCCAGCCTACGCTAACTCGTCATTTAAGCCTACGCTTAAATGCCGAGCTAAAGGTTCCCCCACAAGTTTGCAGTGCATCTACCTCTCCTAACTACCAATACCGGAGACGGCATTATTCTAGGAATATGTTGAAAAAACCACCACCTTAGAAGATTCTGTATTCCTAGAAATCTGCATATCCACACCTCTCCTTTGAAGTGGTTGCGAAGGCTCCAAAACGTCACGTGGATAGTTAAGGCTTTGGCCGCTAAAGAATACAATTGAAATAACAAAGCTTTCGAATATGCTGAGAAACCTGCAAGAAGGTCATGTCAGAATTACTTCCACACTTGACATCCACTTTTGTAGCAATAAAGGATTATACAGCACCAAGTTAAACGCAGCAGCTAGGTCTTTGTCGCAATGAAACCGGGTTTAATTTATCAGCTTATTTATTTTTATATACTACAGCTCCGTGCGGGGCTGTAGCATGAGGTTGACATTTCAGAAAAGGAAAGTGCGGAGTAAATATGTTGTGATCAACAAAATAATGAATAAAGGAGAAACAACTAATAATTTAATGGTGTTCATCAAGATATTTGTTAACAGTGTTTGATTGCGTTAACAAACTGTGGAAAGAAGCGATATGAGCAGGTAGCTTAATAAAAGCCTCGACCATATGGGGAAAAGCTGCATTTAAAGCGTTGGTTCGAGCACAATAAGGATTGAGGCCGAGTTGGTAGTAGTGTCTTGTGGGCGTGCGATTTCCTGGCTTAGTATAACTGGGACATGAAGCCAGACAACGGGTATGTAAAATGTAATAAATAGATTTCAATGATTCAAATTGTCGGCGAATAGATAATGCCGTCAACTGCAATAAAGGAAATGGCGGAGGTGGGCGAATAATTCCTGCGATACTGTTGTCAAAAAAAGCGAGAAGCATTTCCAACCTTTTTGATGTGGGTGAAATTTTAAGACTTCATATAACGCTAGCATAATGAAGTTTGTGACGGATTAAAGAATTCTACATAAATAACTTGTGCACTTACGGAGCTTAGGTTAAGGTAAGGCTCAAGTAACCCGACGTTTTAGGGTTTTATCGCTATCTAAATTATTGTTTAGTTTAGGAAAAGGTCGCAGGGCGAATAATACGTACCAATGCCCAGCCAGCCAGAAATCGTTTGCAAAATTAGAGCAAGGTGGGTGTGCTGGCATTACATGGCATACCGCGCCACATCACGCCATGCTGTAGCATATCATATTATATTATACCATAATATGCCATAACTTATCCCACTACATCAAATCATACTAGTCCTCAACATGTCATCCAGCTTTTTCTATGTTTCCAGCTTAAAATTTCAAATCGTCATCCACTAATAGAGCGCAGTGCGAGAATATATATACATCATAAAATAACATTGCTTGGTATGTTCAGGAATTTCAGAGCCAGTTTACAGCTGTATATGCGCGCAAAGCAAGCTTTTAAGCTTATTGCTGCAAGCATCAGTGTCATGTTCGCGTTTATTATTTACAGCAGTATGTGTTTATTTTTCTCAAAAATTGAGAGCTCTGCTTTTCCTTGCAATTTTGTTTTTAAAAAACATTGGCAGTAGTTGAGCTCTGGGTAAACCTGGTAAGTTGCGCAAGCAATACAGCAACTGTTGCGCTTAAGGTTCGGCAATTTTTAAAAAAACATTGGCAGTAGTTTAGCTCTTAATAAACCTGGTAATTTGCGGAAGCAATACTGCAACTGTTGCGCTTAAGGTTCGGCAGTTTTTTAAAAGCATTCGCAGTAGTTTAGCTCTGGTTAAACCTGGTAATTTGAGGAAGCAATACTGCAACTGTTGCGCTTAAGGTTCGACAGTTTTTAAAAAAAACATTGGCAGTAGTTTAGCTTTGGTTGAACCTGGCAATTTGCGGAAGCAATATTGCTACGGTTGCGCTTAAGGTTCGGCAGTTTTTAAAAAACATTGGCAGTAGTTTAGCTCTGGTTAAACCTGGTAATTTGTGCATGCAAAACTGCAACGGTTGCGCTTAAGGTTCGGCAGTTTTTAAAAAACATTGGCAGTAGTTTAGCTTTGTTTAAATATGGTAATTTACGGAAGCAATACTGCAACGGTTGCGCTTAAGGTTCGGCAGTTTTTAAAAAATAACATTGGCAGTAGTTTAGCTCTGGCTAAACCTGGTAATTTGCGGAAGCAATACTGCAACTGTTGCGCTTAAGGTTCAGCAGTTTCTAAAAAAACATTAGCAGTAGTTTAGCTCTAGTTAAACCTGGTAATATGTGGAAGCAATACTGCAACGGTTGCGCTTAAGGTTCGGCAGTTTTTAAAAAACATTGGCAGTAGTTTAGCTTTGTTTAAATATGGTAATTTACGGAAGCAATACTGCAACGGTTGCGCTTAAGGTTCGGCAGTTTTTAAAAAATAACATTGGCAGTGGTTTAGCTCTGGTTAAACCTGGTAATTTGCGGAAGCAATACTGCAACTGTTGCGCTTAAGGTTCGGCAGTTTTTTAAAAAAACATTGGCAGTAGTTTAGCTCTGGTCAAACCTGGTAATTTGTGCAAGCAAAACTGCAACGGTTGCGCTTAAGGTTCGGCAGTTTTGAAAAAACATTGCCAGTAGCTTAGCTCTGGTTAAACCTGGTAAATTGCGGAAGCAATACTGCAACTGTTGCGTTTAAGGTTCGGCCGTTTTAAAAAAAAACATTGGCAGAAGTTTAGCTCTGGTTCAACTTGGTAATTTGAGGAAGCAATACTGCAACTGTTGCGCTTAAGGTTCGGCAGTTTTTAAAAAAACATTGGCAGTAGTTTAGCTCTGATTAAACCTGGTAATTTGCGCAAGCAATACTGCAACGGTTGCGCTTAAGGTTCGGCAGGTTTTAAAAAACATTGGCAGTAGTTTAGTTCTGGTCAAACCTGGTAAGTTGCGCAAGCAATACTACAACGGTTGCGCTTAAGGTTCGGCAGTTTTTAAAAAACATTGGCAGTAGTTTAGCACTGGTTAAACCTGGTAATTTGTGCAAGCAAATCTGCAACGGTTGCGCTTAAGGTTAGGCAGTTTTTTAAAAAAAAATTGGCAGTAGTTTAGCTCTATTTAAACCTGGTAATTTGCGGAAGCAATACTGCAACTGTTGCGCTTAAGGTTCGGCAGTTTCTAAAAAAACATTAGCAGTAGTTTAGCTCTGGTTAAACCTGGTAATATGCGGAAGCAATACTGCAACTGTTGCGCTTAAGGTTTGGCAGTTTTTAAAAAACATTGGCAGTAGTTTTGCTCTGGTCAAACCTGGTAAGTTGCGCAAGCAATACTGCAACGGTTGCGCTTAAGGAGGAGGAAGATGAGGAGGAAAGGCAGGGAAGGTAGCCTTAAGGTTCGGTATGTAGTGTAAGCGTTAGGTCATTCTTATGCCAAAGGCGATCGCACACTGAACACACCCTGCCGAATGGATTATTCGTGAAACGGCGGTGAAATTCCCAGTCCGCGGAATGACATTCACCAACTCGTCGAGCGTAGTCCAAAGGTCTTTGCTCTTTTACGTCCCGAGTCTGGACGATCAGGCCAGCAGGGGCCTAAGATTTACATCTTTTCTTCAAACGTGCGCCTCTCATCTCCTCGGTCTCTTCTGCACGTTGTTTTACGCTCTTCACAACATATTGCCTGTCTGGCAGCATCGCAAACTGTCTGGCAGCATCGCAAACTCGCAAAGCCTTTTCTCTCGTTCTTCAGCAGTCTCCTGAGCACATCGTTATCGCCTTGCTGCGAATGAAAATTCCTGCGCATATAGTTTTCTATTTGAGGATGGCGCTAGGCATATTCTATGCTTAGAGGGAGCTTTTAAATCTAGCCGCAGCGGGCCTTAGCAAAGGCATTCAACTGCTAAGTCACAGGTTATGGGCCTGATTTTGTCTATAGGAAGCTGCAAGCTGGTGCCGCAAAAATGGAAAAAAATATTACAGTCTAACTCGGTTGAACTGAGACGAGCATTAGCTCCATTAAAGTTTGATTTCCGATTCTATTCGCCGAGGCTATTTGAGCGATATACGTCTTGAAATTGCTGGTAGAGTTCAATTTTAATAACATTCATTAGTGCAGTGTGATACATTAATTTAGTGCACCTGTACTGGGTATAAGGTGCTCAATATAAGTGACTTGAAAGTAGAGCAAACGTTTCAATTTCGATGCAATTATTTTACGTAGTTAAGTAGAACCTAGAATTTACCCTGTGCATACATAATTATATAAGACCAGTTTTATGGCTTTTCTCAACTGTCGAGGCAGAGCTGCAAGTTTTGCATTGACAGCCGAAAACGTCTCACCGAGGGTTTTAATAACTCAGCTGTGGTTTAGCTCTGGTTTAACCTGGATGGAAGCGAACGCTTCTTTTATCTGTTACATTATTCCCCTATTACACCGGATTGGTTTAGAGAGCTACATTATTGAGGGCACTTAAGTCTAGCCTTTAAGACGCGAGAGCGCAAGCGGCCAGCCCTGCTTTAACCAAGCCGCTTGGACGTGCCCGCCTCTCCTAGGGGCAATGTGAAAGCGAACTGGTTCTGGCAGGTTTATTCTGGTATTACCCTCAAATATGAAAGGAGCGCCCCGAGTTGGCAGCTCCTGCCCGAGGCATAGACGTAACGTGACTTTAAATGTCATGGCAGGCTGATTCTAGTGTCACCCTCTCACATGTAAGCAGAGGCCTGATGTGGCGCTCTTTCAGGCACCATCCGACGCTGAAGGCTCGAGCTGACTGCCGCAGTGAAGCTTTCGCTTCTAGATCCAAACGGTTCAAATCGATTCAGAGGCGTCCAGTATGGCTCATCTGAGAGCCCGCAGTATTGAACCAAGACTTAACAATATTTTCAGCACCTGGAACACACTGACAACGCCGGTGAACAGCGCTCCTAAGCAGTAGGCAATTTCTAGCTAAGCAGTCTACCTAGGTAACAATATTTCTGATTTCTGCAACTTCGAAATATTAGCAGCAAAATGACTGGTATTCTTATCACTCCGTTACATTTTTTTGCGTACATATTGTGACCACCTCATTGTCCGCCGTCTGGCCACGTGCTTTGGTTTGCTTAGTAATTGGATGAATAGTGATGCCCTTTTGCGCAATCGTGGGCTCAGTAAGATTCTCGATAATGTCGCGCCACCACATGTTATTATTTTCTTGCATAATGACGCACGTGTAACTTCATGAGTGTTAACCATATTAGTTTTGATTTATTATTAGATAATCACTGTCATCAGCACTGATATTGATAGACCTACCGTTAAATGTAGGATACTGCCTGTAACTTAGTTTCTTTCGACGAAGGCCGGTCACGCGCACTCGTCGGCTAGACGTAAATACATTCTTTCTTCATCACGTCTGACCTTTCTTTGAACACACACACACACACACACACACACACACACACACACACACACACACACACACACACACACACACACACACACACACACACACACACACACACACACACACACACACACACACACACACACACACACACACACACACACACACACACACACACACACACACACACACACACACACACACACACACACACACACACACACACACACACACACACACACACACACACACACACACACACACACACACACACACACACACACACACACACACACACACACACACACACACACACACACACACACACACACACACACACACACACACACACACACACACACACACACACACACACACACACACACACACACACACACACACACACACACACACACACACACACACACACACACACACACACACACACACACACACACACACACACACACACACACACACACACACACACACACACACACACACACACACACACACACACACACACACACACACACACACACACACACACACACACACACACACACACACACACACACACACACACACACACACACACACACACACACACACACACACACACACACACACACACACACACACACACACACACACACACACACACACACGCACACACGCACACACGCACACACGCACACGCACACGCGCACACGCGCACACACACACACACACACACACACACACACACACACACACACACACACACACACACACACACACACACACACACACTGCGTTCGCCTTGGCTCCAGGTGTGACACATAAGAAACGAGACTAATTGCGTAGCTTCAAAAAACAGTGAAATTGTAATGATTGAGCTGGTTCCCAGAGGTCAAAACGTTAATGAACACTACAAAATAAAAGTACGAAAAATACTTTGAAAAATATTTAGGAAAAAAAGGTCACAGTTTGTGAGTGATGGATGGCTGTTGCACCGCAGGACAATGCCCCCATCACACGCCCCCATCTGTCAAGCACTTTCTCACCATCACAACATTTCTGTGCTATAACAACCTCCTTATTCAGCTGATTAGGATCCATGCTACTTTTGTTTATTCTCTAAAGTTAAATCTTGCCTAAAGAGAGCCCATTTTAACTAAGTTAAAAAGGTTCAGGCAAACACGGAGAACCTCTTGAAGGGCCTTCCAAAAACCTCGTTCCGGAACTGTTACCAGCAGTGGTAGCACCGAATGCAGAAGTGTGTGTGAATGCTGAAGGTGACTACTTTGAAGGTGATAATGTGAAATGTGTTAAAATTGTGAACAGTCTTTATTTGCATGTTATTTAGCAATTCATTACTAACCTGATTAGTAAATGCGCCAAACGACGCCTGCGAACATGCCAGGAAGTAGCATGGGGACCGCACTGAAACTCTTATCGCCATGTAGGGTCGTAAATAAGGCAAGGTGGCCCAAAGGTGGCAAGCATGACAAACCTGCTAGTGCCGCTTTATGTCGTTGTATCAGGTGACTAATAATAATACATGTTACCGCCGACTGCGGGTAAGCTGCAGCTATATATCCTGTATATTTTCATAATTGTTGATTATACGTACCATGGTAGTGAAATAAGCTTCGTTTGACTTTTTCTAAGTCTTTTGATTCTTATGATACTGAATTACTGCAAATAATCTTAACGCAACAGCATTAAAGAAAATCACGTTGAGCGAGAAATCTTGAGCATGGCACTAACAGGTGCTGGCACTTAACATGGCACATAACAGGCTCGAGTCCCATGTCACCTTCATATGACAGATGTTATAAGTTGGCAGCTGGACCCTCTGGTAACAATCTGTACCCTCTATGTGAACGCTAGTTTCACGTGGGGTGGTGCGGGCTCGCTCTCAAGTATAGGTTACGCGCATTATACATACTCAGTGAAGTTCAAGACTTAACAGCCGCCTTGGGTCGGTCTGCATAGCACCGAATTCGAAATTCGGATGTGGTAACTACAATCCTAACATGCCATGAGGTTTTTTCAACTCTCCAATCGTTTATGTCCACATCCAATATTTCAGATTGATCAACAAGAAACAAATTCTCCCATGTTATCCTCAATGTCAATGGCTGTTGCCTCTCACGTAGGTATGCCGTTAGCGAGCGGTTAATGTTTTGTCCCAACCAACTGGTTTCATTCATAATGAGTTATAGAGATATTACCAAATCATTTCATTTCGCTTTCATTTCTGGGGGAGCGATTTACGCCCTTCATTACTAACACAAAAAGCGTCAATTGATCGAACTGTATTTTAGACCCTAGCTCTTTGTCGATTTTTTACAGCTACGTTCGTGGACGCATGCGACATCGATAAGGCATGTGAGAATAATACATATATAGGAGCTAGCATGTTGGATGGTTGAGAAGCCAATGACAGCATATCGCGACAAGCTTAACAATGAGCAGACATACTGTCTAAGGCTTCGTACGACGTTTTGTGGGCCGGTGCCAAAACTCTACCAATCGTATAAAAACGCAAAGAATGCTGTTTGGGATTCGACGACCAGTATTATGCATTCTTCATACCCACATACTTTAGGTCGTAGATAGTCGCGCAACATGGCTCTGACGGTGTTTGCAGGCTCGGACGTGGCAGTGTGAATAAAACGTTCTTGGTATATGGGTGCTGTACATTGCTATATTCACTGTAAAATAAATATGGTGCACATTACACGCAAAGCTGATGAGAGCAAGAGGCCACCACAACACCTTTCTCGACGAACAGAAAAAATGCTGCAGTCGAAATGCTCACAATGAAGCACAACTTTTTGTTCGTCCAATCGATATTAAAACATTTCGCAGATAAACTGACCGACTTTCAAAGGCAGTGTTGCTGTTATACGACCGTGCTAGTTGTTGTGGCACAGCATATGTGGTCACTTTTAGCTCGCTTTGCACATTACCGCCTTCATCGTCATGCGCAATCTAAGTAGCCGTGGCTGAACTGCCCATAATCTCGGACAAGAGTGACGTTAGAGCAGGGACGGCTGTACACGGAGTCACACCACAATAAGCAAACAGAGAAATGCCGAGGAAAAGATGGAAATTAACGATTAAGAAATAAATGTGCCAAAGGTCGAAGTTTTATATCCGGAAACGGGACTAAAGTTTCGTTACAACGACTGCAGCGTGACATATGATTTCAGAGAGAGAGGGATTAACAGCTTTGAAAGGCATTCTTGTGCGAGCACGTCCTGCTGCTCGAAGTGCCTTCAAGTGTCTTGAAAGCGGATTTTAATATTTCTCCGTTATCTGGATGATGATCAAGGCTGCCGCCGTTTTCTCCGGCAACGCTGTCCGCGTGTACAGAAACTTCTCTATGTTGGTCAAGACGTTATTCCCATGGACTGCTTACCGGAGTCACTCTCAGAACAGCTGCCAAATACTTCTGAAAGAAAAGCGCAAGGAACAACTATGCTATGTAGGTAGCAAGCGTTTCCTATCCCTCCCTATTGCTCTACTCTTCCCCGAGCCTCAATGACTAAAACGACATGATGTGGGAATATTGCAGTAGTGTGTTCAGGTAAAATACAACCTACACCGTATCGAAATTTAAGACCTAATGTCGCAGTGTTTCATCCCAATTTGTAGAAACCAAAACACAAATCTCACCCATGATCCTTGAAAGGCATCCTGTCCATCTCCAATTCCAATTTGAAGCAGGGTTATGCAATTAATATTATCCCTCTATCTCGAGCCTGAAAGGCCAGCACAAGCTTAATGCCCAACAACAGCAGCATAAATTTCCGACGTTCTCAATTCAGGATGCTGACTAGTCTAAACAAGAACATTATATAATCTTTACCTTAGCGAACTGGTATCGTTGAGAAGATGCACTATATTGTATTCATCCAACATGTTTCCTCACTTTATTTTATTTATTCAGTACCCACAGCGCCTGTATGTTAGAAGGCAATGCTTGAGGCACATCATTCCTTTCCTGCGCGCAAACGAGTGGGCTAGCAATGAAACATATATTTATCATGTGTGAAGAATAGCTTCTTTATTGTGACACAATTATACACTATTTCACTCAAGCAGTCTGAGGAGTTTCCCCGTCCGGATTTCTAAACTGCACTTCCTACATTGACAAATCTATTTTTTCGTGGTGGGCCACCAGGAAGGAGGTCGAGGCAGCAGCTCGGCATTAAATGGCCAGAATGCTGCCCAAAGTATGCCATGAGAGTACGGTGGAGATGCAAAGAGCTTGCCACATATAATACAGATCGAGCACTACAATGTCAATTAAAAGAGGCTTTACGACTCTAATTTGCTATTGAAAATCGAATTAAAACAACTGAGCTGCTACCTAGCAGAGAAACCCTATTACTTTCAGTAGTATCCCACATGACTACGTCAGCAAAATATCGCTGATTTTCTTGCGCTCTGTTCCTTTTTCTTCCAGGAGGGTTTGTCATAATTTATTATATTTTGCGCTCTCTCCAGTGCGTCCTTAAATAAAAACCACCCCTCCTTTCGCACCGCGAGAAGCATGCTTTCAGGCTTTGTCACTAGATGGCACATCAGTGTTCGGAATTCCTTAAATGAAGCGATGATAGCGCTCACTGGAACTTTATTCGACGAGGCGTGGGTTTTTGTGCCGTTAGAGCCTTGAGTGTGAAGGCACGCTCACACTAGCGGGAAAACGCGCAACGCTGGACGTTCTCCGCGCGCCGCTTCCCGCAGAAACCGGTTTTTTTCCCGCAGGCTGACTTGTTTGACGTTCCGCGGAGCGATGGGGTCGGGAGCTATTTTTCCCGTCCCGCAGAACGGAGTAGCCAATCGGAGCGGAGCGCAGACCGTGACGTCAGTCCAAGTTCAATGACTCCCGGCGGCGGTTGCGCGGGCGACGGGAGCATCGCTGGTGTCGCTTGAGTAGCCCGCTCACTTGTGCACGAGATCTTGTCACGTGACTACTCTTTCTCGCTCCGCTCGCCTTCGCCTCCTCTACATTCCACGACAAACGCAGCGGGAAAACGGGCGTAGTGTGATCGTCCTTCCGAGGAGCTGCGACGCTGCAGCGCCATGAACGTTGCGCCACTGCGGGAAGTTTCCCTCTAGTGTGAGCCTGGCTTGAAACAGAAAATGACCCTACTCTACGCAAAAAATGTCTGATTACTGTCTGGTGAGTGAAATTTATATTTGTTTTCGGTACGTCTTTTTTGTCGACCACCTGTTGTCATCGAGGTCGCTGCTCATGGTTTCCAGCATCGGACTACATAAAAACGGGCGCATGTACTGATCGAAAAATTCTCGGTAAACATTTTCTGCCACGTTTTTACCAAAACCGTTATGGAATTGAACATTTTAGACATCAATCTCTCCACTGCGCCAGAAAAAATTCGAGACCTAAATTCCAGTGTTCTGTCCCTTTAAATAGTTTCATCAAGGTAATGACCTACGTCAGCCATGAGTAGTAAAGTTCTCTGTGTTGCATCTTCGCATAAATGCGGACTTACACGTTAGAGAGTTTTAGCTTACCGTGATCCGCGATCGGCTACGGGAATTCGCCACTGCGCGTTGCACTGCGCATTCCCGGACCCCCCTTGACGCCGACAGATGGCGCCACATACTGGATGTCGGCACACAGACCTGCCGCGTCGGGACCAACCAGCTCGCCTGCCCCGCCCACGCGCGGTAGAGAGCCACGGTGGCGGATCGCGGATCACGGTAAGCTAAATCTCTCTATTGTCTAGATAAGTCATGCGAGATTGTCTCCGCACGTACGTTACTATGTAGAGCTATCAATCTGGTCGACGGTTCAAATTCTCGCGCGCGAGCGCGGTTTGCGGGATCCTAGTGCCATCTAGGTTAAAAAGTAAGAAACAAATGACGTGCTTTGTCTTCCTTTGTTGGTTTTTTGAAGTTCTTTCCTTCCTCCGTGGTTTTTTGCTTTTGAGCGCTTCCCCGACGGCGTATTTGCCTACTATGGTCAATACAAGCAAGCCTCGCACCCAGGTCTTTAAGCGATGTAAGGTAAATTCCGGTACGAGTTCATTTAAATGCAAATGTGAATTCAATACATTGCCTAAATGTTGAATACAATTGTTATTTACACACATTACAAGGTCAATGTACAACTGGTCGCGCAACTTGGAAGAAAACGCGTGCAGCTGCCTACTGCCAGCGGCATCAACTCGATGATGAGGGCTCCTGCGAACTGTGAGGCAAATTACTAGCACACAGAAATTAAGATCTGCCAGAATTCCAAAGAACTAGAAAGCAAACATAATATTCGCGCTTAGGAATGAATGCAGTTTTTGTTTCTTGCGTAAGAAAAAACGTGTCACATTTTTAATAATATTTTAACTTGTTTCTAACGGCCTCTCTCGGCCACTTATTATCCGCTGCGCAGTTGCCCAAAGCTCAGAAATGGCTCAGACCAAAGCTTTTTCATCCGCGGATGGGTGCGTCATCGGCCCCGGTTCAACGTTCATCGTTGCGTGCTGCGTACAGAGTGTGTTATTTGTACCAAACAGTCAGTATTTCATTCTGCTGGTTGTGGTAGAGCTTTACAGCAAGGCGAAGACTGTGTGTGCTCGATGAGAAACTGATTGCCGCTGCATGTGTGCATTTCCGGACGATGGGACAATGCTGCGTCACTGCTCGGCGGCTCGGTTCGGCGTTCGGCCTCCCAGGCACGTCGCAAAAGTGGAGGCTTGTTTTACGGATACACGTCTGCATGAGCGGCGTATAGCTGCATGTTTTAATTTAACGGTGAAGGTGAGATTTTATTGCCCCCAAGACGCGTGTCGCATTGCTCAAAGCCTTCCGTTCCGCTCCCTTTGCTGCGTGTTTTGCTTACTGCGTCGTATTACCGCACCAACGTTCGCTGAACGTGCTTTAGCTGTTATTACAGCGATGTTCCTATTGTCAGTGGGATCTTTCTCATGAACATGTTAAATGCTTAAGTTGTAAATTTGTAACCTCACATTGACTCCTTTCAGTGGCAAATGAAGCGCGAGTAAAATATGGGAATCATGAACAGGGCGAGATTTATTGGAGCGAAGCTATATCGTAGATATTTTCACTTCTCAGACGCAATAACTTCTAAATACTAGCAATCCCAATTCGAATTGCTTACCTAAGCTCTTACAGGTTGGCGTTCTAGCACTAGCGTTAGTTATTCCGTTCGTTTGTTTTCGTTCTTTGACGCTGATATGTACTTTGTTAGCTAGATATTTTACCCTTTTATAATCTCACCGCGTCTCGTTTGCAGACCTACGCTCAGGTCATTTTGTTATCACGAGGATTTCATGAAGACCGTGACGAATGAGCGGTGGTCGCTCTCCTACACTTATTTTTCATTGCCGTGAAGCGTCTATGTAAGTAATCGTGAATTAATAAAGCCTGGCTTTCTATGCAGCACAGCTTCACTCATTTATGCCCTTAGTGAAATCCCTCAAGCCATGTGGTTCTATCCATGTGCTTGCCGAATTCACTTGAAGGCCCTTGTTCACAAACGTGCCCGAAGAAATAAGCCCCAGAATGCGTTTACATGACGCGCGACGAAAGACTAGGCTAACGACGACGGAGGCAGAACGATGCTATGATAAGGTGGTTAAAGATGCCGTAACATTTCAGTTAACGTAAAACGACAGTAGAAATCCATGTCAAGTAAAGTTGACTGAACAGTTACGGTGTCCATTTTTCTGCCTTATCCGAGCATCGTTCTGTCTCCGTCGTTATTGGCCTTGTTTTTCGTTGATAAGTAAAAAAACAATCAAATTCCCCGCCAAAAGTACGTCACTGTGACGTCACAAGCAACGTCACGTGTTTGTTGTGCCTCAGTTCGCAGGGGCGTTGGGAAACTAAAGCCTCGCTCAGAGTCGACACGCAGGCTTCTATGGGAGTTAAGCTACCATTTGTTCTTCTACCATCACATTATCTAAACGGCCAAAAGCTTCAAGCAAATTCTCATGTTGTCGATTACGATAGTTCGGCGCATGAACATGAACGCTGCAGAAGTCAAAATGGCGGCGCCCATACAGTAGAGGACGGCTGCGCCTACAGGTGGTTTAAAAGTTTCATTCGCGCTAATTACCTAAATACCGACTACAGTACGAGTGCGGAAAGGTGAGCACTTATAAATTGACAGTACAATAATTGGACCATAGCGGCAAACAAAATCCCAGTCGCGGGCCGTACTCTGCCACAAGTCTCAAAACAACTTGCAGCGCATGAAATGTGTTCTATGTCTGTATTTTCACCTTCCTGAGCGCACACATTTATGTCCGTCCCTCCGTCTTGGCGGAATGAATTCTCACCTGGATAGCAATAAACAGCGTGAATGTACTTCGTTTGCAGATCTCGTTTTAGAAGTGCCCTTTCGCTCGAAATTGGTGCATCCGCTTTCGTCTGCATTGCGTTTACCTTTATATCTCAAAAGGCAAATCGAACCGAACAGCCGCGGCGACGAATGCCACTAACGCGTGCACTGGGGAACGCTGTTCGACCACCCAAGTGTGTGTGCCGAAGTCGATGCATGCCTACATGGTTAATCGACGCCAGCAGAAAAAAAAGTGCTCATAGGCATATGTAACCCAAAATATCTAACTTACAAAAGTACGTTCAGTTAAGTCGTTCAGTCATGTCCGACTATTCGTGACCCTATGGACCATATCACGCCACGCTTTCCGGTCTCTCACTATCTTCCTAACATCACATAACTTCATCTGCAGCGCCTTGAAGATGCCATCTAACCATCGCGTTCGCTGCCTATACCTTATGCGGTGATCTTCAACCTTTCCTAACATCAAATCTTTCTCCAGCGAATCCTCTCTTCTCATCAGATGACCAAAGTAGCTTAGCTTTAACTTTAGAATTTAACCCTCCAATGAGCAGTCCGCGTTTATGGTCGGCAATATCGACTGATTTGATCATCTGGCCGTCCAAGGAACTCTCAAGGGTCTCCGCCAGCACCACAATTCAAAGGCGTCAATTCTTCGGCGGTCAGCCTTCTTCACAGTCCAACTCTCGCATCCATACATCACAAGTGGAAAGACTATAGCACGAGTTATACGGATCTTGGTTGGCATTGTAATGTCTCTGCTCTTTACTAGGCGGTCATGGCTAGCCATGGCTCTCTTTCCCAGAAGCGTCTCCTAATTTCATGGCTGCCGTCTTATTCCAGGGTAATCTTGGAGCCCAAGAAGAGAAAATCTGTCACAGCTTCCACTTCTTGTCCCTTGATGCTCCAGGACTTGATAGGGCAAGGCGCCATGATCTTTGTCTTTTTAATGTTCAGTTTAAGCCCAAACTTCTCACTCTCTTCTTGTACATCCATCAGAAGTCTTTCGAGTTCCACTTAAATTTCTGCAATTAAAGTGGTATCATCCGCATATCTAAGGTTGTTGATGTGTTTCCCAGAAATATTCACTCCAGCTGAAGACTCGTCCAGACCGGCCTTCCTCATGATGCACTCAGCATATAGGTTAAATAGGCAATATGCAGCCTTGTCTCACTCCTTTCTCAATCGGAAACCAATCAGTAAGACCATGCCCAGTTCTGACTGTGGCCTCTTGCCGTCCATACAGGTTCCTGAGGAGACAGATGAGGTGAATTGGAACTCCCAACTCTTGGACAGCTTGACACAATCTGCTGTGATCGACGCAGTCAAACGTTTTCGCATAATCAATAAAGCAGAAGTAGATGGGTTTCTGGAACTCTTGCTTTTTCCGTTATCCAGCGAAGGTTGGCAATCTGGTCTCTAGTTCCTCTGCCCTTGCGAAACCCAGCTTGCACGTCCGGAAGCTCCCGATCCACATACTGCTGCAACCTACTTTGGAAGATTCAACATTTCAAGTTGAAAAGTAAAGATCTTGAACTTGAAAGTGCAAATTACTACTTGTGTGTATGTTAGGCCACTATGACGGAAGACATCAGAAGAGCTCGACATTATTCAGTTTTCTCTTTTTCATATTTATACATAGCTCCTGCATGGCACTCTTAAGCCACATTCATTTAAGAAACAGCATTTCTCTTCGCCTTCAGAAGTTGCATCTCCATTATGATAAAAGCATCGCACTGACTTCTCAGTTTAGTATGTATTGCACTTACCTGCTCTGGATTTAATACTACTCCTAGAAATATAAAGGCTCGGGAAACATGAGAAATTGTTTCCTTGCTTTCTGTGCAAAAAGGGAAGAGGCGGACATCTCAAGGGAAGTGTAAAATGTGGACCCTGATTTGTTCTTGCTGTCGTTTCCACACATTGCTAGAGTTATCAGAATTTAAACGTGAGTTAGGATTGCCACATGCGTGTCCGATACGAGGCACGCAGAATCTTTCACTGCGTCAGTTAGCAGAGTCACCTGCAGCTCTACACCTTCCCTGAAGCTGACATTTCAAGTTGTGATGCCTTACCGCCAGGCCATCCCTGTAGCTCGTAGCCTATTGTACCCGCGACAGCTGCCTGAAGAGCCGCTGTCTGTGCAGATTACATAAATTGACTGAAAAGAGCTGTCTGAGTACCCACGCCACTGAAAAATAGTGATTTTTCATGATTTCATATGAAAATCACCTTGGGAAATATATAGCATCAATGCTTTTTTTGCAAGTGGCACCAATTGGCGCCAGCCAGTAGAATGTATGGCTTTTGTGCTAAATATAAATACTACAGTATTCACCCTGTGCCATGAAAGAACACAATAGCAACGAAAAGGAAGCATCTCACCTTTGAGACTTCTAGTGAAGGACTCTGAATTAATTTTGACAGTGTGGGCTTTTTTATTGAACAAAGTAGACATGCACTTTTCGTCTTGCCCCCACTGAAACTCTACTGCCGCGGCCAAAATCTAATTCGCATCTTGAGGCTTAAAATTGAAGCGCCCTAACAGTTTAGGCATTGAAGCGGGCCATTTACATAAGCACATGTAAAGCAAGCAGAAGAGCGCAGGAGGCATTTTGTAACTGTCAACGAAAAAACTTGGGAATCCACATCAGATTCACATTTATCAAAGTGTGTTTCTGGGCGAGTTGGTGACTGATCATGGCAGTCGAAGATAGCGCAAGAGACGGGACAAGGAAGTAGACACAGCATGAGCGCTACGAACACAACAACCATACCTGCAAGAAATAGAGCAAGGACGGGATGTTGATGACGTACTGACTAGTTTTTATGCAAATCCCTTCTGCTTTCAGTATTGTTTTTTCAGTATTCACGCCAGCGTTTCCTTCCAGCGTTTAATCTTTGATGTTTTTTTATAGTCAGTACTTTTTATTCTTATGGCTTTTTTGTATCAGCTTTAAATGATTTTAAGAAGACGTCAAATATATGAGACGACACTATGGCAGGCACCAGAGAAAATAGAAAGAACCAGGGTAAGCGAATGGCTGGGCATTACTGTACTATGTGCGCAATTGATAATGCATCGTCATCAGCCGTATTGTGCCAACTGTAGGGTAAAGGCCTCTCCCATATTATTCCAACTACCCCAGTCCTGTGCTATCTTGTACTGCCCAGGTCATCAGTAATTCTTTGCAATTTATCCCCTTAATTACTTAGCAAGGCAATGCCATCAGCAAATCGCAGATTACCGAGGTATTTTCTGTAAGTCTCTGAATACTTCCTGTAAGCAAGCTGTGAATAGTACTGGGGAGATCGTGCCTCCTTGCCTATCGCCTTTCCTTATGGGGATTTTATTACTTTATTTATGCAGAACTATAGATGCTGTGTAGCCACTATAGATATCTTCCAGTACTTTCACATATGGCTCGGTTTGTGGGGTTTAACGTCCGAAAGCGACTTCCACATATGGCTCATCTACACCCTGATTTCGCAACACCTCCATGGCTACGCAGGTTTCGACTGAGTCAAATGCTTTCTCGTAGTCAATGAATGCAATGTATAGTGGCTGGTTATATTCCGAGCATTTTTCTGTCACCTGAGTGATAGTATGGATATGATCGACAGTACAGTGTCCTTGCCGAAAACCGGCTTGATTTTTTGGTTGACTGAAGCGCAAGGTTGCCCTGATTCTATTAGCAATTACCTTAATGAATACTTTGTATGTAAAGGATAGTAAGCAAACTGGTCAATAATTTTTCAAGCCCTTTGCATTCCTTTTCTTACGAACTAAGATATTTGCGTCCTTCTATGATTCCGGTACCGTCGATGTCACCAGGCATCGCGTATATAGGGTGGAGAGTTTTTCTAGCATGATATACGCCCCGTCCTTCAACAAATCTGTAGTTACCGGATCCTCCCCACTTGCGTTTCCCTTTTTCATATTAAATAATTACACGCATATAATTTTGCCACTTCCATTAGTATCATTCACCAATATTATTAGAAAACTCCATGATGTGAGCAGGAGAATTTAAGGTGAGCACACTCTACAGACATTACAACGAGGGAAAACATAATAAATGAGAACTGCATTGCCTATACGGTGGCATTTTATATCAGGTGTTTAAGTTTATTGCTGGTGGTAGTGCAACCTTCACTACATGTGGGATCACTAATGATATGGAATCATGGTACAAGAACAAAGCACAGTTGGTTATGTAATGGTGGAAGTAATAACAATTTTTGCAAGCACTTAAGTTCACCTTAAGAGTATGAATAGCACTGAAGAGCCTATTCGCGCTCTTTTTATTGCCATTGCATTCTGCTTCCTGAGCCAGTCAAAGAAATTCTCTTTGATGGCATACGGGTAGTGTATTTTACTTGCAACCCAAGGATCAGAGGTTCGATTCCGCTGCTTGAAAATCCAATTTCCCTTTTTTATGATCGACTCCTAATGCTGCTACTCAACCAATCCAGATTTTAGTCACGCCGACACCGACTTTTGCGCCAAACAGGACCTTTAATGCAGTCACATCAAGAGCATAGGCATCTATGTTGAGAACCATGGAGGGTCGAAATTATCCGGAAGCCTCCACTACAGCATCCCTCATAGCCTGAGTCGCTTTGAGATGTTAAATCCCGTAAGATATACTGGAAAGCTATAGCTAATATTTATTTTGAGAGGATGTGCTTTGACTGCGTAGATCACAGCAAATTGTGGCAAGCTCTCCAAGAGATGGGAGTTCCAATTCACCTCATCTGTCTCCTCAGGAACCTGTATGAAGGGCAAGAGGCCACAGTTTGAACTGGGCATGGTCTTACTGATTGGTTTCCGGTCGAGAAAGGAGTGAGGCAAGGCTGCATACTGTCGCCCTGCCTATTTAACCTATATGCAGAATGCATCATGAGGAAGGCCGGTCTGAACGAGTCTTCAGCTGGAGTGAAGATTGCTGGAAAACGTATCAGCAACCTTAGATATGCGGATGATACCACTTTAATGGCAGAAAGTGAAGTGGAACTCAAGAGACTTCTGATGCGCGTACAAGAAGAGAGTGAGAAGTTTAGGCTTAAACTGAACATTAAAAAGACAAAGATCATGGCGTCTTGCCCTATCAAGTCCTGGAGCATCAATGGACAAGTAGTGGAAGCTGTGACAGATTTTCTCTGCTTGGGCTCCAATATTACCTCGGAAGGAAACTGCAGCCATGAAATTAGGATACGCCTGCTTCTGGGAAAGAGAGCAATGGTTAGCCTTGACCGCCTAGTAAATAGCAGAGACATTAGTCTGCCAACCAAGATCCGTATAACTCGTGCTATGGTCTTTCGAGTTGTGATGTATGGATGCGACAGTTGGACTGTGAAAAAGGCTGACCGCCGAAGAATTGACGCGTTTGAATTGTGGTGCTGGCGAAGACTCTTGAGAGTTCTTTGGACTGCCAGAAGATCAAATCAGTCGATATTGTCGATCATAAACTCTGACTGCTCACTGGAGGGTCAAATTCTAAAGTGAAAGCTCAGCTACTTTGGTCATCTAATGAGAAGAGAGGAATCGCTGGAGAAAGATTTGATGCTGGGAAAGGTTGAGGGTCGCCGGAGAAGGGTAGGCAGCGAACGCGATTGTTAGATGGCATCCTCGAGGCACTGCAGATGAAGTTATGTGATGTTAGGAAGATAGTGAGAGACCGGAAAGCGTGGCGTGACATGGTCCATAGGGCCACGAAGAGTCGGACACGACTGAACGACTGAACTGAACTGCTCAGGACTCAGTACTATATAGCTGGCCCAGTTGGACATCATACGGCACTCCATTGGGCAATGGATACTTGTACTTTATAATCTCGCTCATATGTTTTCAAGGTTAAGTCACTGCTGTAGCCAGGTGTAGGTTTTTACATCTACTGAACTGTTGGCATGGCTATGCGCACTGCTAGTGCTGCCCGTTTTTTTCTGGAATCTCTACAGCCACGCTTAATACAGATGTCTGGAAGAAGAGATGCATTGTCCCACTTTATGCCATATGTCACTGTCCATCGCATCTTGGCCGCTTCAAGCACAACTACATAACTAACAAAAAGGATCTAGGTTATTGTCAACTGATACCACTGCTGTTTCCTATAAAGTTGGGTTCCTTGAAGATCCAGGAGGTCTAGGTGAGCAGCCTGCATTTTGAAGTGCTGCACTGTAATTTCTTCATCGTTTATATTGTAGCGGCCTTAGCGGCAGTCATCGCAGACACGTCGAGGAAGACAAAGTGTCACTGCTATTTCTGCACAGCTCAGAAACCTAAGCATTGTCTTGGAGTTCAGTGACAGCTTGCTGCCATTTCATTGCTCGGGCTCTCTAACAGCAAATAAATGTGGCGATAGTTGTCTCCCCTCGGAATGTCACGTTTATATCAGAAGGTTCCCATCAAAAGGTAATGTGTTTGAATGATATATTCTCAAAGAAACGTGGCGGTCCGAGGCGAGGTGACTGCGACACATTTACTTGCTGAAGAAGTGGGCACTAGTGATATAGGGGCAGCGCCAAGCTACAAACTAATTTCAATGCCTCGATAAGGGTTCAGAGAGGCAGAAGGGGCAAATGTGTTTTGTCTTCCTTGATGCATGTATCATGAATGCCGCACGAGCTACTACAAAATTTATGTGTACATCCAAGTCCATTTACAACAAAGTTGTGAGGGCCATATTTAGTGCTGTACGTGGTGTCCGTCGCGCCATCTTTGCGACGTTGAATAAGCTAACTTGAAAAATCGCCGCAGTGTAAATCCATCAAAAAGAGTTTAAAGCATGTTAAAAGGCGATTGTTGCTGAGAGCTATCTCTGAACGCCACCTAAAAGTAACATACACTCACTGAAGACAGGAATTGATTACGGTGAAGTTAATTGTGTAGTGTAACCATTGTGATACTGTCACATCCTGGCTGCGTTCGCGGCTGGTTTTGCTGCTAAGAACAAAAAAAACATGATATTATGCAACCTAAAGGGGAACACACCCCTGGAAATAATGTCGTAATATATTTGAATGTTGTGAATTAAAAAAAAAAGACATTGCGCCTACACGAATCGAACACATGTTTTACAATCTGGTACGTGGTGTTAATTGATAGCGCCACAGAAGCTTTTTTTTCGTTATTGCCTGACTTTTGCAAGACAACACAAACACACACAAGGTATCGATATAATAAGCCTGCCAGGGGCTGGCTTCGTCGTTCTACCCGTCGCTTGTGTGGCGCAATGAATAGCTTTGATGGATCAAAAGGAATTCATTGCACCACATAAGCGATAGGTAGTGCGGTCTTTAAATGCGCTCTTATTCGTTTTGATTCAACGATAAAGATTGCGCGACGGACGCAACTGGCATGATCCGAGGAATATTGCAAGCAATTTTAATCCAACAGACTATTTTATTTCATATGCATTTTAGTTTATGCACTGCAATGTATACTAAAAATATACATACAGCTTTATTGACTACCATTTTGTAGTGCTTTATTTTTTAGTGACGCCATCCGGCACTTCCGTTGCTACAGTTTTCCTGGAACGGCCGTGGATTCCGATATAACACCTGTGTGGCGTCAAAGACAAGTCGGGGCATAATTGTTCAATTCTCTAAGATATTAATTCACTAGCTCCTGGAGATTTGTTCTTATCGTGGTCTTTGAGGTGAATATTCAAACAAAGCCCAGTTAATCCTACGTACGCCAGTTCACGATGAAAATGAATTTTGTAAACCACACCAGTTTCAGAACATACAAACTTTTTTCTTTGCCTCACTTTGCAGGAAGGGGAAATGGAACAAACCTTCTCCGCCTTTCTTTGTCCAAGTGGACAAAGTGTACTTAATTTTGACGGGGCGGAAGCAGCTACTCTTACATCATATCATTTTTCAACGTAGCTCATGTGATAAGCGGTGTATATACGAAATGACTGCATGATTTTTACCCATAGCTTTTGCAGGAGATAAAAGACCTTAAACCAATTCTCTTAATTTCGAGCACGAGTGCGCAATGACATTGTATAGGGTAGCCGGTTTATATCAATCATGGGTGCTGAATTAAGCTATTTGGAAAACATGTAGGCAAGATTTAGCAAGGCTGGAACTCAGGCAGGAAACTGCTATTCCGCTCTTCATTAGCTTAGAAGTTTCAGAGCTATACTTGAGGAGTGGCTTTTTCGATCCAGGCCAATACTGACAGTAAACATGCGTGGGACTGAAGCCTACCTTGAGGTCCAGAACTGTAACTAGTTTTCTTCTGGAACCTCGAGAGTGAAATTAAGCCACAATTTTAAATGTTTGATAGAAATTCATGGTGAACATCATCACCATATTGTCATTAAACCCTGTGCTATCAACAAAAACAAAACAAAAGCGATGAATGATAACAGCGTACAGGAAGACACACACAAGCAAGAAAGAGTGAGACAGGACTTGGTTGTGTCGTTCTTCTCAACTTTCGGTTGTGTGTGTCTTCCTGGTCATATTACCTTTTACCAATTTGCAATGCACCACGTAGCCCATCTTCAAGTTTTAAACCAAAAACATCATCACGGCTAAAGATGCCTTTGTGTAACATTTCCGACCAACGTTTCTCAAATAAATAAAAACAGGTGCTACGGGCGAGCCAATTCAAGTGTCAATTCTGTAGATAAGCCTTCTCTCCCCACTCCACAAGTGTGGAACCGAGATACGCTCTAAAGAGTTCCAAAAACGGTGCTAATGAAACACCTGATACGTTCACACAGTTCATTTCATCATTTTCTTCCGTAACGCACGACTTCAACAACGACAACATCAGGTAATGTGATAGGTAGTGGTACATGTCTTGTATATCTATGCATAAGGAGTACGCTGTGTATGGGTTGTGGTCTCTCAGAAAGGTGACTATTGAATCCGAATTAGGAACGTCGAAGGGGTACACGCGTACTAGCTTGTAAAGATATTTGTGTGAAAACATTTACACGTTATTCTGCCAAGTGCCTCGTTCCGACACAGTAGCTCGAAACGGAATATCAGTCTTGTGCATTTTACTTGTAGTAGATTGAGGTTGGCTGTATTCGCCTACGCCTGCAACCATTGCAGGTTCATGTCAAGAAGGATTTCAAAGGCTCGTTCTTTAACCTTTGTAGCCTGAACACTCACTTCCTTGAAGTTCTGAATAGTTGCGATTGTTTTGGTGTCATACTTGGTTTTCGGTACCATGGTGAGAAACCTTCCATATCTGACACGAGAATACTTAGGTCGTTCTGTAGTAGGCATCTTTCTACGGTCTCTACTTTCTCGAGTCTTTTTCTGTCTCCTGAGGTTCGCCCAAAGCATCTATGCATTCAAAGACGCAGCGAAACCTGTATTATGAGGTGAGCTGGGCAATCGACCTGGTCATGACGACTTTCTCGGCAGGCATTGGAGATGGCTTGAAGCTGAACTTCGAGTCTAAACGCAGAGTAGTTGCACAGAAAAGCTCACCGAATTCGTGTGGAACACGATACTTCCAACGCTTCCTACTAAGAAGGAGAGATCTGCTCCGCTAAAAAAATTTCGTGAACGTTGGTAAAACAGCTATCCTAAAGGAGCCTCAGCGTACTCGGGCAGTGTTTCAGATAATGTGATATGTAGCAACTATATGCTAATCCCCGTTTCTGATGGAACATAATAAACAAAATCAAGAGTTGGATATTATGAGTGTATGAGTGCCAGGGACGAGTACCAAAACACCCTGTCCATCTGATACGTACAAAAGGCCATATACATGAGGGATGATTCTCAAAGGTAACCGCCGCCGCACGCATGAGGCAATATCGCTGTCACGTGACATCCTTTAAGAAAGGGCTTAAGGATCCCTAGTTCAACTTTAAAAGTTTTCTATGGTCTTAAATCCCCCTGTCATGTTGTACTCCCGGTCACGTATTATGCATGTAAAGGCATTAGGTGATGTCGCTGTCACGTGACATCCTTTAAGAAAGGGCTTAAGGTTACTCAAGTTCACCTTTAAAACCTTTTTATGGTCCTAAATTCCCCTGTCATGTACTCCCCGTCACTTATTATGCATGTAAATATGGTTAGTAGACATGCGGAAGACTTGGCACGAAATTCACTGGTGTGAGTTACTGGACTCGAGCGACTCAATTCATGTAATTTCGTCTTCGTCGGTTCACCTAGCAAGCGCGCGAACTCGCCCGTATTCGCATCCAGGGGCAATGTGCCACGAAAACGAGCTGCTGGTAGTCCCATCATTTTCACCTTAGATACAAGGTGGGCGACCAAATTTGTACAACGCTTTCGCCATTCAAGATCGGAAGACCACTTGGTGCAACCTGGTGTGCTGAAATGGCTGAAAGTGTAGCACTCTAGTAATACTATAAAATCGCCATGATACAGGAACTTGCTTCGACTACAATGCTGGCCGTTTACTGACGCTCTCACTATAATCCGAAAATAGCTTATACCAAGTGTATAAAGGAATATGGCTGTAATTTATTCCGTGCAGCAAAAGTTTCCAGCATGGACAATATAGTGTAGAGCGAGAGAGAGTACTGGCATATTCTAGATGTTGTGTCATTGTAAAACATAATTTCTCCACTTTATCGGTGATTATTTGACAAGGCTAGCGCTGTAATAGCTCAGGCTGCGTTCATCACTCAGTGCAGTGTACATTACGTTGACCCTGCAATATTAAAGCAGTATATTGCCAGTTTACGAAGAAAATTTTATTCATACCGTCATATAGGAGGAGGATGAAGAAATGAGGAGGAAAGGCAGGGAGGTTAACCCGTAAAAGAAACCGGTTTGCTACCCTGCACTGGGAGAAAGGGGTGAGTGGATATAAAAGTTGTAAGAGAGGGGTGGGTGAAGTCAGTAAAGTCACATCACAGACATGTCACATCACTTCACGGCCTGTGATTTTCATTAAGCGGAGCACTGCCTGGGAGGCCTTCACCGCAGACGATCGCCGTGGCCAGGGACTTAAAATCTTCATTTCAGTCAATGGACGCCCATCTAGACGCTCCAGTGCACGGCATAGATACTGTCTTTCCTCACTGTACATGGGGCACTAACAAAGAATGTGGCCTTTAGTCTCGTCGCACCCACAGTTTGTACATGCAGGGCTGTTTTTCATGCCTATCACAAAAGAATAAGAGTCCGTGAATGGTATACACCATCCCACAGGCGGCACAGCAAATTTTCTTCACGTTGGGGCAGGCCGGGTAGAAGCCGTAGCTTCAGGTCAGGTCATGGATATGAGAGTAATTATCACAGGCATGTCGCTCAACGACTTACAGCATATAAAGTGGATGTGCATCAAGCACATGTATGATTAGTTATTTTACAAACAGCATTTTTCGCACTTTTCAAGGGTCTTGTATAGATTAGGTGGTGGACTGCAGAACGTTGTCTCAAACCGTTCACACGCCGTCTTGTCCTTGTTGAGCTTGTAGCGGTGAATTTTGAATGGATTAAACCAACCATTCGTACTCACTGCTACGCATGTATTGTCCTCGCAACCCATATCACAAGCGTCCACATTGACAAATGTAGCTGTGAAGAAGAAAAAAAGTCGAAAATTTCAATAAAAGAACAGATTTTTTTGTCCATGTGACAAAGAACCAACATAGCTTCTCTAGAAAATGAACAAAATCTAAAACGTCTTGAAGATATTAGTATTGGAAAACAATTAATAAAATTACTAGGGGCACAGAAGTCTTCTACTGCGTAGCATTAACTGCTATTGTTTCACTTATGTGGGATATGTTTAAATCGTGTGAGACTCAATTAACGCTCGGTGTTACATGGTCATTGCGTGGTTTAGCGTTTTATTTTGCATTCTTCTCGTCGATACTTTTTCAATGATATATGACTTGAGGCAGTAGTCAAAGGTTCAAGTGTTATTCACAATAAACTATTAATGATTATTAACTAGGACTGTCTTTTATATTAGCGCACTCGTACTTGATACAAGCTATTCATCAATGATTTACTTAATGCTACGGCTTAAAAGTTAACACAGTATCCTAGTTAAATAAATATCTGCAACGAATTAAGACATGCAGTTGGTCCAGTACAAATATTAATCTAGTGCGATCAACAGTATGTGGTCCTATAATTTATCTCCAGTGTGACAGGTTTAAATTGCCCTAACAAAATAAGCACCATCAAAATGAACTCATGAGAATGTACCATGCGGCGTGGTGCATTCTTTATTATCTGCACTGTATATACGTTTGGACGGGAAATATTTGTACACCATACGCTATTACTCAGATGAAAATTTCGCGTTCACTTTTTTTTACGCACTGTAGACATTAAATATGGCAAGCGTCGTAATCCGTATTACGCCCTACCTGTTGCGAGCCAAAGATCTGCAAAGTAATGCTTTATTTTTGTACTGAAATAGAACATAGCATCCTAAGCTGTGCTCTTCTCTATTCAGTGGCCTATTTTAAGCGATAGCTTATACAACTCGTTCAGCCGATTAGCCGTCGGCTAAGTAGTAGTACTAGTAGTTTTAGTTGTAGCATGGCGTATTGGAAATAATGATTGAGGCTACGTAAAAAATTGTATCATGGTAATTTGTGGTAGTGACTGACGGTGAGTGATAGGTGATGACAAGTTAATGATATCAATGTAATTGATTCATTATTATTGAATTATATAAGTGAAAAAAATTACAAAGCGGGTTCAATGGCTTCAAAATGGTTAGAATGAAAAGTAAAAGCTTTCTGGTGAAGCTATTTAATAAATTTTAGAGCATTTAACTGAAGGAATGAAAATTTGGAAAAGGTAGCTTCAAAGGTGTCAATTTTTTCAGAATGAAAAGCCAGTGCTTGATGATGGAGATTAAGAAAATTATAAATGTGTAATTGTTAAATTGTTTAACAAATATAAATTAAAATAAGAGGTTCAAGTTGGTCAAAATGATCAGAATGAGAAGCCAATTCCTAATGATTGTAATAAAAATATTTTGGAGTGTGCATTCATTAATTACGGAAATTGAATCTATTGAAAAAAAAATGAAAATTCGAAGTGTCGTTTAAAGGAGCAAAATGCAATGTTTGATGATGATAAGTTAAACAATTTAAAGCATGTTATTGATCAATTATTTATTATAAATGTATGAAAGTGAATTAGATAAAAAGGAGCTCAATGAAGTTAGAGTACTGATATTGAGAAGCCTGTGCTTGTTGATGCAAATTAAGAAAACGCAGACTGTGTGTTTGTCAATCACGCAATTGCAAGAGTTCAAACATTAAATATAGGAAAAAGGGGGCTTAACGGTGGCAAAACGCTCAGAATTTAAAGCCAGCACTCGGTGACGCAAACTACCGGTGAATAGACTAAAACCAAAAGAAAGGTAAAATATGCAGAAAAATTATGATGGTTTAAGCATGGCCTGAACTAAGCGATACAGCGAAAAATCTGTGTTGCAATGATAGCCCTTACAACACCGCCTCTACAATCTGCAGTGTTTCACAATTTTTATGCATATTCCTGATGCACTGAGCCGCACTAGCCGAACCACACCGTAAGTTGCTTGCGGCGTACAGAGCGTATAGGGTGTAATCCCGGACAGCGTCGATATGCTCCCGTGGCCACCAGGCATTGCGCGCGTCTACGAGCGAACACATGTGAGTCTGTGTAAATACTTCGAACATGTGGCCTTGATGTCCCGTCTGTTCCACCTCGCCAAGTAGTGGACCCAGTGACAGAACACTCTACGTGCGCTATCTCGGACGATAAAAGCCTATCGCCCCACATCGGCTGTCAGTGCCACTGTCAACGCGCGGCAGCGTTTACCGCGACCAGCCTTTCTACGGTCCCTGAAGACTATTTTTCTGCCGCGCTCTCTCCTTCTCCTGTCGTGTCCTCCTCTTCGAGGTGCGTTTTTCGGTTGCATGCGCCGCTTTCCGATCGAGGGGCCAGACAAACAAGACCATCACAATAAGTATAGCAGGCTAATGGCGTCGCAGCATCTATTATGGTGGCCCGCCTGCTGTGCTAAATGCTTCAGTGAACTAAAACAATTTACGGGCGGGCCTGGAGCGTCCTACTACTCCCGTGTCACATAGTGTACATAGCTTTTATTTTTTTACTACCCTAACCTTTCTTCCTGCCGCTCACCTCTTAGATTTCCTCTCCCTCTTCCTTGCCATTCTTTTACTTTCGTCGCCCTAGTTCAGGTGCTTCTGGCTATTAGCAGATACCTCGACTGGCAAACGTCTTTTAGTCTTTTGACTTTCGCTTATTTGTTTGTTTGAACAAGACTCCTTTAATTAGGTTTTGGAGAAAGGACGGAGCCGTGTACCTTTGGGTGGACATAATGGTGGACACCTACACCTAACCATGTCAACATCTGCCCAAACTCGCAACCGCCAAGTGGCTAATAAAGTTGTCTCTATCTATCTCTTTCTGTCGTGTATTAATATTTTTCTTGTAAATTTTAAATTGGTTGATGAGAAAGGAAAAGCGCGGTACCTGTGAGACTTGAGGGAAGAGAGGAACGTGGGAGTGAAAATGGGTAGAATGAAAGAAATCTCGTAGTGGAGCGCTATGGAGTTATGTCGGTCACATGGGGATGCTTAAGCGGTACATCACAGGGCTGCCGCTCCCTCTTAGTTACTTTCTAGGGATAAAAGGCGCAGTGTAATTTTTGGAGGAGACCGCAGAATCGTGAGCACCCGCATTTAATAAGGTCCAGATCACTTGAAGGTCAAATTTAGTGCCACGCGAGGACCGGCTATAACTAGCGTAGTGAAGCTTTCGCTGCAATTGTAAATTGGTTTATTACAAAGGAAAGACGCAGTGTTTGTCCAGCTCACTTGAAGGTCAAATTATCAGACACGCGAAGCGGGAATCTTCCTAGAGTAGGGAAGGTTTCGCTTCAAAATTGAGAAACATGGTCCGTGCAATTTAAACACCGTCATATCAAATCTTGCAGTGGAGCTTAAATGTCGCCCTAATTTTTATAGCATGTATGTTTTATGAGATTGCAGCTTCTATCGCTTCTTTCACAGGTTTTGTTTTTGTGACGGTATATCCTCCTGAGTCCAGGCTTTTGTCCCATATTGGATATTACACTTTGAGGGAATACCCCTATGCTTAAGGAATCGTCCTCCTAAACCTCTGTTGTTAAATATTTTAGAAACTATATTTGAGGCCTTTTATGCAGCAATAATGAAATTACGTGGTCGAAAGTTCCTGCCAAAAGATGGCGGAAAACAAGTTGCTCATAGAGGTCACTCAGCGGCGCGGTGGTGATCATCGCCTGGAAAAACAGTGTTTCTTGAATTTCAACGTACTTTCGATGGATAAATTTGGTTCGATGTAGATGTTAGTAATAAGAAATGCGCTGAGAAGTCGATGTTTGAACCTTAAAAATGCCCGTCTTCTTTTTTTATTATTTTTTAAGTATATTTAAAATCGCATTGAGCTGGGAAAACGAGTGCAATTGAGAACATTTTTGAATAATTTTTCTGTCTCGTAGCCCTATTGACTTATTCTGCAGACATGAAACATCACAGACGTGTAATGGGCCTAAACCTAGTGTAAAATGTGAAAAGTAGTTTATACTGGTCAGAGGCAAGCTCATTTGAAGGACAACAATATATTTTTCGCCAGTTGCCACGAACTGCGTTGGTATATATAGCCCAGCCTTAGACACCTAGCACCAACGTGCCTTCGCCGCCGAAGGGCTGGGCATCTAACTAAACATTGTTTTTACAGGTAACCACTCATGGTCTATAAGGATGAATATTTTAACAAAATTTGAAGTTGGGCTAGATGGTGCATTGTAATTTGACTGAAGATAAAGCGCACGGGAAGACACACACAAGAGAAGACACAGGACACGCGCTAACTTACATCTGGTTTATTGCAGCAATAACAGCAAATAAATGCTGAAAAGGGGTCATGCGCAGTACATAACAATCACATAAAGACAGAGGAAAAAATATAAGGAATATTACAAAACATTATCAAGGAACATCACAAAACCCGATCAAGAAAACTGATCTCTGCCTTCCAGAGCCAGTGTCAGTGACGGAAGCCCTGCTCCGGAAAACCAAGCGAGCCATGTTTGGGAAGAAAACTGCTCCGGTGAGAAATACGGCTAAACCTGTTGTGGTACCGTATATGCATAAGGTTGCGCACCACGTGAAGAAAGTGGCGAACAGACATGGCGTGCCGGTGGTGTTCTCCGCTCCGAAGAAGATGGCGGAGCTTTGCTCACGCATTTCGCGTGCTGGAAAACCGAGCGGTTGTGAGAAAAAACATGCTAAGCGGTTTGTCGACTGCTGCATGGGGGTCGTTTATGAGATCCCGCTGACCTGTGGGAAGGCCTACATTGGCCAGACCGGGCGCTGTATTAATGATCGCGCAGGGGATCATTTGCGGGCTTTAAGGAGTGGAGGGACAAATTTGGCAGCGCATTGCGCGAACTGCACTGCGTGCGAGCCGCGACTGGCTGACATTAAGATTCTGGGCAGAGGCCGTGATAAGACAGCGCGTGAGCTTTTGGAGGCATTCCATATCGGGAAAAGGGGAGATAGGTGTGTCAGCGATACGTCAGTGCGGCTCTGGAAGGCAGAGATCAGTTTTCTTGATCGGGTTTTGTGATGTTCCTTGATAATGTTTTGTAATATTCCTTATATTTTTCCTCTGTCTTTATGTGATTGTTACGCACTGCGCATGACCCCTTTTCAGCATTTATTTGCTGTTATTGCTGCAATAAACCAGATGTAAGTTAGCGCGTGTCCTGTGTCTTCTTCTCTTGTGTGTGTCTTCCCGTGCGCTTTATCTTCAGTCAAAGGATGAATATGTATCGTCAAAAAATGGCGGCGTTCTGCCCGGCTGAACCCAGTTAACAAGCATATTTCTGTACGTCTCGCGCTGGGCTACATCAGCACGACTGTCCGATTCAGCCTGACGCTCGCGACAAAGAATAGAGATCGAGGGGTCATATCTCACGTCATGCATGGCTGGACTGAAGAAACGAGCCGCTGTTAAGTTATTTTAAGCGGTTGTGATGTGACGGCGAGAGCATTGGTTTAAACCAGCGGCGAGACGGAGGAGGGGTGCACGGCGTAGTTGGCGGTAATGTGATTGCGAGGCTGACGTCACTCGCGGTTCGGTCGGGGCGAGCCGAAGGAACGAGGACGCAGCGCAATTGTAACAAGACGCAGACAATCGCGCAGATGCAACTGGCGCATGCCCCGTGCCTAGCTTGCGCGAATTAATGGCCTTGGAGAATGTAGCAATTGAGCTAAGTTCTGACTGTTGTTGACCTTATTGTCTATTGGCAGCGCCAATAGGCAACACTTACTAACGCATCACTGCCACAGAATCAACTGCGCGCATTTTAATTTTATACCAAATTACGCTCCTCGAAGGCTGAATTTCGATCTCATTCCCAACCAAAAAATATAGGCCGAGTTATCGGCTGCTACGAATTCAATGATGAAGGGAATAACGGGCAAGTGAGACGTCGTGTAGTGGTACTTTCGCTCTGATACTTGGACCCCAAATCCTTTCAGAGACTCGGGAGGATATTGTCACAGTTAGGTTATCTGCTGTCGGGAGCGTCCACTCAAACTTATCTGTGTTTCGATAGCCCCAGTGTTGGAATCAAACATGCGAATTTTTATTTGTACGGTACTTTTAAATGTGGTGCTGGAGATGATTTCACGGAATAATTGTCATTTATTAGCTCATATTATTAAATATAGCAACCATCCATTCCATTCCTACAATAAACGTTGTATGTTATACATACATTTACAAGTGCATTATGTAATAATTCCATCAGAATAAATTGGTATTACTGTCATTACGTGCATGGTGGGATGTTTGGGAAATGAGCACATGATTTTCTGACAATTCTTTTTTCATTATAACCGATACTGAAGCTAGCTTTGACGTTTCTTCTCTGTAAAGATCTTTCTGCTTAAAATATAACTTTGCCTTCACGAGTAACCTCCCGTCATCTATGCTGACGAGCATGTTTCTAAACATACAGCACTAGAAACTTCGATACCAGTGCTTTAAGAGAACGCCACTCCAAGAGACAAAAAGTACTAGTACACAATTTTTACATCTGCTTAATGCTTTAATGGACTATGGATATTCGGTATATTGCTCCATTATTATATGCGGTGTCAAGAAAACGCATTAACAGGGAACAATTCTTTTTCTCCTCGTATGGCTGCTATATCATCTGTTATATGTTCATTAATTTCAACAAGAATTTACCTCACGTTGACATATCTATGCATTAAAATTTTCTCTTTCTTTTCGATTTTGAATCAACTATTAAACTTCCGTTACATCTCTCTAGATGCAGCAAGTTTAAAAGCGACTACTGCAGCAGATTGGAGAGAGAGAGAGACCTTAATGAAAAACAGAAAATTTAGCCGGCGTCTACGTTTCGCTGGCATGCTACTCTGTGTGGGAAGGGTAATTGGGGTGAGAAAGATTGAAAAAAGAATGATGAGGAGATTAAAAGGAATGAAGGGGAGTTAAAATGGGGATAAAAAACCGATTCGCACTTGCACCGGCCCAAATGTACTGTATACAAACTGCTCTACAAGTGACATAGATTATTAAAACTTGATTCTGTTGACAAAGTGGGCAGGCATAAATAATAACGAAAGCCATTCTAAAACAAAACTGCAGTGTAATTAAACTGAGACATGGGTACACTTACCAGCTAGCAGTGACATGCAAAACAGCACAAGAATAATCTTCATCCTTGAAAAAATTGATGCTATGCTTAATATTTATTGCAACCAATGGAGTCAGTAATATCGTCTCTAAAAAACTAACGGCTAATGAGCTGCACTTAGAGCACCTGTGCAGAAATCGTTTGCACTGGTTTGATGATCGTACCTTTATGTATGAAGAACTAAGATAAAGAATTCATTGTATCGATCCAGGCCAGTCATCGATCATAAAATGTCGTGCCACTCCACGCTTTTGTTTGTATTTTGCATGTTCATGGGACGTCACTACTACGTAAATGCACTTTCTGAGAAGCAACTCAAAAGCGTCTTTCTCAACGGCATTTAACGCGCACGATGCGCTTTTGATGGATATCTTGTTATATTGTTTGGCCCACTGTAGTACAGCGCTTACATGAGCGATGCAAATTACACCATTTCTTTCCACGTGCAGAGCAGAGTCTCGATTATCCTCAATTTATACTAAGAGCAGCAATAAACATAATCTTACTTTAGAGACGTGACGCCGTTTCATTGCATGATCATGACATCCGATCGGGTAAGTTTTCGTTTATTTTCACCAATTTACCAAACAGCTTTAGAGAACGGCACCTACGTTTCGTGGGGAATAAGTAACGTGATCGAGAAATTTGCTGCAGGCTTTTAATAAGCTTTTACTTTTCGTGAAAGGTGATGATCTGTCAATCCAGTGTAGCTTATTCTCCTTTCAGCTGGTACTCTTTTGCAAAAAACCAGTGCTAAAGGGGCGAAACAGCCCAGCTCCATAGCTAAATGTGTGACCGGAACGCCGCTCGCATATTGGGGACAAAGCATATCAACACGTTCAACGCTGGTGACACCACTCTTTGGAATAAAAAAAGTTTGGAACGAAAATTTTAAATGAAACAAAGTATTTCACCTATTTTTAAAACGGTCGAAAATGTCGGATAGCAATAGCGCAAAAAAATTTCAGTCTCGACATGGCTAGAACCAGGATTTTAGCCTTCCCCAACGCTAGTCCTTAAACACTATACATCACGCCTGGAAACAGGAAATTAGTGTTAGTATTGAGTGCTAACTCGCCCCGCATACCTAGATATTTTCAGCCATGGCAGCACATGCTTTGAAGTGGAGATACTATGGTTGCCGCTGTGACAATTAAAACTGTTTGAACATTGTAGCTTGTAGTCAGCTCTCGGGACTTTCCACTTGTTTTCTTATGTATTTGCATACTATAGTAATTGCATAGAAAATAATGTGGGAAATATTGTCAGTGACATGAAAGCAGAGGGAATACTGCCTTGAATCCAGAAAATTCTTCGGACAAAAAAGAAACACGAGCATAAGAAATGCCGTTTTCGACATAACGCCGATACCACAACAATTGTTTGGGAAAATGAGGCGTCTGGAAAACTAGCCGCGCATTTGAGGAATGACTGATGACGAAACGCGTAAGGAAATACGTGGCCGCACGTGTGTTGGTCACACAGACGTCGCTTTGTTGACCGGCTTCGTCAGCATACACATTCAACGAGGACTGGTACAGAAAGCAATGCTGTGATTATTGTAGGCATTGCGCAAAATGTGGCCGTTTCTTGCTACGCGCGTTTCCGAACGAAATGAAAAATGGCCAGGGAAATCCACAAAGCGTTCTTACCTATTTTAGGGAACAGATTACATAAAATCGCCCTGCTTCAAAAACAAATACTGTGTTTTAATTGTCATTAATCCTTTATCATTTGACGCCGCAGCGGTATCGATCTCCTTCCCCCATAGAGTTTCTTACTCTTACCTAGAGGGAAAGCTGTGCTTCCGTCTATGGGAGTTTACATGGAGTTTCCTGACGACTGGTTCAGCCACCATGGGCGTTCAAAGTATCATGGGCCGGAGAGCTACCGAGTGCAGAACTACAACTTTTGGCCACCATATACTATGTTCTAACATTCAATTTTGCAAAAAAGAGAGAAACAAACCCCCCCCCCCCCCCCCTCCATGTCAGTATGAAATTTATCTAATTTATGCGATGGCTCTTTCTCCTATTGGCTTAGGTTTGAGCAGCACAAATACCAATATTTCGCACTTAATAGGCACACTTACAAAAGAAAGAAATGTTTTGGAAACATTTATGGTTGCGCAATTACTTAAGGAAGTTTTTAGTGGCATTTCGGGAGACAGAAACCATTTGTTGGCGACGTCCGCTTTTGCGCCTTCGCTAATACGGCTTTTGCGGTTTATGTGCGCACCTCGAAATGATGATGATGAGAAAAAAGAAACATCTTAGTAACGCCACTTCGCGCACCCGAGAAAAACCGACTGTACTGCGCCAAGTAGCACGCCGGCCCATGATCCTTAGCGCGCCCATGGTGGCTGATGTGCAGCGCACTCAGTTTTCCCTCTAGTTAAGAGTGTAAAAACTATGCCTTCCCCAACAAATCTGGTATCGGCGTTGCGAGCAAAAAATCACGGCCTTGACACTGGCAGGGGGATATTTGGAGCCTTGCATGGCCAGGCACTGATTGGACATAGGGTTGCAGATGCCACGTGAACACATGACAAGGCTGAAGTTATTTTAGAAACACCTTGTTTCCCTCACAACAGTACTTATTAAGATAAACCATTAATGAAATGAACTGGTGTTTGACGTGCCATATTATACCACAATATGTGCTCGGGCGTGCCAAAAGGCCTGGCTTGAGCTATTTGTGGTCGGGGCCGTGTACAGTAGGCTCTTCGTCGGACAATTATTGATTCATTCAGTGGTTAATGCAAAAACATATCGAGCATTCTAGTGCTCAGTGTCCTCTCCCTGACATTCATTACTATTGCCATGGGATCTTTATTGGTGATTAGGTTTCCCATGGGCAGACACTAAAAAGCCATGGAACTTAAGCTAAAAGCAGACGAAAATGGCAATTTTAGATCAAACGTTGTAGTTAAATCGAACAAAACCGCTGCTAGTAACAATTGTTTTTGTTATGTACCTCTAAATAATAGAATTTTAATTAGAATAAAAAGTAACATAAAACATCAAATCTTGTAAGTTTTGATTGGTCTTAAGCAACAAGCATGTTGCTAATAAACAATTAATTATGTTTGATGCCCATACAAAAAGGTTATCTAGAACAAATAGCTTTGTCTTCTGATTAATGTGGGTGCAATGAAGCCAACAACTAGCTGCATTGAACATCAAATATTAAGGCTTCCTTTTATTACACTTTAAGGTAGTATTTAGATCATTCAATTGCCAATAATATCACAGCCGTCATTTTTGTGTGATTCTCTTTTTTCAATTTCATACAAGAGGACACTTACTAAGAAACTAAAGGAAGGAAATTGGCAATGACCGAAGTTTCAGTGCACGCAACGCCACGTGAGGAAAATGACATTCATCGCAAATATCGTGGAACCATATCCACGCGTGTCACAAACTGAAACAAGTTTCATCAAGCACACTGCTTTTGGGCAGTCATGTTTTCTTTGTAGTTATCGCTCTTAAAAAATGAAATATAAAAAAAGCTACCAGGAAAGCTTACTTACCCCCGATAAGCTGAACTTTCATATGAAACTTCCTCCTCATCAGGGCATCAGCTAAGGGTTCAGCACACTTTTCTAAAGCCCCTTAAAATTTTGGGGGAAGCTTTAATTCGCAACAGCTTGGTGTTGCCACTGGGCTTACCATCCATGATATTAACGGGTGGAATGCTTCAGGTATGCGGAGCTTCCCTGACGGCACCGCGCGAATACAGGCTCCCTATGAGGGGAGCGATATTCGATCGCTGTATTACATCCCCGTTTGCGAGGGCGACGCGAGTATCTTCCACCACGATACCAAAGCTAAAACACTGTGAACTGTCTTTATTTGCATGTTATTTAGCCGTTCATTGCTAATCTGGTTAGTAAATGAGCCAAACGACGCCTGCGAAGATGCCAGAAAGGAGCAAGGCGGCCGCACTGAAATTCTTATTGCCAGACAGATCCGTAAATAAGGCAAGGTGGCACAAAGCTCGCAAGCATGACAACTCTGCTAGTGCCGCTTTATGGTGTTGTATCAGCTGACCAGTTATACATGTTATTACCTCCGACTGCGGGTTAGCTAAAACTATAGATCATTTATATTTTCATAACTGTTGCTGATACGTACCATGGCAGTGAAATAAGCTTCCTGTGACTTTTTCTAAGTCTTTTAATTCTTATGACACTGAATTACTTCAAAGAACTTTAACGCAAAAGTATTAAAGAAAATCGAGATGAGCGACAAATCTTGAGCATGGGGCTAATAGGTGCTAGCAGGCAGCTAACATCGACGCGTATTAATTACACGAAAGTTTGTTGGTCGCTACGTTTGATAGGATCTGCCAGCTCGGTCCTCTCAATTGAAATCAGAAGGTGATATCAGAGTCAGCCGAACAAAGATTCTTACTCGGACGCGTTACGGCGAGGCTAAGCATGCACGTGCTTACTATTTTCGGTGCCAGCCTACGCAAACTCGTCATTCCCTTAAATGCCGAGCTAAAGGTTCCCCTATAAGTTTGCAGTGCATTTACCTCTACTAACCATTAATACCGGAGTCGGCATGATTCTAAGGATATGTTAAAAAAACACGACCTTCAAAAGATGCTGTATTCCTAGAAATCGGTGTATCCATAGCTCTCCTTTCGAAGCGGTTGCGAAGGATCCAAAACGTGACGTGGATAGTTGAGGCTGTGGCCGCCAAAGAATACAATATAAACGACAAAACTTTCGAATATGCTGAAAAACCAGCAAGAATGTCATGTCGGAATTACTTCCACACTTGACAGCCGCTTTTGTAGCAATAAAGAATTACACAACACCCAGATAAACGTAGCAGCTAGGTGTATGTCGCAATTAAACCAGGCTTTATTTATTAGTTTATTTATTTTTACATACAACAGCTCTGTTCGGGGCTGTAGCATGAGGTTCACATTTCAAAAAAGAAAAGTGCAGAGTAAACGTATTGAGATCAACAAAAGAATGAAAAAAGGAGAAACAACTAATAATTTAATGGTGTTCATCTATTTGTTAACAGTGTTTGATTGCGTTAATAAACTGTAGCAGTGGAAAAAAGCGATATGAGCAGGTAGCCCAATAAAAGCCTCGACCGTATGGGGAAAAGCTGCATATAAAGCTTTGGTTCGAGTACAATAAGGATTGAGGCAAGGTTGGTAGTAGTGTCCTGTGGGCGTGCGATTTCCTGGCTTAGTATAACTGTGACATGAAGCCAGTAAACGGGTATGTAAAATGTAATAAATAGATTTCAATGATTCAAATTGTCGGCGAATAGATAATGCCGTCAACTGCAATAAAGGAAATGGCGGAAGTGGGCGAATAATCCCTGCGATACAGTTGACAAATAGAGCGAGAAGCATTTCCAACCTTTTTGATCTGGGTGAAATATTACGACTTCATAAAATGCTAGCATAATGAGGTTTGGGACGGATTAAAGATTTCTACATAAATAACGTGTGCACTTACCGAGCTTAGGTTAAGGTAAGACTCAGGTAACCCGACGTTTTAGGGTTTTACCGCTAATTAAATTATTTTTTAGATTAGGATAAGTTCGCAGGGCGAATAATGTGTACCAATGCCCAGCCAGCCAGAAATATTTTGCAAAAGTAGAGCAAGGTGGGTGTGCTGGCATGGAGTCATGTGGCATGGCGCCACAGGACTCTATGCTGTATAATATCATATCATACCACAATATGCCATAACGTATCCCACAATATCAAATCATACTAGTCCTCACCATGTCATCCAGCTTTTTCTATGTTTCCAGCTTAACATTTCAGATCGTCATCCACTAATAGAGCGCAGTGCGAGAATATATATGCATCATAAAATAACATTGCTTGGTATGTTCAGTAATTTCAGACCCAGTTTACAGCTGTATACGCGCGCTACGCAAGCTTTTAAGCTTATTGCTGCAAGCATCAGTGTCATGGTCGCGTTTACTATTTACAGCAGTATGTGTTTATTTTTGTCAAAAATCGAGAGCTCTGCTTTTCCTTTCAATCTTGTTTTTAAAAAACAGTGGCAGTAGTTGAGCTCTAGGTAAACCTGGTAAGTTGCGCAAGCAATACTGCCACTGTTGCGCTTAAGGTTCGGTAGTTTTTAAAAAACATTGGCAGTAGTTTAGCTCTGGTTAAACCTGGTAATTTGCGGAAGCAATACTGCAACTGTTGCGCTTAGGTTCGGCAGTTTTTTAAAAAAACATTGGCAGTAGTTTAGCTCTGGTTAAACCTGGTAATATGCGGAGGCAATACTGCAACTGTTGCGCTTAAGGTTCGGTAGTTTTTAAAAAAACATTGGCAGTAGTTTAGCTCTGGTTAAACCTGGTAATTTGCGGAAGCAATACTGCAACTGTTACGCTTAAGGTTCGGCAGTTTTTAAAAACATTAGCAGTAGTTAAGCTCTGGTCAAACCTGGTAAGTTGCGCAAGCAATACTGCAACGTTTGCGCTTAAGGTTCAGCAGTTTTTAAAAAACATTGGCAGTAGTTTAGCTCTGGTTAAACCTGGTCATTTGCGGAAGCAATACTGCAACTGTTGCGCTTAAGGTTCGGTAGTTTTTAAAAAACATTGGCAGTAGTTTAGCTCTGGTTAAACCTGGTAATTTGCGGAAGCAATACTGCAACTGTTGCGCTTAAGGTTCGGCAGTTTTTAAAAACATTAGCAGTAGTTAAGCTCTGGTCAAACCTGGTAAGTTGCGCAAGCAATACTGCAACGTTTGCGCTTAAGGTTCAGCAGTTTTTAAAAAACATTGGCAGTAGTTTAGCTCTGGTTAAACCTGGTCATTTGCGGAAGCAATACTGCAACTGTTGCGCTTAAGGTTCGGTAGTTTTTAAAAAACATTGGCAGTACTTTAGCTCTGGTTAAACCTGGTAGTTTGCGGAAGCAATACTGCAACTGTTGCGCTTAAGGTTCGGCAGTTTTTAAAAACATTAGCAGTAGTTAAGCTCTGGTCAAACCTGGTAGGTTGCGCAAGCAATACTGCAACGGTTGCGCTTAAGGTTCAGCAGTTTTTAAAAAAACATTGGCAGTAGTTTAGCTCTGGTTAAACCTGGTAATTTGCGGAAGCAAAACTGCAACTGTTGCGCTTAGGTTCGGCAGTTTTTTAAAAAAACATAGGCAGTAGTTTAGCTCTGGTTAAACCTGGTAATATGCGGAGGCAATACTGCCACTGTTGCGCTTAAGGCTCGGTAGTTTTTAAAAAACATTGGCAGTAGTTTAGCTCTGGTTAAACCTGGTAATTTGCGGAAGCAATATTGCAACTGTTGCGCTTAAGGTTCGGCAGTTTTTAAAAACATTAGCAGTAGTTAAGCTCTGGTCAAACCTGGTAAGTTGCGCAAACAATACTGCAACGGTTGCGCTTAAGGTTCAGCAGTTTTTAAAAAACATTGGCAGTAGTTTAGCTCTGGTTAAACCTGGTAATATGCGGAGGCAATACTGCAACTGTTGCGCTTAAGGTTCGGTAATTTTTAAAAAAACATTGGCTGTAGTTTAGCTCTGGTTAAAATTGGTAATTTGCGGAAGCAATACTGCAACTGTGGCGCTTAAGGTTCGGCAGTTTTTAAAAACATTAGCAGTAGTTAAGCTCTGGTCAAACCTGGTAAGTTGCGCAAGCAATACTGGAACGTTTGCGCTTAAGGTTCAGCAGTTTTTAAAAAACATTGGTAGTAGTTTAGCTCTGGTTAAACCTGGTAATTTGCGGAAGCAATACTGCAACTGTTGCGCATAAGGTTCGGCAGTTTCTAAAAAACATTAGCAGTAGTTTAGCTCTGGTTAAACCTGGTAATATGCGGAGGCAATACTGCAACTGTTGCGCTTAAGGTTCGGCAGTTTTAAAAAAAACATTGGCAGTAGTTTGGCTCTGGTTAAACCTGGTAATTTGCGGAAGCAATACTGCAACTGTTGCGCTTAAGGTTCGGCAGTTTCTAAAAAACATTAGCAGTAGTTTAGCTCTGGTTAAACCTGGTAATTTGCGGAAGCAATACTGCAACTGTTGCGCTTAAGGTTCGGCAGTTTCTAAAAAACATTAGCAGTAGTTTAGCTCTGGTTAAACCTGGAAATATGCGGAAGCAATACTGCAACTGTTGCGCTTAAGGTTCGGCAGTTTGTAAAACACATTGGCAGTAATTTAGCTCTGGTCAAACCTGGCAAGTTGCGCAAGCAATACTGCAACGGTTGCGCTTAAGGAGGAGGAAGAAGAGGAGGAAAGGCAGGGAACGTTGTCTTAAGGTTCGGTATGTAGTGTAAGCGTTAGGTCATTCTTATGCCAAAGGCGATCGCACTCTGAACACACGGTTCCGAATGGATTATTCGTGAAACGGCGTTGAAATTCCCGCTCCGCGGAATCACATTCACCAACTCGTCGAGCGTAGTCCAAACGTCTTTGCTCTTTCATCTCCCGAGTCTGGACGATCAGGCCAGCAGGAGCCTAAGATTTACATCTTTCCTTCAAACGTGCGCCTCTCATCTCCTCGGTCTCTTCTGCACGTTTTTTTACGCTCTTCATAACATATTGCCTGTCTGGCAGCATCGCGAACTCGTTCTTTCGCAAGCCTTTTCTCTCGTTCTTCAGCAGTCTCCTGAGCACGTCATTGTCGCCTGGCTGCGAACGCAATTTTCTGCGCATATAGTTTTCTATTTTAGGATGGCGCTGGGCATATTCTATGCTTAGAAGGAGATTTTAAATCCAGCCGCAGCGGGCCTTAACAAAGGCATTCAACTGCTAAGCCACAAGTTATGGGCCTGATCCTGATCTATAGGAAGCTGCAAGCTGGTGCCGCAAAAATGGAAAAAATATTACCGTCTAACACGCTTGAACTGAGTTAGATGAGCATTAGCTCCAATAAAGTTTGATTTCCGATTTCCTTCGTCGAGGATATTTGAGCGATATACGCCTTAAAAGTGCTGCTAGAGTTCAATTTTAATAGTATTCATTAGCGCAGTGTGATAACATTAATTTAGTGCACCTGTACTGGGTATAAGGTGCTCAATATATGTGACTTGAAAGTAGAGCAAATATTTCAATTTCGATGCAATCATTTTAAGTAATTAAGTAGAACCTAAAATTGACCCTGTGCAATTGTACTCGACATAAGCTACATAACTATATAAGACTTCACTTTTATGGCTTTTCTCACATGTCGAGGCAGGGCTGCAAGTTTTGCATTGACAGCCGAAAACGTCTCATCGAGGGTTTTAATAACTCAGCTGTGGTTATCTCTGGTTTACCTGGATGGAAGCGAACGCTTCTTTTGTCTGTTACATTATTCCCCTATCACACCCGGTTGGTGTTGAGAGCTATATTATTGACGGAACTTAAGTCTAGCCTTTAAGACGCGAGAGCGCAAGTTACCAGCCCTGCTTTGACCAAGCCGCTTGGACGTGCCCGCCTGTCCAATAGGGTAATGTGAATGCAAAGGGTCCTGGCAGGTTGATTCTGGTATCACCCTAAAATATGAAAGGAGCGCCCCGAGTTGGCAGCTCCTTCCCGAGGCATAGACGTAACGTGAATTCAAATGTCATGCCCAAGGACGCGGGATCGAATCCCGGCCTCGGCGGCAGCTTTTCGATGGAGGCGAAAAGCAAGGCGCCCGTGTGCTGTGCGATGTCAGTGCACGTTAAAGAACCACAGGTGGTCGAAATTTCCGGAGTCCTCCACTACGGCGTCTCTCATAGCCTGAGTTGCTTTGGGACGTTAAACCCCACAAATAAACCAACAAATCAAATGTCATGGGAGGCTGATTCTAGTGTCACCCTCCCACATGAAAGGAGAGGCCTGATTTGGCGCTCTTTCAGGCACCATCCGACGCTGAAGGCTCGAACTGACTGCCGCAGTGAAGCTTTCGCTTCAAGATCCAAACGGTTCAAATCGATTCAGAGGCGTCCAGTAGGGCTCATCTGATAGCCCGCAGTATTGCATCAAAACTTCACAATATTTTCAGCACCTGCGCACTGGCAACGCCGGTGAACAGCGCTCCCAAACAGTAGGCAATTTCTTGCTAAGCAGTCTACTTAGGTAACAATATTGCTGATTTCTGCAACTTCGAAATATCAGCAGGAAAATGTCTGGTATTCTTATTACTCCGTTACATTTTTTTCCGTACTTATGGTGACCACCTCATTGTCCGCCGTCTGGCCGTCTGGTTTGTTTACTAATTGGATGAATGGGGAAGCACTTTTGCGCAATCGTGGGCTCAGTGGGATTCACGATAATGTAGCGCCACTACGTGTTATTATTTTCTTGCATAATGACGCACGGTGTGACTTTATGAGTGTTACCCATATTAGTTATGATTTATTATTAGATGATCACTGTCATCAGCACTGATACTGATCCTACCGTATAAATGTAGGATACTGCCTGTAACTTAGTTTCTTTCGACAAGGCTGGTCACGCGCCTCCATCGTCTAGACGTCAATACATTCTATTTCTTCATCACGTCTGACTTTTCTTTGAACACAGACAAAAACGCACGCAAGCACACACACACACACACACGCACACACACACACACACACACACACACACACACACACACACACACACACACACACACACACACACACACACACACACACACACACACACACACACACACACACACACACACACACACACACACACACACACACACACACACACACACACACACACACACACACACACACACACACACACACACACACACACACACACACACACACACACACACACACACACACACACACACACACACACACACACACACACACACACACACACACACACACACACACACACACACACACACACACACACACACACACACACACACACACATGTCGTTTGCCTTGGACTTGTAGACTTGGCTCCAGGTGTGACGCATAAGAAACGAGTCTAAGTGTGTAGCTTCAAAAAACAGTGAAATCGTAGTGATTGAGCTGGTTCCCAGTGGTCGACACTACAAAATAAAAGTACGAAAAATAATATGAAAAGTATTTAGGAAAAAAAGGTCACAGTTGTGGAGTGATGGATGGCTGTTGCACCGCAGGACAATGCACCCGCTCACACGACCCTATCTGTCAAGCACTTTCTGACCATCAAAAACATTTCTGTGCTATAATAACCACCTTGTTCACTTGATTAGGCTCCATGCTCTAAAGTTAAATCTTGCTTAAAGAGAGCCCATTTTAACTAAGTTTAAAGGTTCAGGCAAGAACGGAGTACCCCGTGAAGGGCCGTCCAAAAACCTCGTTCCGGAACTGTTGAACGTGTGTGAATGCTGAACGTGACTACTTTGAAGGTCATAATGTGAAATGTGTGAAAATTGTGAACTGTCTTTATTTGCATGTTATTTAGCCGTTCATTACTAACCTGATTAGTAAATGTGCCGAACGGCGCCGGCGAACATGCCAGAAAGGAATATGGGGACTGCACTGAAACTCTTATCGCCAGAGAAGATCGAAAATAAGGCAAGGTGGCCCAAAGTTGCCAAGCATGACAACCCTGCTAGTGCCGCTTTATGTCGTTGTATCAGGTGACCAGTAATAATACATGTTGTTACCGCCGACTGCGGCTTAGCTACAGATATATATCCTTTATATTTTCATAATTGTGGATTATACGTACCATGGTAGTGAAATAAGCTTCGTTTGATGTTTTCTAAGTCTCTTAATTCTTATGACACTGAATTACTGTAAAGAACGTTAACGCAACTGCATTAAATAAAATCCCGATGTGCGACAAATCTTGAGCATGGGGCTAATAGGTGCTAGCAGGCAGCTAACATCGTCACGTATTGATTACACGAAGGTTTGGTTGTCGCTACGTTTGATAGGATCTGCCAACTAGGTCCTCTCAATTCAAATCAGAAGGTGATATCAGAGTCAGCCTGCCAGAGAGTCTTACTCGGACGCGTTACGGCGAGGCTAAGCATGCACGTGCTTTCTATGTTGGGTAGCAGCCTAAGCTAGCTCGTCATTCCTTTAAATGCCGAGCTAAAGGTTCCCTCATAAGTTTGCAGTGTATCTACCTCTACTAACCACCAATACCGGAGACGGCATGATTCTAAAAATATGTTAAAAAAACACGACCCTTAGAAGATGCTGCATTCCTAGAAATCTGCCTATCCATAGCTCTCCTTTTGAAATGGTTGCGGAGGCTCCAAAACGTGACGTGGATAGTTGACGCTTTGGCCGCCAAAGAATACAATTGAAACGACAAAGCTTTCGAATATGCTGAGAAACCAGCAAGAAGGTCATGTCAGAATCACTTCCACACTTGACAGCCGCTTTTGTAGCAATAAAAGATTTTACAACACCAAGATAAACGCAGCAGCCACGTCTTTGTCGCAATGAAACCAGGTTGTATTAATTATTTATTTATTTTTACATACTACAGCTCCATTCGAGGCTGTAGCATGAGGTTCACATTTCAAAAAAGAGAAGTGCAGAGTAAACATATGGAGATCAACAACAGAATGAACAATAATGTCGTGCCACCACGTGTTATTATTTCCTTGGTATTTTAAACCAGTTGTAATTTGCAATATGACGTCTTTGTAACTGCATGAGTGTTACCCATATTAGTTTTGATTTATTATTCGGTGATTACCGGCATCAGCCCTTTTGCTGATGACGGTCATGCGCCTTCGTCGGCTAGACGTCAATACATTCCATTTCTTCACCACGCTTGACTTTTCTTTGAACACACACACACACACACACACACACACACACACACACACACACACACACACACACACACACACACACACACACACACACACACACACACACACACACACACACACACACACACACACACACACACACACACACACACACACACACACACACACACACACACACACACACACACACACACACACACACACACACACACACACACACACACACACACACACACACACACACACACACACACACGGCGTTCGCCTTGGACTTGGCTCCAGGTGTGACACATAAGAAACGAGACTAAGAGTGTAGCTTCAAAAAACAGTGAAATTGTAATGATTGCGTTGGTTCCCAGTGGTCAAAATGTTAATCAACACTACAAAATCAAAGTACGAAAAATACTGTGAAAAACATTTAAGAAAAAAAGGTCACAGTTGTGGAGTGATGGATGGCTGTTGCACCGCAGGTTAATGCACCCGCTCACACGCCCCTATCTGTCAAGCACTTTCTGACCATCAAGAAAATTTCTGTGCTATAAAAACCTCCGTATTCATTTGTTGAGGCTCCATGCTACCTTTGTTTATTCTCTAAAGTTAAATCTTGCTTAAAGAGAGCCCATTTTAACTAAGTTTAAAGGTTCAAGCAAAAACGAAGAGCCCCGTAAAGGGCCTTCCAAAAACCTCGTTCCGGAACTGTTACCAGCAGTGGTAGCACCGAATGCGGAAGTGTGTGTGAATGCTGAAGGTGACTACTTTGAATGTGATAATGTGAAATGTGTCAAAATTGTGAACTGTCATTATTTGCATGTTATTTAGCCGTTTATTACTAACCTGATTAGTAAATGCGCCAAACGACGCCTGGGAACATGCCAGAAAGTAGCATGTGGACCGCACTGAAACTTTTATCGCCAGACACGGTTGTAAATAAGGCAACGTGGCTGAAAGGTGGCAAGCATGACAACCCTGCTAGTGCCGCTTTATGTCGTTGTATCAGGTGACCAGTAATAATACATGTTGTTACCGCCGACTGCGGCTTAGCTACAGCTATATATCCTGTATATTTTCATAATTGTGTATTATACGTACCATGGTAGCGAAATAAGCTGCGTTTGACTTTTTCTAAGTATCTTGATTCTTATGACACTAAATTACTGCAAATAATTTTAACGAAACAGCATTAAAGAAAATCCCGATGTGCGACAAATCTTGAGCATGTGGCTAATAGGTGCTAGCAGGCAGCTAACATTGTCGCGTATTGATTACACGAAGGCTTGGTTGTCGCTACGTTTGATAGGATCTGCCAACTAGGTCCTTCAATTCAAATCAGAAGGTGATATCAGAGTCAGCCTGCCAGAGAGTCTTACTCGGATGCGTTGCGGCGAGGCTAAGCATGCTCGTGCTTACTATGTTGGGTGCCAGACTACGCAAACTCGTAATTCCCTTACATGCCGAGCTAAAGGTTCCCCCATAAGTTTGCAGTGCATTTACCTCTACTAACCACCAATACCAGAGTCGGCATGATTCTGTTAAAAAAACACGACCTTCAGAAGATGCTGTATTCCTAGAAATCTGCGTATCCATAGGTCTCTTTTTGAAGTGGTTGCGAAGGGTTCAAAATGTGACGTGGATAGTTGAGGATGTGGCCGCCAAAAAATACAATTGAAACGACAAAGCTTTCGAATATGCTGAGAAACCAGCAAGAATGTCGGAATTACTTCCACACTTGACAGCCGCTTTTGTAGCAGTAAAGGATTTTACAACACCAAGATAACGCAGCAGCTACGTCTTTGTCGCGACGAAACCAGGTTTTATTAATAATTTATTTATTTTTACATACTACAGCTCCATTCGGGGCTGTAGCATGAGGTTCACATTTCAAAAAAGAAAAGTGCAGAGTAACATATGGAGATCAACAAAAGAATGAACAATAATGTCGCGCCGCCACGTGATATTGTTTTCTTGTTATTTTAAACCAGTTGTAATTTGCAATATGACGTCTTTGTGACTGCATGAGTGTTACCCATATTAGTTTTGATTTATTATTCGGTGATTACCGGCATCAGCCCTTTTGCTGATGACGGTCACGCGCCTTCGTCGGCTAGACGTCAATACATTCCATTTCTTCACCACGTCTGACTTTTCTTTGAACACAGACAAAAACGCCCACACACACACACACAGGCACACACACACACACACACACACACGCCCGCCCGCACGCGCATGCACACACACACACACACACACACACACACACACACACACACACACACACACAC